>NW_018742881.1:0-581922 GCF_001683475.1 Chenopodium quinoa
AGCCACGCACAACACTAAGCATGCCGCGCCCGATCGTGCTAACACTTGCCCGATCGGGCCCTTGCTTCACTTTGAGGCTCGGATTTCGATTGGGCTTGATTTCTCGGCCCAATCCGGATTTCCTCTTCGGGTCTTGAATACTTGGTCCAAATACCTCGGAATCCCAATTACCGAGCCCTTAATCACCGGCTCGATGACTCTAACCGGCCCTGGGCTATAAAATCTGGTCGTGTTTTCTCCAATGCTCGTGATTGCTCCAAGATAACTCGGGAAAATACTCCAAAAGCATAAATCCCTGCAAAAGTCAACCAAATCTACGAAAACACTATAAAACACCAATTAGTAATAAAAGTGGCTCTAAAGAGCCAAAAACACTACTAATTATGACCAAGGGATGGGGGTAAAACTATATAAAATAGACACATTAGGACTACACTTGGTATGAAGGACACGTGTTATAAAATTTATATTATATACATATACTTTTTTATATTATAAAAAATATTATATTATATACACATACTATTATAGTTAAAAGTATTATTATGTATAAAACAACATAAATTATTGCACATGATTGTTGTATATTTATTATAGTACATGAGCAATGCACGATTTTTAAATCAAAATGTTAGTTTTTCTAAAAAAAATTCATAAGTAATAGCATTGTTAATACGAATATTACAATTTAAAACACGAGTAATAGTTACAATTTATATCTATCCCTTTTCCGTCAAATGTCTAATTCAATTTAACTTTTATTCTTCTTGATTAGATTGGTTATTGGTTCATTTTTTTTAATTTTATATATATATATATATATATATATATTTTATGCAAGAAAAACAAAAGGTCATTGCAAAAGACATTGTATAGAAAAGGAAAGGCCGATTAAAATTAAATTTATGTTCAAGATTACGTATTTTTTTCCAAGACAACATTTCGGCTCAGCATTCAGTATTTGTCAAGGAGTACAACAAACGATAAAAGTAATTTTTACACTATTTTGTATCTTTATCAAAAAAATTTGTATTCATCCGATTACTTGAATTGAATTTAGGATAACTTGTAGACTATTTTGGGAAAGTATAAATAAAGATTGGAAAGACTTTATGGATTATTTGTAGTATTGGAAAGTATATATTTATTATAAAAAAATTTAAATCAATATTTATGTTGGGAAATCATGAAAATCTTATACATGTATAGAAACTTGCTTTTATTGTTTGAAGTTTAACAAAAATAACTATGCTTGAATATGTAAACAGTAATTATATAGATATATTTTTATACATAAGATAAGCCAATGAGAGAGTGACATTTGTCATCCTCACATTGAGGCGCTTGTCTTTTAGTCTAATAAGATAGATTACTCCCGGAAAAATTAAAATTTGGAAATCCCTTTAACCGTTTAAGTACCTTTTGATTCTATTTAACCAACTAATACTATCATTGCTTCATCCTCATGTGTTGATCTCAATATTTTCCCAAATCTATCTTTTAAGATTGTAACTAACTGTTAAAATAAATACTCGTATCATTGATAATTTGACATATACCATATTAAAAAGCATTATCTCTTGATCAAATCCAACGTACTCTATAAAAATCTGTTTAAAGCATTATATCTCTTTATCAAATCCAGCGTATTCTATCAAAGATAATTAAAAAGAGCTAAGATTTCCACGAATTAACTCATAATAGCGGCCAAATACAATGGGAATCTTTTTGCCATAACGTTGTAGGTTGAAGACTGTACATCTTATTTACCACAATTTTCATTCTCCAAAAATCTTGGGGAAACAAAATAAAAAACCAAAAATATTAAAAGCTGAAATTTGGAAAGCCTAAAAAAAACGTTTAAATTTCCTTTTTAATTAAACTTAACTAACCATTTCCAAGATATCAGTCAATTCAAATTTAATTACTATCAATACATGTTAATACTAGCTAGTATTAATATTCAAACAAATTATTTTCTTCTTCCCTTAAAAATTGTAAAGTTTCTCAATGACTTCTACAAATCTTGATCTTTATGTTGATGAAGCTTATCTTTAGCTTTGATCAATGAAGAACCGATTCCAATATCGGATGAGAAATATGCAGAAGAATTACACCTTCAAGAAGCTCTTTACTCATCTTCATCAAATCCTTCAACTCAAGAAAATCCCCTTTTTAAAATCCCAAAAACAGAGGATGTTCTTTACTCATTTTCATCACTTCCTTCAATTCATGAAAATTTCCTGTTTAAAATCCCAAAAACAGAGGATGAAGAACAGAGCATTTTAGAAAACAGAGAAAGAGGTGAATCATCTGAAACTAAGCTCGTTTTCTGTGGAATTTGTATGGATTACAAACCAAAGACAGAAATTTTCAATGGTTTAAACATTTGCAATCATAAATTTTGCACTGATTGTATAATCAAATACGTGGCGTCGAAGATTAGGGAAAATCATGAAATGGTGAATTGTCCTGATCCTAAATGTAATCAAGCAATAGAACCAGAAAATTGCAGTGCAATTTTACCTAAAGAAGTGTTTGTAAGGTGGGAAAATGTTTTATTTGAAGTAATGATTCCTGGGGGGCAGAAATTTTACTGTCCATATAAAAATTGCTCTGTTTTAATGGTGGATGATGGTGGGGTGGAGGTGAGGGAATCGGAGTGTCCGAGTTGCCGGAGATTGTTTTGTGCACGGTGTCAAGTGCCGTGGCACGACGGCTTAAGCTGCGAAGAGTTTCTTGAGCTGGGGAAAGATGAGAGGGAGAGAGAGGATATAATGGTGATGAAGCTTGCTAAGGATAAGTCATGGAAGAGATGCCCTAATTGTAAGATTTTTGTTGAGAGGAGTGATGGTTGTGTTCATATGACTTGCAGGTTAGTTTTCTAATTTTAAATACTAATAAAATTTCTAATTTCATTCCTTATAATTTATAAATAATAAATAGGAATAAATTATTCAAATGTAATCTATGACAAATTAATAATTTCGGTAAAACCTACTTATTACTTACTTAACTTACTTCGGTACTTAATTATTCATATAAAATTACTTCATTTATCCCGTAGTCATGTATGCGCTTCAACTTTTTATTTTGATTATAATATTGCATTATTGGAGATTCATTTCACCGAAGATCCATCTAAAAGGCAATAAAGGAGATGAATATCGTTATTTTTATACAATTCCCTCTTATCTCTAAATTACATTACGTAGGCCTTATATAAGAAGTATTAATTTAACTATTTTTTTTTTTAAAATTTTTATCCAGGTGTCACTATGAATTTTGCTATCAATGTGGAGATAAGTGGAGTAGTACCCATGTTCATGCATAATGAGGAGGAATAAGACTATCTGTGAACTCTAATTTCTACTACAGACACAGTTTGATTGGAGAATCTAAGTTCTATTTCCAAATTTTCAAGAGTTGTTTAACATTTGATATACTCATTTAGTCTTGAAAATTACTTTTCTATGCAACTTTATGTAGTATGCAAATGTTGTAGTTTATTTGTTGATCCACTTTTGAGGATTCTAGATCATACTTGGTTAACATTTGATATTCGATCTACTCTTAATGATTTTAAATTCTATTGCCCAAAATTCTAGAGCTTGTATGGCTTTACCAGGCCTACTTGGTCTTTTTTTAGTTGATATGGTGTGAATTATCCAATGGATAGGCATTGGCAACTATGTCAAAATGCCTCTTTTCATTTTTGGTTTACAACTAGATAATGCTCAAGCCATGCTCAATTTTTAAAATTAATAAACAGTGATGGAAACATCAGTAATCAATAAACAATATATATACTAAAGGCGAAACCAGGAATGACACTTGTCATTTCTTGGAAAACCCACATTTTTTTCTCTTTCCTTCTTAATTTTTTTGCCATATTTTAATGACATCTACATATTTTATAACCTATAATAATAGTTTATTTCCATTTTGACAACATATTTAATCCAATATTACTCAATTAAATTTTTTACATATATTCTATATATACTAGGAAACTTTTAATTACAAAAATACTAACATAGATTAAAAAAATAAGGTATTAGAATATATTGTTTTCCAAGATAATTATAATATTATCAAATATCAATTTTTTAAAAAAAAAAATCATTTTGGTAGCATACTTTGTACGGAGTATTAATCTGAAAACTATACATAACGTTTATAAGAACAAAATAATTTTGTTATAGTATACTTCATACATAACATATATTGGAAATCATCAATCAATAAACATATACTAAAGGCGAAACCAGGAATGACACTTGTCATTTCTTGGTTAAAAATTTTCCCGCCTTTTTTTCCCTTTCTTTTTAATTTTTTTGTCATATTTTAATGACATCTATATATTTTATAACCTATAATAATAGTTATTTCCATTTTGACAACATATTTAATCCAATATTACACAATTAAATTTTTTACATATATTCTATATATATTAGGAAACTTTTAATTACAAAAATACTAACATAGATTTTAAAAAATAAGGTATTGGAATATATTGTTTTCCAAGATAATTATAATATTATCAATATCATTTTTTTTTTTTAAAAAATCATTTTGGTAGCATACTTTGTACGGAGTATTAATCTTAAAACTATACATAATGTTTATGAGAACAAAATAAATTTTGTTATAGTATACTTCGTACATAACATATATTGGAAAATTAAAACTTAATTATTTTTAAAAAAATCCTACTATTCACTAAAAATATATTTAATAAGTTGATTACGGAATACTAATTATCCTAAAGTAAAATGAACTCAAATAAATTTTCATATAATGTCGATCAAATTGTGTCAAAAATTTAAGAAAAAATGTATATGAGTTCGTATATGGGTACTAACCTAATTACCTAAGCAAATAATTTAATTTTCTTATATAAAACCTTATATCATCTAAGTTTCTATTACTATATTATTATTTTTTTATAAAATCCAATTCAATAATCTTTACATTTAATTTAAGTTATTTTGTTACAAGTAATTTTTTTTGAGAAATTATTGTTGAATTAACACCATATTTTTTATTTATATATTGTAAACTTTAATTATGACCGTGCATGGCACGGGACTTAACCTAGAATAAGTCTATATATAAATATAAATCAATAGTCAACCATAAATAAGTAGTGAAGTTTGAAGATAAATTAATGATATTGTTAAAAAGAAAGATTGAGTTATTAGGTTGTAATTTTTCTAGTAGTCAACCGTAAATAAGTAGTGAAGTTTGAAGATAATTTTTTTAACAGGGAAAAAAATACTCCACTTTATTATAGGTACATAGATTGTAATTTTTTTTTATTAATTAGCATTTTAAAAATATATATTTTAGGTTATCAGGTTGGTGTAAAAAAAAGGTTATCAGGTAAAAGTTATAACCTTCCCAAAAAAAAAAAAAAAAAAAAAAAGTTATAGCCATTAATTAGCATTTTAAAAATACTCGATCGCTCTCCATCCAACCCTTTATGTGAACAATGCCCTCCCAACTCACACTCACGTGTGTATAAAGCAATGAACGCTCAACCCTAATAGTCGACTCAAAATATGTCAAATCATAACTTGCATTGATAAACAACACTTTCGCATTCATACAATTCTATGAACAAAGGTCGGAAGGTCTTTAAAGCTTGTAATGTAAGGCTAGGGTAAAGGGTAGGAATCATTTGAGAACAAGTGAGAGAAAAAACTATGCTTAAGGGAGCAAATCCTATCAAAACCCATGATCAAAATAAATTATGATCAACATCTCCTACATAACCAACTCTAACATCAACCAAATATACTCCAATCATAATAAACAATCCCAACACTTACAATTTCACTCATAAAAATATAATAATGAAGAAATAGAATGAATAAAAAAACTTTATTTTCCAAACTTGAATTTTTCATTGAGGCTCAAAATTATTTTTCTTTGATCAACCTCTAACTAGAACATTTGAACATTTTTTTTTCTTTTGAAGTTCACTTATTTTTTCAACATATTTTTTTTCTTTGAACTTCTCTCTTTTTTTTCATAATATCATGCTTTATTTTTTTTTTTAAGAAAATATAACTCTCAAACTCATCAAAAATAAACATGATCAACAACAAAACAACTTCTCAAAACCCACCCAAATTGTGCAAATAATAAGCACACTACAAACTCCCTCACCTCACTCACTAATAGCTCCCCCAAGCCAAGCTTGGGACTAGTAACCAATGGGGAAAAATAGGCTTGTAATATGGCTAATAAAACAACAAAAGGTCAAGGCAACAACATGGGTAGCAAGAAGGGAACAAATGTATTTACAATATCTGGAGGCTACCTAAAAGAACAAACGCCTTCGTCCTCCAAAATGTGCATAATAACGAATCATATAAATATTACTAATAGTTGCGAACCAATACTCAAATTCATTGACATACCAGGAACTATGGAACTATCACACATTCCTTAACCAAATCAACTAGTCAAGCACTATATTCACAAGAAGTTGGACAAAATTGACGCATGTTAAGGTTTCAAGGCAATCAAACATCAAATCATGATCAACTAATCCACAATTCCTATCATCAAATACCAAGAATCAAAACAATTTTCTCAAGTAAGGGGCACAGGGAAGCATAATTTACAATTCAATGGAACGTATTTTTGGATTTTTTATTTTTCAATTTTTTTGTATTTTTCATATATAAGAAAGCAATAAAAAACTACACTAGGAAAGCAATAAAAACTATACTAGAAAGCAAATAAAAAGAGAAAAGGAAGAGAATTACCAAGCGAAAGATCACCCCCCAAGCCAAATCAAGCAATGCCCTCATTGACTTGGGAGTGTAGCCTACTCCTCATCCTCATCCATCCTCGAATATCCCCCTCCGTGGCTATAACCGGCTCCTCCATGGCTAGAGCCACCACCACCATAACCCGAACCACCTGCAAAGTAGTTAGGGTCCACATTACCCCCAAGCCCACCAAAAGGTACATCGGTCCCATAACCATGGACCGATGAGTAGTCTACATAGGTACCATAGGCACTTGGGTTCGTATATCCACCTTGCGGATATTGGAACCAATTGGGAACAAGTGAATCGGGGGGAATAGCCCCCCGACGGGCATAATCATCATACACGGGGTATAAACCCCTCCCTAGGTTCCTCTCCACATACCCCACCCGACTATCTAGAGACCCTAATCTAGTGTCCAAGTTCCTAACCATACCCTCAATTCTCCCTTGCCCCATCTCAATCCTATCTAATTGGCTCCTAAAAGCCAAAAAGTCATAAAGGGCGTTGGGGTCAATGTTGTAGTTGGTTGAGGAAGTGGGAATATCATATGTAAAGGGTGGAGGTGGTGGGTAGTGTGGTGAATGGTGATGAGGTGAGTGTTCTATGGGAGATTGGTGGGGTTGAGGTGAAGGGTGAGGTGGTTGAACCTCACCTTGACCGTTAATCTCGAAAGTGTAAGAAGGCTTCCCCTTCTCAAATTTGGTCAAGGTGGGGTTGGGTAAAGTGAAAGCATTATCCCTCCTACCCGATTCCCGTTGAATCACCCACAAAGTCTCACCTCCCATGACATTAATCCAATTAAGGCCACCTAAATAGGGTAGATCCATAATAGTTGGGCCGGCTACCTTACTGTCATTGTTAGGGACAAAGTTAAGGTGCTTGACTGCTACGTGTGTTACTAGGCCACCAAAACAAATGGGTACCCTAGACCTACCCGCCTCGACCGCATTGGCCACCCGTTGGAAGGGATTGGCCATTTTGTGGACTATGTTGAGCTTTTCGCTCCTAGGGATCATGTATGACCCTAGCAATTCAAGCTCATCCCGCCTAACATTGGCGGGTTCATGCCTTCCAAAAATGGTATGGCCAACAAACCGTTGCCAAAACTTTGGCACGGGATGTTGTATCCAAGTGCCCTTGGCATGTTGGAGGTTCAAATTAGGATCCCCCGTAAGGGATTGATAGACAATGGCAATGTTGTCTTGGGGAGGTTCAATTGGCCTATCCGATTTTAACTCAAAAAGTTTGCCAAATTATTTCAATGTCAATCTAACATCATTATTAATTAATCTAAATTGAACATGAGAAATTAAAGCATTAGATTTTATGACATTAAAACTAGAAACGAATTCTAAGGTTAAGTAATCATAAGTATCGTAATGCATGTTAAAAAAACCACTCATGCCAATTCCCTTGAACAACTTTTCTACATGCTTATCAATTCCTAATCTAATAAGGGTGGGGTGATGAACAAAACTAGTAGGAATTACCTGCCTCGAAGTGAGGTTGATCATCCTTTGTTTTTGCTCTTGGGTGGTGATGACCACCCTCTCCCATCCAAGAACTTGCAAATCCGGGTCAATTCTGGCCTCTTGTTGCCTTGAGCTTTCCCCCCTTACAGTTCTTGATCTATTGAGATCCATTTGTGATTAGAAAAGATAGGAATTGAAGACTTTCTCTCTCTTAGGGTTTAGAGAAAATTGAGAGAAAGTGGTAGAAATTAGGTGTAGATTGTAGAGAAAGATGAAAGGATTAAAAATATGCAAAAATTTTTGAGTTTTGATGAAAGGATTGGAGAAGATCTTGAAAATAAGGGAGTTTGAAGGTGTAAAAATGGAGGTTTTAGAGAGAGAAAGTAATGGTGAAGAAGATGAAAGAAAAAGAAAGTAAGGAAAGAACGAAGGGGAAAGGATATAGAGGACGGCCAAATAAGGCGCGCCCGATCGGGCAAGCCTCGCCCGATCGGGCGAATTATGCTGATTTCAAAAAGCTCGGTTGCGCGCCCCATCGGGCGAGCTCCGCCCGATCGGGCGCGAATACGAAAGAAATTTTCGCCCTTTCACTCGCTCGGTCGGGTGAGCTTCGCCCGACATTTCTTTTCCTTCACTCGATTTGCGCCCGATCGGGCGAAATAAGCTCGAGTTTCTAACTTCACTTGCACGCCCGATCGGGCAACCTCGCCCGATCGGACTAATTTAGCTCCGATTTCCAACTCTATTTACGCGCCCGATCGGGCGAAATAAAAGCTAAAATTTTTCCTGCTTGCGCGCTCGATCGGGCGAGCTTCGCCCGATCGGGCCCGTGCCCAGTCAGATGTCCTTAGCTTTGCTTCGATTTCTTTTCGTCTTCAAATTTTTTCTAAGTCTCTTGACCTCTCAAACCTATACCTGTAAAAAAACACTTATAAATGGTAAAATTTCACTCTCCTCGCCTCTCTAAAATAAAAAATAAAAATAAAAATAAAAATAAAGAAAAAGGAAAAGGAAAACTAGTCTAGAAATCAAGAAATACGGGTTGTCTCCCGCAAAGCGCTGGTTTATCAAGGTCCCGCAAGACCTTCTTACCAAGTACAATAACTAGGACCCTTGGCCTAACGCTTGATCGGGTGGTTTCTCACCTGGTCTAGCGGTGTTTAGGCTGCGATGCGGCTTCCTGACATACCCTGTGGGACGCCAAATCACCTTATTTGGTGGATCCTCCTTGACTTGGACTGGGGGATCTTCAAAGCTACGCACCAAAGATCCTTCTTTGATCGAGGATTGCTACAAATTGTCATTGCATTCAACACTTGCAACTTGATCTGGCGGGATACCTACCGTAGGCTCAATTTGCACAACTTGCTCGATCGGTTCCACCTTTTCATCCTCGAAACCAAGACCAACGGTGTAAAGTGCTCTTTCTATTGCATCGACTTCCTTCTGCCATTTGTCTATCTCATCTGAAAGGGATGCAACACAAGATACCGCCTCCAAGGGATCTTTTTCAAGAGCTTGGGGCTTGTTAGAATAATTTTCAACCACATTAACACTGAAACATTTCTCCTCAGTCATGGAGCTTTTAGGGGCATTATTCAGATTAAAAACAACTTTATCATCCCCTACTGATAATGTTAACTTACCACTTCTTACATCTATGACTGCTCCTGCAGTGTTACGGAATGACTACCCAAAATAATTGGGGTTTGCATATCCTCAGCCATATCAAGAACAACAAAATCTACAGGTATATAAAATTTACCTACTCTAACGGGGACATACTCCAAAACACCTAAGGGGTATTTGAAAGAACGGTCGGCCATTTGTAGAGTTATATTGGTAGCTTTTAATTTACCCATATTCAACTTAGAACACACAGATAATGGCATGACGCTAACACTAGCACCCAAATCACATAATGCATTATCAATCAAGAGATTGCCAATATGACAAGGGATAGAAAAACTACCCGGATCTTTTAATTTAGGTGGAGACTTATTTTGGAGTACGAAACTACACTCCGCAGTGAAAGCTAATGTCTCTACCTCACTAATAGACCTTTTCCTCGTCAATATTTCTTTCACAAATTTTGCATACGAGGGGATTTGTGTGATTAATTCAGGGAAGGGAACTGTTACCTTCAAATCTTTTACCACCTCCAGGAACTTACCAAACTGCTTATCCAAGTTTGTCTTCAATTGACTATTGGGGAATGGAAGTTTGATGATTGGCTTTGGGGAATTATTGCCCTTATCTGGAGTAGCCACCTTCTCTGGAGTCGTACCCTGCAATGTAGAATTAGATATGTTAGTACTATCCTTTAGCCCTGCAGGGCTATCAACTACATCGTTTGGTTTAACGGAATCAAGATTAGCATTATTTAATAAAACAGGTTCATCAACTCTGGGCATAGGGGGCCCTTAATAGTTTGAATCACTCCTTAGAGTAATTGCAAATGCTTGATCTGTAGGCTGGGTCAGCTGTGCCGGCAGAGCTCCCTGTTGGCGGGCTTGTAGAGTAGCGGAAAGTTGCGCAATTTGATTATCTACAATTTCATTATGTGCTAGAATTTGATCAATTGTCGCATCTCTACTCTCCATGTGCTTTTGCATATTAACCAACATTGCTCTAATTTCCACCAGAGAGGAGTCGGAAGATGAGGAGGTTTGTTGTGGTTGGTTCTTCTGGCCAGCATTGGGATGATAATATTTCTGCTGCTGTTGTTGTGGCGCCTGTGGTTCTTGTGGTGGTGGATTTTGAACATTAGTACTCCGGTAGGAAAGGTACGGATGATTCCGATACCCAAGATTGTAGGTGTTGGAGTATGGGTTATTCTGCCTATAGGCTTGAAAGGCATTAACTTGCTCCACGGAACTCCTGCAATCTTGTTCCCAATGACCTATAATACCACAATTTTCACAGAAAGCCTCATTAGAATTATTATTAATCGCAGAAACATTAGCTACATTAGCAGAGCTAAGATTATCTAATTTTTGGCAAATAGAGGTCAGCTGAGCTTGTAAAAAGGATACAGAGTCAACACTATGTTTTCCCTTGTTAGCAAATCCTCTAGGATTCCCATATTGGGAATTGTGTATTGCCATATCTTCAATAACCTGACCTGCATCGTCAACATTAAGATTCATAAATCTCCCACTAGCTGCAGAGTCTAAAATTATTCGAGAAGAATTTCCAATGCCATTATAAAAGGCTTGGATTAACTGCCATTGTGCTAAATTATGGTGAGGGCATTCTCTTTGTAGGTCCTTGAACCTCTCCCAAACCTCATATAAAGATTCATCGGCTTCTTAGGCAAAGTTCTGAATCGCACTCCGTAGTACGGCTATTCTCTCTGCAAGATAATACTTGTTATAGAAGTTCAAAACAAGAGTTTCCCAGTCAGTTATACCAAGTGCAGTTCTATTTAAGCCATTAAACCACAATTTAGCTTTTCCAGTTAAAGAGAAAGGAAAGAGAATCTCCCTGATTTGGTCTTGAGTGACCCCGGCTTGCCTGATGGTGTTACAATATTGACAATAGTCAGCAATGTGAAGATTTGGGTCTTCACCCTTGGCTCCACTGTATTGCTTCCTCTCTATCATCGTTATAAATTGAGGCTTAATTTCAAATTGAACCCCGTCAAGAGCCGAAGTAGGGGTGAGATGTGGAAAGTCTGTAAGTTTGGGTTGTGAGTAATCACTAAGCTTCTTTGGAGCCGTCATCTCTGATTCTGAGTCTGATGATGTCTCTGAATTGCTAGAACCAGTCGGAGGATCGCGGTGATTATTGTTATTATCACCAGAATCCGCAAGGATTTGCTTGTAGAGATTTTTCTGTCTATAGAAAGAACGTTCGATCTTAGGATCGAATGGGATGTAACCTGATCTGGAACACCTGGGCATAAACAAACACTAGAAGCAAATATGAGATTTGCCTCAGAGAACTAATGCTCTCTGAGACAAAAAGGAAATAACCTAGACTACAAAAATAATTAGAAATAAAAATAAAACCGTTTCCCCGACAACGACGCCAAATTTTGACAGGGTAAAGTCGTATCCCCTAATAAAAAATAATTACCTAAGTCCTCTAACTAAAGCAGATAGGGAAGTAGGGTCGATCTCCACAGGGAAACAAGTCTTTCTATTCCTAATTAACTAACATAATATAGATTATGAAGTAACCAATATTTATATTTGAGTAATAAACTAATCTACGAAGAACGAGAATAGGGAGAAAACAATATATAAAAGGATCTAGGGCATAGATTCACCAATAAATAATACTCCAGGGTAAAACATAATAATCAAACATTGACATTGCATAAATAACATGATTAACAGGCTCTCGCAATTTATTAATCAACATAGATCTAACAGGCTCTCGCAATTTACTAGATCTAAGTCCCTATTGAAAATAGTCTTTAATATCAAATTAACATCTGCTCGATTCATCAATTCAATATTGCTATACTTTTACAAGTCGTAATTGTAAAACGTTAAAACAATTCAATAAGAAATTATCATGCAATACCAATAATCAATAATAGTCAATCATCAATGCATCAATTAACCAGATTGTAAAGGGCTTTCGCTACATATTACAATCACACAATTAATTTACCGGTATTAAATCTCATTTCTCGAATCTCGACTTAACCATTTATAAATTGACCTGCCTATTGAAACTAGACCTAAACATCAATTCTCATCTCTCGAATCTCGAATCAATGTTGTCAAACTCATGCATAAAAGATCAGGCCTAATCTAGTCACAGAGCATTAAATCAATCAATAGGAAATTAATCTAGCATTGACAATTAACAACAATAAATTACCCTTCATATTATTTAAGGATCCCCATAAACCCTAGAAATAGAACTACTCACACATATTAAAAACTAAACTAATCAAAGCAATAAAACAAGTCATGATGGAAGGAATAAAATAAACAACTAAGATTAAGAGAAGAGAAATCGTTACCAAACAAATCTGGAATTAAGAGTAGAATTAAGAACAAAGGTTTAACAGAGAATTTAAGAGAGAGAAAATATTCTAAGTAGAGAGAGAAAGTCTAAGAAAGAAGGTAAATCCAAAATTATGTACAAATCTCGTACTTAAACGTTCCCTAAAATAAAAATTAAAACTAAACTAATCAGGTCCTATAGAAACACGCGCCCGATCGGGCGAAGGGCCGCCCGAACGGGCCCGCCTTTTTCTTTGCGCTCCTTCTCAGCAGCATCGCCCGATCGTGCTAGACGCTTGCACGATCGGGCGCGCTATAAGCCACGCACAACACTAAGCATGCCGCGCCCGATCGTGCTAACACTTGCCCGATCGGGCCCTTGCTTCACTTTGAGGCTCGGATTTCGATTGGGCTTGATTTCTCGGCCCAATCCGGATTTCCTCTTCGGGTCTTGAATACTTGGTCCAAATACCTCGGAATCCCAATTACCGAGCCCTTAATCACCGGCTCGATGACTCTAACCGGCCCTGGGCTATAAAATCTGGTCGTGTTTCTCCAATGCTCGTGATTGCTCCAAGATAACTCGGGAAAATACTCCAAAAGCATAAATCCCTGCAAAAGTCAACCAAATCTACGAAAACACTATAAAACACCAATTAGTAATAAAAGTGGCTCTAAAGAGCCAAAAACACTACTAATTATGACCAAGGGATGGGGGTAAAATACTATATAAAATAGACACATTAGGACTACACTTGGTATGAAGGACACGTGTTATAAAATATTATATTATATACATATACTTTTTTATATTATAAAAAATATTATATTATATACACATACTATTATAGTTAAAAGTATTATTATGTATAAAACAACATAAATTATTGCACATGATTGTTGTATATTTATTATAGTACATGAGCAATGCACGATTTTTAAATCAAAATGTTAGTTTTTCTAAAAAAAATTCATAAGTAATAGCATTGTTAATACGAATATTACAATTTAAAACACGAGTAATAGTTACAATTTATATCTATCCCTTTTCCGTCAAATGTCTAATTCAATTTAACTTTTATTCTTCTTGATTAGATTGGTTATTGGTTCATTTTTTTTAATTTTATATATATATATATATATATATTTTATGCAAGAAAAACAAAAGGTCATTGCAAAAGACATTGTATAGAAAAGGAAAGGCCGATTAAAATTAAATTTATGTTCAAGATTACGTATTTTTTTCCAAGACAACATTTCGGCTCAGCATTCAGTATTTGTCAAGGAGTACAACAAACGATAAAAGTAATTTTTACACTATTTTGTATCTTTATCAAAAAAATTTGTATTCATCCGATTACTTGAATTGAATTTAGGATAACTTGTAGACTATTTTGGGAAAGTATAAATAAAGATTGGAAAGACTTTATGGATTATTTGTAGTATTGGAAAGTATATATTTATTATAAAAAAATTTAAATCAATATTTATGTTGGGAAATCATGAAAATCTTATACATGTATAGAAACTTGCTTTTATTGTTTGAAGTTTAACAAAAATAACTATGCTTGAATATGTAAACAGTAATTATATAGATATATTTTATACATAAGATAAGCCAATGAGAGAGTGACATTTGTCATCCTCACATTGAGGCGCTTGTCTTTTAGTCTAATAAGATAGATTACTCCCGGAAAAATTAAAATTTGGAAATCCCTTTAACCGTTTAAGTACCTTTTGATTCTATTTAACCAACTAATACTATCATTGCTTCATCCTCATGTGTTGATCTCAATATTTTCCCAAATCTATCTTTTAAGATTGTAACTAACTGTTAAAATAAATACTCGTATCATTGATAATTTGACATATACCATATTAAAAAGCATTATCTCTTGATCAAATCCAACGTACTCTATAAAAATCTGTTTAAAGCATTATATCTCTTTATCAAATCCAGCGTATTCTATCAAAGATAATTAAAAAGAGCTAAGATTTCCACGAATTAACTCATAATAGCGGCCAAATACAATGGGAATCTTTTTGCCATAACGTTGTAGGTTGAAGACTGTACATCTTATTTACCACAATTTTCATTCTCCAAAAATCTTGGGGAAACAAAATAAAAAACCAAAAATATTAAAAGCTGAAATTTGGAAAGCCTAAAAAAAACGTTTAAATTTCCTTTTTAATTAAACTTAACTAACCATTTCCAAGATATCAGTCAATTCAAATTTAATTACTATCAATACATGTTAATACTAGCTAGTATTAATATTCAAACAAATTATTTTCTTCTTCCCTTAAAAATTGTAAAGTTTCTCAATGACTTCTACAAATCTTGATCTTTATGTTGATGAAGCTTATCTTTTAGCTTTGATCAATGAAGAACCGATTCCAATATCGGATGAGAAATATGCAGAAGAATTACACCTTCAAGAAGCTCTTTACTCATCTTCATCAAATCCTTCAATTCAAGAAAATCCCCTTTTTAAAATCCCAAAAACAGAGGATGTTCTTTACTCATTTTCATCACTTCCTTCAATTCATGAAAATTTCCTGTTTAAAATCCCAAAAACAGAGGATGAAGAACAGAGCATTTTAGAAAACAGAGAAAGAGGTGAATCATCTGAAACTAAGCTCGTTTTCTGTGGAATTTGTATGGATTACAAACCAAAGACAGAAATTTTCAATGGTTTAAACATTTGCAATCATAAATTTTGCACTGATTGTATAATCAAATACGTGGCGTCGAAGATTAGGGAAAATCATGAAATGGTGAATTGTCCTGATCCTAAATGTAATCAAGCAATAGAACCAGAAAATTGCAGTGCAATTTTACCTAAAGAAGTGTTTGTAAGGTGGGAAAATGTTTTATTTGAAGTAATGATTCCTGGGGGCAGAAATTTTACTGTCCATATAAAAATTGCTCTGTTTTAATGGTGGATGATGGTGGGGTGGAGGTGAGGGAATCGGAGTGTCCGAGTTGCCGGAGATTGTTTTGTGCACGGTGTCAAGTGCCGTGGCACGACGGCTTAAGCTGCGAAGAGTTTCTTGAGCTGGGGAAAGATGAGAGGGAGAGAGAGGATATAATGGTGATGAAGCTTGCTAAGGATAAGTCATGGAAGAGATGCCCTAATTGTAAGATTTTTGTTGAGAGGAGTGATGGTTGTGTTCATATGACTTGCAGGTTAGTTTTCTAATTTTAAATACTAATAAAATTTCTAATTTCATTCCTTATAATTTATAAATAATAAATAGGAATAAATTATTCAAATGTAATCTATGACAAATTAATAATTTCGGTAAAACCTACTTATTACTTACTTAACTTACTTCGGTACTTAATTATTCATATAAAATTACTTCATTTATCCCGTAGTCATGTATGCGCTTCAACTTTTTATTTTGATTATAATATTGCATTATTGGAGATTCATTTCACCGAAGATCCATCTAAAAGGCAATAAAGGAGATGAATATCGTTATTTTTATACAATTCCCTCTTATCTCTAAATTACATTACGTAGGCCTTATATAAGAAGTATTAATTTAACTATTTTTTTTTTTAAAATTTTTATCCAGGTGTCACTATGAATTTTGCTATCAATGTGGAGATAAGTGGAGTAGTACCCATGTTCATGCATAATGAGGAGGAATAAGACTATCTGTGAACTCTAATTTCTACTACAGACACAGTTTGATTGGAGAATCTAAGTTCTATTTCCAAATTTTCAAGAGTTGTTTAACATTTGATATACTCATTTAGTCTTGAAAATTACTTTTCTATGCAACTTTATGTAGTATGCAAATGTTGTAGTTTATTTGTTTGATCCACTTTTGAGGATTCTAGATCATACTTGGTTAACATTTGATATTCGATCTACTCTTAATGATTTTAAATTCTATTGCCCAAAATTTCTAGAGCTTGTATGGCTTTACCAGGCCTACTTGGTCTTTTTTTAGTTGATATGGTGTGAATTATCCAATGGATAGGCATTGGCACTATGTCAAAATGCCTCTTTTCATTTTTGGTTTACAACTAGATAATGCTCAAGCCATGCTCAATTTTTAAAATTAATAAACAGTGATGGAAACATCAGTAATCAATAAACATATATATACTAAAGGCGAAACCAGGAATGACACTTGTCATTTCTTGGAAAACCCACATTTTTTTCTCTTTCCTTCTTAATTTTTTTGCCATATTTTAATGACATCTACATATTTTATAACCTATAATAATAGTTATTTCCATTTTGACAACATATTTAATCCAATATTACTCAATTAAATTTTTTACATATATTCTATATATACTAGGAAACTTTTAATTACAAAAATACTAACATAGATTAAAAAAATAAGGTATTAGAATATATTGTTTTCCAAGATAATTATAATATTATCAATATCAATTTTTAAAAAAAAAAATCATTTTGGTAGCATACTTTGTACGGAGTATTAATCTGAAAACTATACATAACGTTTATAAGAACAAAATAATTTTGTTA
This sequence comes from Chenopodium quinoa, assembly GCF_001683475.1. Taxonomy (NCBI): domain Eukaryota; kingdom Viridiplantae; phylum Streptophyta; class Magnoliopsida; order Caryophyllales; family Amaranthaceae; genus Chenopodium; species Chenopodium quinoa. The sequence continues at coordinate 17,742 of NW_018742881.1, forward strand.
TAGTATACTTCATACATAACATATATTGGAAATCATCAATCAATAAACATATACTAAAGGCGAAACCAGGAATGACACTTGTCATTTCTTGGTTAAAAATTTTCCCGCCTTTTTTTCCCTTTCCTTTTTAATTTTTTTGTCATATTTTAATGACATCTATATATTTTATAACCTATAATAATAGTTATTTCCATTTTGACAACATATTTAATCCAATATTACACAATTAAATTTTTTACATATATTCTATATATATTAGGAAACTTTTAATTACAAAAATACTAACATAGATTTTAAAAAATAAGGTATTGGAATATATTGTTTTCCAAGATAATTATAATATTATCAATATCATTTTTTTTTTTAAAAAATCATTTTGGTAGCATACTTTGTACGGAGTATTAATCTTAAAACTATACATAATGTTTATGAGAACAAAATAAATTTTGTTATAGTATACTTCGTACATAACATATATTGGAAAATTAAAACTTAATTATTTTTAAAAAAATCCTACTATTCACTAAAAATATATTTAATAAGTTGATTACGGAATACTAATTATCCTAAAGTAAAATGAACTCAAATAAATTTTCATATAATGTCGATCAAATTGTGTCAAAAATTTAAGAAAAAATGTATATGAGTTCGTATATGGGTACTAACCTAATTACCTAAGCAAATAATTTAATTTTCTTATATAAAACCTTATATCATCTAAGTTTCTATTACTATATTATTATTTTTTTATAAAATCCAATTCAATAATCTTTACATTTAATTTAAGTTATTTTGTTACAAGTAATTTTTTTTGAGAAATTATTGTTGAATTAACACCATATTTTTTATTTATATATTGTAAACTTTAATTATGACCGTGCATGGCACGGGACTTAACCTAGAATAAGTCTATATATAAATATAAATCAATAGTCAACCATAAATAAGTAGTGAAGTTTGAAGATAAATTAATGATATTGTTAAAAAAGAAAGATTGAGTTATTAGGTTGTAATTTTTCTAGTAGTCAACCGTAAATAAGTAGTGAAGTTTGAAGATAATTTTTTAACAGGGAAAAAAATACTCCACTTTATTATAGGTACATAGATTGTAATTTTTTTTTTATTAATTAGCATTTTAAAAATATATATTTTAGGTTATCAGGTTGGTGTAAAAAAAAGGTTATCAGGTAAAAGTTATAACCTTCCCAAAAAAAAAAAAAAAAAAAGTTATAGCCATTGTTGTTTATAAGCATATCTTATTATTATAATAATAATAAGGATCTTTCTAACGAACGCCCCCGTGGTATTGGATAAACATTTAAAATATTGCCTAAAATAGTATTAATTTGGAAAAGCATGACAAAATCACGTGTCGATCCGATCGGTGTAATTAATTTTCATTTAAATTTAATCTTTCTGCTTTTAGCTATCTTTTCATTAACTTTTGTCTAATAATAATAATAATAATAATAATAATAATAAATCATTTTTTGAATATAAATTACAATATTTTCTTTGAATATATGACCATTTTACAATAAACAATAATTCATTTAATTGTATAACAATTATATTAGCATTTAGCAAGAACAGTCGCATTATCCCATAATTTACAATTTGATCGAGCTTTGATTTCTCATGGTACATACATATTGAAAACTCAGCCCCTAGCTAGCCTTTGGTATTATTCCAAGATAGTGCAAGGGACAAGATTTATAGACAGCAAACTTATTAGTAGGTGATAGAGTATAAAATATATTTTCGGGCCTCAATCGTCAGCTTAAGCTTTTGGTTGAGAAGGTCCATTAACATGGTATGGAGCCAGCGTGACACAGAGGTCACGGCTTCGAATCTCATCCGCGCCTCAAAGTGGAATTAATTCTTTATTAATATTATTTTTGACAAAATATTCTTTATTAATATTACATATGTTCTTTAAATAAATAAAAAGTAATAACATTTAGTTGTTCGTTACAAAACAGATATATGTTTTTTACAAAATAGTTGTACGTTTTTTACAAATTAGCTACATGTTCTTTTCGCGTTTTTTGTATGTATCAAGCATGGTACCACCGCCTATAGCTTAAAATTTTTATTTTGCACACACGTATATATTAAATGTAGTATGAGTATAAATTCTATAAAATTGGTATTTAGAAAAGCATTTTAATCTTAATTTAATATGATCATACAAGATATAATTTTGAGGTTTATTATAGTGAATTTTTATTGTTAATTAAAAATTACAAAGTTGACCATAAAAGTCAAATTCTAAAAAAAGAAAGAAATGTAGAGAGTGACTATGTAGTACGGAGTAATAATTCTTTTTTTTAGTGGACAATAAATACTACAGAGTAGAGCTGTCAAAAGTTGATCCGACTAGAAATATCGACTCAAACCCGATTTTTTACCGATCAATATGAACCCGAAAAAATGGTGACCCAAACCCGACCTGAAACCAACCCTAGACCCGAGTATGTGAGACTTGGACCCGAACATGAACTGACTTGGAGATGACCCGACCCGAATGTCACCCGTAAATTATTGACCTGAACCGAATCCGACTTGAACCGAAATTGACCCAAACCCGTTTTAACCCTTCAAAACCCGAATTTAACCCAACTTGCATGTTACTAACCTGACCTGAATTCAACCCGACCCGTTCCTAACCCGTCTCGAATTTAACTCAACCTATTACAAACCCGACCCAAAATCAAACCGACTAGTTATTGACCTGACCAAAATTTAACCCGACTTGTTATTGACCCGACCCGAATTTTACAAGACCTATTACTAACCCGACCCAAAAATTCAACTTTATTTGTTACTAACCTGACTCGAAATCAACACGACTTGTTATTGACCCGACCTAAATTCAACCCAAATTGTTCCCGACCTGATTTCAAATCACCTTCAATGCAATTTAGACCACCTTATTATTGTTGATCAAAGCATTTTGTCTAGGGAGACCAAGTCGGTACATGCCAGCAAAAGAAAGGAGCATCATCCTCAAATTTAAGAGTTAAATATAGTATATTTTTGTTATATGGTCAAAGGAGATAATTATCTTCCTAAATTATAAAATATAGTTCCCTATTATATTGCCATATATATTATAGTCAAAGGAAATAATTAGCTTGATATAAAATGATAATAATCTATTTTATAATTAGTTGAACTTGGAAATGACCTGACTCGGAAATGACCCGACCTGATTGTAACCTGCAAATTATTGACTTGAACATAACCCGACTGGAATCGGAGAATGACCTGACTTGGAAATGATCCAACCTGATTATAACCCGCAAATTGTTGATTTGAACCGAACCCGACTTGAACCCGAGAATGACCAGACTTGAAAATGACCCGACCAGTTTATAACCCGAAAATTATTGACTTAAACCAAACCCAACTCAAACCTGAGAATGACTCGACCTGATTCCAACCTGCAAATTATTGACCCGATCCACTATTACCGACCCAAACCCGACCCGTTTACCCGAATTGACATCTTTACCCGAAACCTCCAAAATTTCTCAAAAAACATGGATATTAGCCTTCAATTTTAGAATTTTTTGGACTTTTTTTCACCAAGAAATAAAAATTGCTGAAATGTTTACCATGGTCCCTAATACCCTCCGTGAGTCCAATTGGCTGGGTAGAGCCATTCAATTTGCCTTTAAACGACCAATTTACCGGTTTACAACTTGCACCGATTTCATTAAATCAAGCTTACCACGAACATTTATGACATCATATAATGATCATATATGAATCCAAACGACATTATATGACCCAGTTATGTATCCCCTAAAATCTCAATGCTTTTCGACACCGGTTCCACAACATTCGAAATTTCTCCAAAATCGTGAATATTAGCCTTCAATTTTGGAATTTTTTAACTTTTTTTCGCCCGGATATAAAAATTACCGATATGTTTACCATGGTACCAAATACCCTCTGAGATTCCAATTGGGTTGGTGGAACTATCCAATTTGCCTTTAAACGACTAATTTACCAGTTTAAAACTTACACCGATTTCATTAATTTCAAGCCTACCACAAAATATTTATGACAACAAATAATGATCATATATGGTTCCAAACGGAATTATATGACCCCGAGATGTATCTCCTAAATTCTAAAGGCTTTTCGACACCAGGCCCTTAAACCTCCAAAATTTCTCAAAAAACGTGGATATTAGCCTTCAATTTTGGATTTTTTTATACTTTTCTTCGATCGGAAATAAAAATTGCCGAAATGTTTACCGTGGTCCCTAATACCCTCCGAGAGTCCAATTGGGTGGGTGGAAACCATCCTACTTACCTTTAAACGACCAATTAACCAGTTTACAACTTGCACCAATTAAATTAACTCGAGCCTATTACGAACATTTATGACAACATATAATGATCATATATGGTTCCAAACGACATTATATTATCCCGAGACGTATCCCCTTAAATATCAAAACTTTTCAACACCGGCCTCGAAACATCCCAAATTTCTCAGAAAGCGTGGTTTTCAATTTTGGATTTTTTTTCGTCCGAAAATAAAAATTGCCAAAATGTTTATCATGGTCCCTAATACTCTCCGGGAGTCCAATTGGATGGGTGGAACCAACCAATTTGCCTTTAACCGGCCATTTTACCGTTTTACAATTTGCACCGATATCATTAACTCAAGCCTACCATGAACATTTATGACAACATATAATGATCATTATGGTTTAAGACAATATTATATGACCCAGAGATGTATCCCCTAAAATCTGAAAGCTTTTCGAACCGGGCCCCGAAACATAAAAAAATTCTCAAAACGTGTGAATATTAGCCTTCAATTTTGGAATTTTTTTACTTTTTTTTGCCCAAAAATAAAAAATGACGAAATTTTTACAATGGTCCCTAATACCCCCCGGCCCGATAGTCCAATTGTGTGGGTGGAACCACCAATTTGCTTCTAAACAGCCAATCTACTGGTTTACAACTTGCACCAATTTCATTAAATCAAGTCTTCCACGAACATTTATGACAACAAATAATGATCATAAACGGTTACAAACGACATAATATGACCCCGAGATATATTCCCTAAAATCTCAAGTCTTTTCAACACCAGGTCCCGAAACCATCAAAATTTCTCAAAAAACGTGGATATTAGCCTTTAATTTTGGAACTTTTTGACTTATTTTCGCCCGTAAATAAAAATTGTCGAAATGTTTACCATGATCCTTAATACCCTCTGTGAGCCCAATTGGGAGGGTAGAACCATCCAATTTGACTTTAAACGACCAATATAACGGTTTAAAACTTACATCGATTTCATTAACTCAAGCCTATTACGAACATTTATGACCACATATAATGATCATATATGGTTCCAAACGGAATTATATGACCCCGAGATGTATCACCTAAAATCTCAAGGATTTTTGACACCGGGCCTCGAAACCTCTAAAATTTATCAAAAAACGTGAATATTAGCCTTAAATTTTGGAAAATTTTGACTTTTTTTTCACCTGTAAATAAACTTACCGAAATTTTTACCATGATCCCTAATACCCTCCGGGATTCCAATTAGGTGGGTGAAACCATCCAATTTGCTTTTAAATGGTGAATTTACCGGTTTACAACTTGCACCAATTTCATTAAATCAAGCCTACCATGAACATTTATGACAACATATAATGATCATTTATGGTTTAAAACAGTATTATATGACCCTGAGATGTATCTCTAAAATCTTAAACCTTTTCTACACCGGGCCCCGAAATCTTAAAAATTTCTCAAAAAACGTGGATATTAGCCTTCAATTTTGAAAATTTTTCAGACTTTTTTTTTGCCCGAAAATAAAAATTGCTGAAATGTTTATCATGGTTCCTAATATCCTCAGGTAGTCCAATTAGGTGGGTGGAACCATCCGATTTGAATTTAAACGGCCAATTTACCAGCTTATAACTTGCACTTATTTCATTAAATCAAGCCTATTATTACGAACATTTATGACAATATATATAATGGTAATTTATGATTTCAAACCTCATTATATGACCCCAAGATATATCTAATAAAATCTCAATTTCTTTTCGACCCCTGGCCCTGAAACTTTCGAAATTTCTCAAAAAACATGGATATTAGCCTTCAATTTTGGAATTTTTAAACTTTTTTTCGGCCGAAAATAAAAATTGACGAAATGTTTACCATGGTCCCTAATACCCCCCTGGTAGTCCAATTGGGTGGGTGGAAACCACCAATTTTCCTCTAAACGGCCAATTTACCAGTTTACAACTTGCACCGATTTCAATAACTCAAGCATACCACGAACAATTATGACAACAAATAATGATCATAAATGGTTACAAACGACGTAATATGACCCCGAGATATATTCCTTGAAATCTCAATTAGCTTTAAATTTTGGATTTTTTTTTTACTTTTTTTCGCCTGTAAAAAAAATTGTCGAAATGTTTAACATGGTCCCTAATACCCTCCTAAAAGTCCAATAATTTGGTGGATGGAACCATCTAATTTTCGTTTAAACGACCAATTTACCGGTTTACAACTTGCACCGATTTCATTAACTCAATCCTACAACTAACATCTATGACAACATATAATGATTATATATGGTTCCAAACGACATTATATGACCCCTATATGTATTTCCTAAATTCTTAAGACTTTGCGACATCGGGCCCTAAAACCTCCAAAATTTCTCAAAAGCGTGGACATTAGCTTTCAATTTTGGAAAATTTTGACTTTTTTTCGCCAAAAAAGAAAAATTGTCGAAATGCTTACCATGTTCCCTAATACCCTCCGGTATTCCAATTGGGTGGGTGGAACCACCCAATTTAACTTTAAACGGTCAATTTACCGGTTTACAACTTGCACCGATTTCATTAACTCAAGCCTAAGCTACCACGAACATTTATGAAAACAAATAGTGATCATATATGGTTCCAAACGACATTATACGACCCTGAGATGTATTCTCAAGAATCTCAAGGCTTTTCGATACCGGGCCCCGAAACCTACAAAATTTCTCAAAAAACGTGGATATTTAAGCCTTTAATATTGCAGTTTTTAGAATTTTTTTCGCCCGAAAATAATAATTGTCGAAATGTTTACCATGGTCCCTAATACCTTTCGGGAGTCCCATTAGGTGGGTGGCAGGGCTGTTCAATTTTGGATATCCGATTCGATCCGATCCGAAAATTCGGGGATCGAAGAAATTGCGATCCGAAATTTTCGGATCGGATAGTCGGATATTCAGATCGGATAGTCGGGTTTTCAGATCGGGTAGTTAAAATTTTCGGACAAAATCCGATCCGTATCTTATCCGAAAATCCGAATTTTTTTCGGATATCCGATCAGAAATATCCGGATTGGATATCCGAAATTTCGAATTAGATTTTCGGATCGGATATTTTGGACCGGATATTTTTGAACACCCCTACAGCCCTACTGGGTGGAACCATCCAATTTGCCTTTAAATTTCCTATCTATTTACCGGTTTATAACTTGCACCGATTTCATTAATTCAATCCTACCACAAACATTTATGAGAACAAATAATGATCATATATGACTTCAAATAAAAGGCATTAAATGACCCCGAGATGTATCCCCTAGAATTTCAAGACTTTTCGACACAGGGCCTCGCATCCTTCAAATTTTTTCAAAAAGCGTGGATACTAACAATTTTGAAAATTTTGACTTTTTTTTCTCCCTAAAATAAAAATATCCGAAATGTTTACCATGGTCCCTATACCGCCCGGGAGTCCCGTCGGGTGGGTGAAACCATCCAATTTACCTTTAAACGACCAATTTACCGGTTTACAACTTGCACCAATTTTATTAACTCAAGCCTACCACGAACATTTATGAGAACAAATAATGATCATATATGGTTCCAAACAACATTTATATGTCCCGATATGTATCCTCTAAAATTTCAAGATTTTTCAATACTGGGCCTCGAAACCTCCAAATCTAAAAAACTGTGGATATTAGTTTTCAATTTTAGAATTTTTTGACTTTTTTTTTCGCTCGAAAATAAAAATTGCCGAAATTTTTTTCATGGTCACTAATACCCTGGCCTCCGGAATTCCAATTGGGTTGGTGGAACCATCTAATTTTCTTTTAAACGGCCAATTTAATTACCGGTTTACAACTTGCCAGGATTTCATTAACTCAAGCCTACTACGAACATTTATGACAAAATATAATGATCATATATGGTTCCAACCGGCATTAGATGACCCCCAAATGTATCCCTTTAAATATTAATACTTTTCTACACTGGGTCCTAAAACCTCCAAAGTTTCTCAAAAAGCGTGAATATTAGCCTTCAATTTTGAAATTTTTTAATTTTTTTTCGCCCGGAAATAAAAATTGGCGAAATTTTTGTCATGGTCCCTAATACCCTACGGGGGTTCAATTGGGTGGGTGGAACCATCCAATTTGTCTTTAAACGACCAAATTAATTACCGGTTTACAACTTGCATCGATTTCATTAATTCAAGCCTACCACGAACATTTATGACAACAAATAGTGATCATATATATATGGTTCCAAATGAAGGAGTTATGTCTTCGTCGTGTGCAATTACTAGATATATAATTGGATCAAATTATGGAGATAATTAAGTCCGGACATTTGGGTCGTCGTTTTGCCATAGCTAGAGGTACTTACGATCTTTGGACTAGTAAAATAGGCCAAAGCCCAATTGGACGGATCCTATAAGGTCACACAAAGGGGCTAGATCGAGCATTAGAGGACGAGGCCCATCTTGGGCCTCATCACTCTAGGTGGCCGGCCATGTAGGGGAATTAAGAGAGTTTTGGGCTTCGTGCCCTAGTCTAATTATAATGAGATTATAAATAGACTAGGTGCCTAGGTTTGCAAGAAGGGTAAGCAATTAACTAATCAGTGTGATCAAACCCTAATTAGCAAACACGAAACCCAACCCCTCTCATATTCCTCTCTCTTACGGCTCTCTCCTCCTCCCCGACGCACGGTGGTGTCTCGTGGTGGTGGTGGTTCGTGCGGTGCGGTGCGGTGGTCGGTTGTCCGAAAAGGTGGTGATCGCAGTTTTCCTCAATCACTCGACCAATCTAGTATTGGTGGACGGCTCGTTTGAATCTCGTGGACTAAGTAGAGGAGCAACACTTGGGGCTCTATTCTCTCCCTGATTTGCCTGTCGAATAGCTTCGTGGAATTCACGTTGCAAAGGTATGATTATGTGTCTTGTGAGTTATGCATGTGATTCTTGGGATTAGGTACTTTATTGAATATGATTCATGTTATTTCCGCTGCGTAGTACCTATAAACTCCTACACCAAACGACATTATATAACCACAAGATGTATCCCATAGAATTTCAAGACTTTTCGACACCAGCCCCCGAAACCTCCAATATTTATCAAAAAGCGTGGATATTAGCCTTCAATTTTGGAATATTTTGACTTTTTTTCGCCCGAAAATAATAATTGTCAAAATGATTACCATGGTCCTTAATACCCTCCGGGAGTTCAATTGTGTGTGTGAAACCATTTAATTTGCTTTTAAACAACCAATTTATCGGTTTACAACTTGTACCGATTTACCGGTTTACAACGGCCAATTTAATTAACTTGCACCAAACCCGACTTGAACTGAAATTGATCCAAAACCGTTTAAACCCGTCAAAACCCGAATTTAACCCGACTTGTTATGAACCTGACCTGAATTCAACCCGACCCGTTCCTAACCCGACCTGAATTTAACCCAATCTGTTACAAACCCGACCCGAAATAAACTCGACTAGTTATTGACCTGACCTAAATTCAACCCGACTTGTTATTGACCCGACCCGAATTTTACCATACCTATTACTTACCCAACCCAAAAAATCAACCCGATGTGTTACTAACCCGACTCGAAATTAACACGACTTGTTATTGACCCGACCTAAATTCAACCCAAATTGTTCCTGACCCGATTTTAAATCACCTTAAATGCAAATTAGACCACTTTGTTATAGTTGATCAAAACATTTTTTCTTGGGAGACCAAGTTGGTCTAGGCCCGCAAAAGAAAAGAGCATCATCCTCAAATTTAAGAGTTAAATATAGTATATATTTGTTGTATGGTCAAATGAGATAATTATCTTCCTAAATTATAGACTATAGTTCCCTACTATATTGCCATATATATTATAGTCATAGGAAATGATTAGCTTGATATAAAATGATAATTATTTATTTATAGTTAGTTGAACCCGAATATGACCTGACTTGAAAATGACCCGACCTGATTGTAACCTGCAAATTATTGACTTGAACATAACTCGAATTCGAGAATGACTACTCGACTTGGAAATGACCCAACCTGATTATAACCCACAAATTATTAACTTGAATCAAACCCGACTTGAACCCGAGAATGACCCGACTTGAAAATGACCCGACCTGATTATAATCCGCAAATTATTGACTTGAACCGAACCCGACTCGAACCCGAGAATTACCCTAACCCGTTTCAACCCGAATTAGACTCGACCTATTGTTCACCCGACCCGAATGTAACCCGACCCAAACCTGATAAGAAGTATGACCCGACATGACCCGACTCAAGCATGACCCAACCCAAACCCGACCCGCATAGTTTATGGAATTAATATGAATTGACCCGACCCGAGTTGACCCGAACCACTCTTACCCGACCCAAACCCAACCCGTTTACCCGAATTATTGACAGCTCTACTACGGAGTACATCTTTTTTGAACTAAAATTTAGATTTTTTTTAATCATGAAAACACAATTTAATAATACAATCTCATAATTTAGTGGTAACTAAATACTTCTTACTGATTATATCTTGTATTAGGGCATTTATTTTATTTTATTAACACAATTAAAATTCTATCTTTTTTTTTTTGGAAAGGGACTATATAATTCCATCTTTTTAGCTAACTACAACCACTTCAAAATAATGTCATAACAGAAAATTATCCACCTAAGTCTATAACCCTAATTCATCTTTTATTTATGGAAAGTACGACCCTTATCCAAAGGCAAATTTGCCCTAGCTTGCATAATAAGTTGTAATTATTTAAGTGTATGTATACAGTGAGTCCATACATCTTTTCTTTCAACAAAATCAGATTAAATTCTCTTCACTTTTCTTTCAACAAATAGACCTTCTTCAACTATCATATATAAGCTCAAACTATTTTTTTTTTTTTTTTTTTTTTTTTTTGGAACTATGATTCAATTTTTTTTTTTTTATTTAATATCCAAGAAATACAATTTAAAAATACACTCTCATAATTTAGTGGTAATTAAATATTCCTTACTAATTATATCCTTTTTTTTTTTTGAAGGATCTTACTAATTATATCTTGTATTAGGTCATTTATTTTATTTTATTTTATGAACACAACTATAGTATTTTATTTACTTATTTATTTTTTGAAAGGGACGACTATAATTCTATCTTTTTATTAGCTAACAATAACCAGAAAATCCACCTAAATCTAAAACCCTAATCCATGTTTTATTCATGGAAAGTACCCTTATCCAAAGGCAAATTTGCCCTAGCTTATCTTGCATAATACTCCGTAAGTTGTAATAATTTAAGTGTATACATACAGTGAGTCCATACATCTTTTCTTTCAACAAAATCAGATTAAATTCTGTTCACTTTTCTTTCAACAAATAGACCTTCTTCAACTATCATTTATAAACTCAAACTATTTTTTTTTATTTGAACTTTAATTCATTTTTTTTTTCCAAGAAATACAATTTAAAAATACACTCTCATAGTTTAATTTAGTGGTAATTATATTAAATATATCTTACTAATTATATCTTGTATTAGGTCATTTATTATTAACACAACTATAATTCTTTTTTTTTTTTTTTTTTAAAAGGGACGACTATAATTCTATCTTTTTATTAGCTAACAATAACCAGAAAATTCACCTAAATCTATAACCCTAATCCATGTTTTATTTATGGAAAGTATCCTTATCCAAATGCAAAATTGCCCTAACTTGCATAATAAGTTGTAATAAGTATATATATATACTGTACGTCCATACTTGTTTTCTTATTTCAACAAAATCAGATTAAATTCTCTTCACTTTTCTTTCAACAAAAAACCCTAGCTTCTTCAAGTATCATAAGCTCAAATTAAATAATAATGGCTAGTTCGAGCAATGAAACGGTAAATTTCTGGAATATGATTCCTCCAGGTTTTCGGTTTGAGCCAAAAGATGAAGAATTGATTACTCATTACCTAGTTCCCAAGATTAATGGCGAAGCTTTGCCACCAAACAAGATGCATGAGACTGTATTGTATGGTGTGCTCGCTCCTCAAGATCTTACACGTAAGTTTTACCATGATTTTTAATTTTCCGGTCTTGATCTTATTTGTTTTCCTTTTAATTTATTCGTCTGAAATTAATTAATTGTTGATAGTATGCATTGTGATTTGTGAATGTTATTAATGTTTGAACTTAAACTAGTTAAATCGATTTTACAAAGATGTATTTTATGTTGATAGTACGTGCATGCATGTTGATTGTATACCTTCATATGATTGTATTGTCCAATTATTGCATATCAAGAAATCATGAATTAATTAGAAGATAATTTTATTTTATTAATATGCATACACCTATATAATTTTTGGCCAAGAAAATTATATGTTCATGTGATCAAAGATTACCTAAAATTAAAATTATGATATTATTTTATTTTATTTAATGGTTTAGTATCTCTTGAATTATTTCATATTATTTGATGATACGGACTCCTAAGTCGTAAGCATTAGTATGCATGCTTTTCATTCTTGATTGTGTTTACTATTATGGTGCGTCAAATTTATACTTGTGTTTTGTTTAATGATAATTAATTATATACATTGTATCTTATGGTGATTAATTAAGATTATGTGGGCGTTAAATGTATATAATAATTAATTTCTTGATTTTGGATGCAGTGTATTATGAACCGGAAAGTGAGAACACTTGGTATTTTTTCACAAGATTAGAAAGATTGTACGAAAACGGAAGTCGACCTAGAAGATCCGCTGGCAATGGTTATTGGAAGGCTACCGGAGTGGATGCAACAATAAGGAACAAACAAGGAGTAATAATTGGTCATAAGAAGGCTTTAGCCTTTTTTATTAAAATCGAACCCCCTCCAATTAATAAAAACGAACCTAAGGGAATTAAAACACCATGGCTTATGCACGAATTTCGGCTAGCCAATACCTCTGAGCCTAAACCCAAAAGACGTAAAACAAATGATCATAATGCTGCTCATTCCAACACAACATCACATTCCGAAGGGTCCAAGCCAAAAAATATGGTAAGCAATCACAATATGAATTTAGATATTTAGGTTATATGATATATTTGTGTTGCTTTACGTATATATGTTTCTGTTTTAGATGGATTTATTCAAGTTATTGGTGATTTGTTTGCAGTTGGATGGCTGGGTGCTATGCAAAGTTTATAAACTTGGAAGAGATGTCGCGGTTGATGAAGCTCCAATAATCCCGGTTGCTCAAGAGGAGCACGATCAAGTAGTGGTACATTCTCAAGAGGAGCATAATCAAGTTGTACATGTTCAAGAGGTGCATAATCATCAAGTGGTACATGCTCAAGAAGAGGACAATCAAGTGGTACATGTTCCTGTTTCCCCTAACAAACTTAATTATACAAAAGAGGATATTCTTCGACATCTAGAACTCGATGAAGACGTCTTACATCACCCTCAGCCTACTGATGACCCGTTGTTAAATTCGTTTAATATGGATATGAGCTTTCAACCAGAGCTACTACACGTTGAAGAACACGATATGAGCTTTCAACCAGAGAATCCCATACAAATGCCATTACCACATTACTCAGAAAATTTTGAGTTTATATTGAATAACATATCGTTTGATTCTTGAATTTGTTAAGAATGTAGTATGTACTTGAACTTTATTGTGGTTCATAAGAATAAGAACTTTAAATTTTATTTACCTTGAGCGATATTCACCCATTATGATACATGTGGATGAAAACGGATTATAAGCTATGTTTACATAATTTCATGATGAAGATAACACACCCTTTATTCACTTGATAATGACCTGTTTTAATTTAATCTGTTTGGTTCGTCAAGATTTATATTAATATTAAAATGAAAAGAAAGGTAAATAGATAATTAAAAGTCTGTTGAGAATTTGTGGTAGAATGGACTGCTGAATTGGGTCACATTTGGACTAGATCGGGTTTAGTCGGGTTGGGTTAGTTTTTAACATCTTTAACCATATTGTCATGCTACTAAGAGTCACATAGTGGAAGCAAATGGATCTTATTTCATCAAGTAGAGCAATATCAATCAACCAGTTAAATAATTAGATGCTACAATAATTTAAGATACACTAATTTAAGATGACTTAATTCTAAATAAGAGTTGTTTCATGAATAGAAAAATCTAGAAAAAGAAAGATGATGTACATTATCAAGGCTTATTACCTCGGTCTATAGTTCTGTGCTAAAAAAAATTTCAAAAACGTTTGAATTACTCAAAATCCTGGCAAAGATGAGAGGTCTGCAATTCCCCTTGGAAGGTCTGCAATCTTTTTAAGAAGAGCAAGCCTATTATTCCTGACCTGTTCTTCTTCCTGCAAATGATATTTATACGCTGATGTAAATCTTTCAAGTTTACATGCATAGATGTTCGTCGTTCATCACATGAAAATAGGTACATACCACCATTACGAAGACATTATCGAAGAAATCAGCAAGTGGCTGTACTAATTCCGAGGATGCATTTACAAATTCGTCGATTTCAATACCTATTCAAGGCAAAAGGAATCAAACATAAACTTGTAAGCATTTTTACTAAACAACATGAACTTTGGGGTCTTTTGAGATTAGGATTATTTTATGTTGCTGGATTAAATCTAGGAGGATCATGTGCATCTCAAAAACTGAAAGAGGGTATGTGTGTGTTGACATCACAAGGGTCTAGACTATGACACTTATGTATAAAATATATATGATGTATATCGCATTATCAAAATTTTTATGATCATGATCAAGTAATCGAATGAAAAAAAAATGCTAAGGGAAAATATAAACTGGAATACCATGATAAATTTGTTTGTTCACTGACAAGAAAGCAGTCCACAAAGCTCTCTCTTCCTTCGTCTCAAAAACAGCTTCGTTCACCTTGAATTTCAACACAATAAACAATTTCTTAGCAAGAAGGAAACTATTATTATTACTCAAATACAGATTACATAAATACCAAGCTATAAATTCTTGTCATATTTTTTTATAGTGAGACTAAGATATACACTGATATAATTTTATATTTATTTTAAAAAGTGCAGTTTTAACTTGTCAAGTATTCATGTTTATAAACAGCAGTTTGTTTCCCATAGGCTCGATGAACCAACTCAAGGTTGAGGTGGTCCATCTAACAAAATAAAAAAAATAAAAAACGATCGCATGGATTCAACTATATATAGATATGATGAACTCAATAACAAGAAAAGACATGATATAACCATCAGCCAATCACTTTTACCAGACCATAGCACCACATATGTGATTCTGATTACACCTAGTAAGTTATCGATAAGGTCCTTTCAGACGATTCTCCTAATGATTTTAGTTGCATTTTATGTCAGATGGTGATGCACAAAACATGTTCATTCAACTTCAACAAACAGCAAGTTTTCATCCCCCACTTTCCCCGCATTGAAAGAGAATACATAAAGTTACATACAATTAAAAGTTAATATCATGCGTCCAAAAAAAAAAAAGTTAATAATCACAGAAAATTCTCTGTTGCATGGGATGACTGCTAGTTTAAGAAGCACACCTCTGTGTTGTCATTTAAGTCCTTTCCTCGGACAATTCTTGTTGGCCGGGAATATGCTTCAACAACCTTTGGAAGGAGATCTTCTTTGAACAAGGCTTCCATCTGAAACAAGGCTTTTATCTTAGAACAAGGCAGCAATTTATAATTGAAGAGATTATACCAAATTACCCACAACCACCCATAATCTATCCCACTGGGATAGAAGATCAAGGTACATGCAATCAGGAAGGTAAAGATCATGGCAACATTTAGCAATAAAAAAATCTACAAACAGCTTGTATAGTCTAACAGAAATTAAAGAAGGAACATGAAGATTAAAGGAAGAAAATGAAATACTATAACTTATTAACTGGAAAATGATTGTTGATTGTATATAGAATTGTAGATGCAATATGATCATCAATGATTTTATTTACAATCCCAGACTTTTGAGTGGTTGAACACTCTCACTGATCTCTATATATTAAGTATTTATAAGTCTTAACTTCTTCAAGATAATATTAAGAACTACCCCTCCCCTTAGGCTGGTTGCCAGGTTCATTATATACTATTAGACTATATTAGACTGATTAACACAGATATTATCTTGAGACTTGTAACTTTTCATTTAGATCAACTGTATTAAATCCTAACAAGGTTATGAATTTCTTTAGACCTTCAATTAATACTGCACTCAGAAGGAAATTTGATCACCCGTCAGGCAATCATTAGAAAAATCCAAAATGCATGATTTTTTAATCTTAAGGTTATCTGCAGCACAAGGCAAAAAGAAATCCTTTAAGAACATGAAATCAAGAAAAATATATGCAATTGGGCAATGTGTTTTTTTTTTTTTTTTTTTGGTTGGGGGGGGGGGGGTGGAATATGCGGGCCTAAGAATCCTACAGGCTCTAAGACCCCGAGGTCACAATTTATTCAGACTTACTCATGCATGCAAAAATCCACTTCACTTCAAAATTAATCAGATATGAAGGTCATACTTGAAATATAGAAGTAAAATGAAGGACAACGAGAATAATCAAACAATTGCTGACTCAATAGACTAGTTTGGCCCCTCATACTTGAGGCACTGAGCACAAGGATAGCATTTTGCAACATACTATTCAGACATCAAAATGATTATATCTCAGAAAGCACTAACACACCTTTACTGCTGATTTTGCTGCCAGACATGGCCAATTTGCACGCTCTATAAGAACTGACCGGACAACTTCTGAATTTATTCCCCTGTCAACCTGCCACCATATTCCAACCAACATGGACAAGAGCAATTGCATTTCAGTTATAGATTTATGAATGTCCATTCAAGATTCCAAATACATTAACGAAGTTGGACATACTGATTTTGTAAAGAGACATCCCAACTTTTTAACATCATTTCATCGTTAATTTTATTTATATTTATTTATAATGAAGAAAAATCTTTTACAAATCAGCAACAAGCAGAAAGTACAAGGATGGAGGACAACTTGTCTTTGTAACAGCAGAAAATTAAATTACAGATTTCCCTGCTGAGCAACTTCTGAAATTTGTATTATGTATTTCCCCTACTGAGCAACGTTGAACACTTTCACAACCCCAGTCCACAATGAAGCTATATAGCTTATGTTATCCCACAAAATATTAGCACTTAAAGTGGTTCCTCTTAAAATCTGCGCATTCTATTTTGACCATTAACACCACATAGGCACATAACCACCTTAAAAGCATTTTGCCACAAATTCTTTTCTTTTGCCATTCCAAAACCTACAAACTAGACTTGCAGCATGTCCAAAACAGTGTGTGTGATAACTAGGTATTCACCATGCAAAGCAAAAAGCCTCCTCCAAATACCACTTGCATCTCACAAAGAACAAGACGTATGAGCAAACTGACTATTGACACAACACAACATACCCATATCTGGCGAATAGTCATTCTTGGTCTTCTTTGGAGAATATCATTAGAATTGATTCTCCACAAAGCCAACTAGCCAAGGTCCACACAAGTGCTCTCACCTTACGAGGAGCGCTGGCCTTCCGAATCAATCTATGAACAGGAAAAAGGGGGTACTGATGTGGTGAAAAAAGGCATAACATAATAAGACTTGATACAATGATGCCTGATCTATCCCCAAATCATTTTCAGAATCCTATCCTTGAAAATTACAGTGAGTACATCATGTCTCTATCATAAGGATTCTTCCACAAATGGAGATCCTAATAATTGCTAGACTGTGGAATGCAAATAGGAGCTTCATGTACAGTGGACTGATTATATTATCGAGTGAAACACCGAAAATAGTTAATCCTCTCTCCAAACTTCCTCCCAAAATCTAATGTAATTGTCATTCCCTACCTTGAAATTGACTATCAGAAAGACAGAAATGATTTGGCAAGCAGACATACCACACTATGAATCCCACTTGTTTTCGAGTAAATCGTACTTACTCTAGATTACATGAAGCCACAACAAATGAGTTTAAATTTCCTAGAGAATGATATACGAGCTATTGCTTGGTTGAAACTAATATGGAATTGGGAGTGTGTATCTTCTAAGGAAGTTCTATAGTAGAGTTTCCCATGGGAAGTAGAAACTCCCAACATTCAACCAAACTACTTTTAACAATTTCTAGAAAAATCATTTCTCATGCACTAAAAATTCCTAGGAAGTATCCAACTATCCATTATCAAACCAAACAAGCGCTAAATGTGGCCTATAGCTGGTATTAATCTTGATTGGAATAAGCTTGGGGATACTGTGACAAATTTCCAAGGAAGTATGCAAGTATCCAATGTCAAACCAAACAAGCGCTAAATATGGCCTAGCTGGTTTTAACCTTGATCTAAATAAGCTTGGGGATAATGTGGCTTGGTGTGGTGTGAAATTTTGAATAGGTAATTCATTTATTTGAGCTTACCTTGAAAGTAATCCAGAGTCAGAGAGACTTTCTAGGAACCTATTATCTTCCAGATGTTACATAGACTTGATGGTTGGAAAAGGCATGTTTTTCTTTTGGGAGGAAGAATCATGTTGCAGTCATCATGCTTATAACTTTTCAACATTCCCATGGATGTTGCAAATAAGATGTTATATTGCTTTAGAAAGAAGGCAATATAATTATAAAGCCAATTTATGCTGAAAAATCATAAAGAGAGACTAGGAAAGTTGTGCTTTGATTAAATAGGCACAGCATACTCACCAGATATTGCTCCAGTCTCCGTGTTACAAATTGTTGTACCTGCAGAAATGAATGATAGCTTAATGCACATGCTTTCTCTAACAATTTTTTCAAACTAATAGAGAGAACAGGATGCAACTGGCAACTAACGAATGAAACTACAATAAAATTGAGAAGATAAAACAAGATCTTTTCAGAAGAATCGCCTATGAGATTGAAAACATACTAGTGGCCTACCCTGTCAATTTTAAACATCATTTGAACAGAAAAAGCCTTCACATATGCATGAGTGTACAAACAGAGCTCCAAATAGTCAACACCTAGACACTAGAGAGAATTCGATCATAAATGATTAGCTCTTACATCATCTATTGTGCTGCTATCAACTTTAACAGGTTGGACCTCAGCAGCAAGCTCCAGAGAATGTCGAAAGTTTAAATCTTTATTATTTTCCACCAATAATTGCACCTGCCACAACAGAAGTTGGGAAAGAGATACCTTGAATTTGGTGTGACTGTTTCACTCTTCAAGAAAAACAAAGAACTTAAAGATCTCTTACCAGGCCATATGAAATTCTCCGTAGACCAAATGGATCATTTGTGGAACTAGGCTGACAACCCGCCCCAAATAAACCAACAAGGCTGTCCAGTCTGCAATATGAAAGCAACAGAATACAGATGCCGCCAAACTAAAGTGCCATAAAAGTCTTAACATTTTAAACTCAAATTAACTTGCTAAATACCTGTCGGCTATTGCTAGAACATTTCCAGCATCCGTTTTCGGCAATATATCTCCTGAATGCTTAGGGAGTGTAATCTCGTATAAAGCCTCAGCAATCTGTCACATAATTTAGATCATTAAAAATTTGGTAAAAAAGGATTTAGGGGAGGGGAGGATGTTGGGTAACAAAATTGATAATGTGTAGACAGGCAGCACTCGCAGCAGACAGATGGCACAACAACAAACAGATACCCCAATTCAAGGAGATCACAAATTAGTGGCCCAAACCAGTTACATATTCTACTAGAAAATTTTAGTGATGCAGGTCAAAGGTTAGACCTGCTCAGAGTATCCATCTCTGTAAGCATAATGGCGAGCCATTATTCCTGCCAACGAAGTAAACTCAGTCACAACAGCAGTAGAAAGATCTGACATAGCAAGGGATGCAGCTTCCTGTATATTCTGTAGTTGCTCCGATTGAAAACCCATGGATGAGGCTAATTTGGTAACAATAATCTCTACACGCATCATTTTATCCAGCATGGTTCCAAGCTTTTCCTGGATAGGCAAAATCAAAGTGAGAATCAGTGCAACAAAATGAAAAACTCAAAGACAAGGGAAAATTAATAGTCATCAAACCACTGTTCACTGTTTCTCAGGACAGTGGAACACCAGTGTTTTTGGCAACTCAAAAATATGCTCACATTTGAAGTGCGCTTTAACAAGGTTGGCTCTGATCAAGTTAATTTTTAAGGGAAATAGCAAGCTTTGGTAAGATAGTTACGGATTTAAACATTATATGTTGGTTCTTTGCAAAGCTCCTAAAGTATAAGATGGTCCTGCAAATTCTCCCTCAGAAAATTAAAGGCGGAGTTAATTTGCAAGACCACCTTTTTGAGAATTTTCGCAAATGAGCTTAGTTTTGTGGAACATCAAAATCAAAGTTCAGTCCAAAATGGGATTTTCTAATGCCAGTGGCAAGGTGAAAAGATGTTTACTCAATCTATTTAGATTTGGTTGTATACAAATCTAAAGCATTTCAGGGGTTAGAGCTCAAGAACCCAGATAAAAGATGATATTAAAAAAAAAAAAAAAAAAAGGAAAATACATGAACTTACTTGGAAAAGAATGCCATTAAGTTGACCTCTAAACTCCGATAACTTCTTTCTGGAATCTGTCTCGTAGAAGAATTTTGCATCTTCATAACGTGCTCTGTGGGAAATATACATTTTCAGATAAAAGAAAACATTAGTCAAGCAATACAGTAGAGAAATAATAATTTGATTAAAAAAGGTCCATATTCTTTAATCACTACAACAAAAAGTTGCCCAAAAACTTTTGCTATTCACACCCATCAGCACCTAAGGAAATTAGTCACCTTATTCCAAAGATATTCTTCATTAAAAAAAAAAAAACCCCAACCCCAAGAAATTGCTAACAAACTAACAAAAACAAATGCTCCACAACATCTTATTTTCTTTCTCAAGCTCATATTTCCAACTTGCACTAATTTTGTTACATTGCAGCACCAAAAATAAAACAATTTTTTCTACTCCTCAAGCAAAGAGCAAAAACATCTAGAGAGCTAGAAAACCAGCAATGCAGGACTACAAGACAAAAAGAAAACTACTGAATAGGACATTCTAGGAGGATGAATAAGAAGATGAAAACCATCTAAAATGCTGTACAAACAGTAGCAAACAACAAGGTCTATAGAGAGAACACTGACAGAAAAGCAGATAAATCTAGTATGCACAAATCCAAGGGAGCTTATAAACCTGATCACTGCCTCATTCCCTTTCCTCACAACATCCACATTAATATCCCCATTTGCCACCTGAAACCAACCCAACAAAACTAGTAATCACAGGATTCCATCACATGCAGCAACACATAACAAAACAAAGAGCAGATATACAAATATGAGTCTCACCGCAATAAAATATGGCAACAACCTACCACTCTTGTCAGCAATTCCAAAGTATTTCTGATGCTTCTGCATAACCTGCATCATAGGAAGGCAGAAGCTGATAAGGCATGTTTCACCTCCCTTCTTTAAGAGATTCCAAAATAGTTTGGTTTCAAGAGCAAGATCAAAGCTATTATGAAAATAAAAACAGATGCTAGTTTATAACTATATCAAATCTTGACAGCCAGCTTCAGGCTGCCCTAGTAGAGCTATTGTTTTAAAATGGAAAATTTGTCTAGAAAGGACATATATGTTCACTATTTTGTCTGGAAGGACATTATATGTTTAAAGTGGTCTAAAAGGACCTTATAAGTTGATTTTGTTGTTTGGGGGACCTTGAGGTCGGATTCCAGCAATAATTGACTTTTTTCTCCGATGTTGACCTCTCATGTGACCTTAAAAAATGATCCCCTTTTCTTTTTTTCCAAGATTTCCCTCAAATTCCCTTATTTTGATTTGTGTCATTTGGGGATTAGAAGAGAGAGAAGAAGGAATTGGAGGAAAATCGTGGAAGAAAAAAAAAGAGGGTATTTTTTAAGGTCACGTGAGAGGTCAACGTCGGAAAAAAAAAAGTCAATTATAGCCGGATTCCGACCTCAAGGTCCCCCCAAAAAACAAAATAAACTTTTAAGGTCCTTTTAGACCACTTTAAACATATAAAGTCCTTCTAGACAAAATAGTGAACATACATGTCCCGTCCGACAAATTTTCCTTTACGTTTAAATTTTCCTTTAAGTTTAAAGGTGTAAAAGTAGCTTTACGTTCACAGGTGTGGGTATCCTTGGAAAAATTAATTCATAGTTTCACTCATCCGTAAGGGCCCATGACTTGAGACCTAAGAGCCATATATCCTTCAAATTCATTAAAAAAAATTTAAGTATCAAACATTTGGGATATAGGTAATTAACATTGGATGTGAGGATATGACGATATGTTAATGCAAAATATACAAAAAGAAATTGACATCCTCACGCCTAACTAGCATACCATTGTTAGTAGATCTTTTGGAAGCATTAGGAATGATTCATCAAAATTTCCCAGTAATGGAGTAGGTGCTTCAATCAAATTTACAACCTACATGTGACAAACCAAGAAGAATCATCTATCTAATAATTGATCATACAGATAATGTGACTAAGCATTGACAATGCTTATAAAATGCATTAGGGGTCAAGTACCTCGTCCAATAAACCATTAGGCATAATTACTTGTCCATTTACAGTATCAGCCAAAGCAGTTGAATGCTCCACTATCACATTTTTACGCTCCTGTAACCAAAAGTAATTAATCCTTGAACAAAAATAGCCAGCACCCCCTTTTTGAAAACCTACACTCTTGAGGAACAAAATGTCATATCTATATATAATACCTCGATATCAACAGATATGCCAGCATTCTTCATAACAACAGTGTAGGATTCTGCACTTTCCACCTGAAAACATATCAAGTCAAAATACATTGCCTGTGTAAAAACAAAGTTTGAAGGACAACAAACAAGATGATAAAAAAAGACTTGCAGAGTAAATTGTCCACGACCTAACAGAACAGAGTCAGATTCTAAACACACTCATTTCTTTTCACACCATATTAACCATGCAGGTGTTTGGCTATTGTAACTGTAAGAGAAGAAAATTAGTAACTTTTTCAAAATTGCAAACTCATACATGTCCACATTCATGTACATACCTTGACAGTTGCAAAAGGTGTATTACGAAGACCATAAGATAAATTTCCACTGCAAAGAAAATTTTCAAAACAGAATCAAACATCACAGTATTTAACAATGATCAAATAACAACAGCAAGAATTTTGAAGCAAACTATAGTAATTTCCAGAGAGTTTGCATGTCACAGCTAATGTGTAGGCATGAGGCGGATTGCTAATAAACAAGAGTCAGAATTATACAGTAAAATTTTCAGGACATACCATAGAAGAGTAGGAGTATGCATTTAAAGAAACAACATTCAATTTAAAGAAACAACATTCAACTAATGTCTGAACAAACTAGGGTTTTAAGCTCAAAAAAATGCTAAGCATGTGTATCACCTTATGCAAAGATGACAATCATAACAAAATGCAGATGATAATATGATGATTCGCTTGAGAAATAACTGCAATGTGAAGCTCTTGTTCCTACAAATGATGAGATTGCCAATACCAGCTAACACAGGACATTGCAGCACCAACGGTAACAAATATATTTGATCATACACAATACTTTAGGTATTAATCAGCTAAAACCTATGACAAATAACTGCTCAAGGGAAAAATTCTAATAACAGAGGTCAGAGCCAGTGTTACCTACTTCCCCAACTCCCTCCCCCCCCCCCCCCCCAAAAAAAAAAAAAAAAAAATTCACCATCCCACCCCATGCGAAATGCAAAACGAAAAAGGCAAACTATACTAGTTAGTTTAGTAATTCTTGGCCCAATTAAACATATTAGGTAGCAAATTGCAAACCTGTTCTAAATCTCACTAATGAATTAGGTAGCACTTAAGAGAATTTGGAACAAACAAATAGTCAGGTTAGGAAAAAATGTGCCAACAAACTAATTCTCCCTCCCATTGCCGCCGTCTCATACTTACTTAGAAATCAAGTTGAATTTATAATGAATTAATGAACTGAAAATGAGGAGAAGGCATAACATTAGGAAAAATAAAAGACCCCCAATACCCATCAGAAAAGGAAATAAGAGAAAGCTTTATAGAGCCCTATTCACTGCAAAAACCCTTGTTTAATAGACTAACTTTTCTCTAAAAAAATCATGAATTACAAATATAGTTCCTTTGAAGGGTACAATTACAAGTCTAAAAAGGATCACATGCGTATGGAGGGCCAAAAAGGGACAGAAGTAAACATCTAGATGAGCAATGCTGCAACATCTGCAGAAAATAGGCGAAGGCAACATTGTAGCAAAAATTACTTTAATTACCTGGAAACTCCAGCAAATGTAAATGGAATGATAACATCACCATGAAGAGCCATAATCCAACGAATAGGCCTACTGAACAAAACCTAAAAGCATATATAGAAAAATCTGCTCAGCTCACAACCATATATACGTAGTTTATATATTTTTGTAATTATCAAAATATGATAATTTCAGCATGTATCAATATAGTTGGTAATACATGATATATCAATGGAAAAGACATCATAATCAAACATATGTTTGGTCACAGCATTAATAGCATTGCCAGTCCATAGCAAGGAAAAAACATAATGTATTTCAGCAGTCAGCAGAGGTAAAGAAAAGCCAATTCTTTGCACCACCAGAGACTCTTAACCTTTGATTGGGAGGTAAGGATTTTTTGGATGTGAATATATAATGTATACAAATAAAAGAAAAAAAGTATTAGATGTGAAAATCTATTGTATACTAATAAATGAGTGTAGATCAGAGAATTTTAGTTTTGTTCTATAATAATCAATTTTATCAACAAAAGTAATTTCCGATCAGGACATCTAAGTTTAGATAAGTAACAATAGATTTTCATAGTTTAATTAAAGCAGTAAAAGAGAAGAGGTCCAATATGGTTGGAGCCATAGGGCAACTGTTTTTACCCCATCCACATCAGACCAGACTGCTACAGCACCGACTTAATCGCTTGATGCCTCATCAATACATACAATGTTACAGTAGCAAGATACTATAAAGAGCTGAAGTGGATTCCTAAGCAGGTTCAAAACCATATACTACATTCACGGCTACTTTTTCTAAATAAATACAGACTAATAGTACTTAGCTCAACACTAATACATAAGACTGGTAAGCTTTAGATGCATTAAGTGAAATTTTAGATTCTCAAACCATGGAAAATCCTATATTCCCAAAGTTCTAGGGTACATAGTCCATACACTTCATAGTAAACTGACACATATTTACAAATACATAAACAGATTATGGAGACCATAATTATGTTTCAGAAATATTCACAGCATTTAGTCAGCAACCAAAACCACTAATTCTTTTGGAAACAGAAATATTGAATTAGCAAACCATGGGGTAATTTTTTTTCCTGAAAGTTCATATATGCATACTCCCTACATACCCTAACATTTT
Organism: Chenopodium quinoa; assembly: GCF_001683475.1. Classification (NCBI taxonomy): domain Eukaryota; kingdom Viridiplantae; phylum Streptophyta; class Magnoliopsida; order Caryophyllales; family Amaranthaceae; genus Chenopodium; species Chenopodium quinoa. Next base: position 43,530 of record NW_018742881.1, read on the forward strand.
TACACCTTCTGTTATCCTCTCTCATAACATCAACCTTTCTCTCTAGATCTCAATTGACTTTTTTTGTTTCTAAATAACATTTAACTACAACTCCTAATGCTTCAGCACCTAGGAGTCAGTTGAATTCCAAATAAATTATAGCTGTCAGCACAACATATTTCTTGATAATTTTGCGTACTGTGACAGCCAAGAGTTACACAAAAACATTGCCAGGTAATAAAAAATGACACTACAAAATGGTTTAAGAGTACCCTGGGAAACAAAAACCTGAGAATTCCAACGCATAGATTTGGGGAACGATAATTTGGCAATGGTTCCGGGGAGACCTTCAGCTAAAACCTAGTGACCAGAATAGTCAGATTAGTTTTCCGAGCAGACCGCTGTACTTAAGAAATAATATACTTCGTACAAATAAATTGAAAGAAAAAGATCAGTCAGGAAGCTAAAGTCAAACCTCCAAAGCAAATCTGGAGGGCTCCGTGACACGAGCGTATATATACTGAGTCTTACCTGAAGTTAGAAAAACATATGATCAGGACCATTATGCAAGAAGCTTCAAAAAGAGCCATTTATAGAAGTTGCATCAGAATATATTATCACTGTGCATGAAAGGTGTTGAATACTTGAATGGTCACAGCTTTAAATGGGACGAGTTAGGACTGCAATACTTTCATTTCATTTCTTTGAGAAGGGAGGAAGATGTCATAGATCATAACAACATGCCCTCGTCTCATTTAGCAATGTACAGATATAGAACAGCTCTTCCAGAAAACAGTTGGGGAATGAAATGGAACTATCTACATTATATCATTTATTCATTAAACAAGCTAAACATGCAAATATCTATTAGAAATTAAAAAAAGAAAAAGATCCATACATATCAACAATCTAAAGACCAAAATTACCATCTACTTTTTTGTATATAGAGTCCAGAGAAGTATTATATCTACGACAGAAACCCTCAACAGCCTGCAAACAAGTAACCCAAGCATTAAATGAGTGCAAGAATTTAATCAATACATAAAAGAAAGGTAAAAGAAAATGAATCATATGTCACAATAGTATTGGCTCCACGTTCTATATAAAGTTTAAAGTCAAGTATGAAGAGCTGTTAACAGAGTATCATACTAAAGGCATAATTTAGTGCATCATATGCAACTTTTATTCATTGAGCCGATGAAGAAGCATGCTTTAAATAGAGTACATCAAGTAATTAAACAATGAAGTTGAACAAACTCTGAATTTGAGAGCTTAATTTATATGCTTGACTCTGTGTGTTTATGGTGTACATAAAGTATGTTAGGGATTGTTGGTTTAAGGTTATAAATACCTGAGCCAAATTGATATTCAACTTGTCAATTGAGATTTTGTTCAGCCAGTAAATGTAGGTTCCCCTAGCAAGAAGTTAAGTATATAAACTAGACTACCAGCTCACAGCTTCAGTTGATAAAATATAATCAACCAAACTCAAAGACTACGACTAAAGGACTGTTAGATATGGCCAATATGGATACCTTTGTTGGATTCCCTTGGCTATCAAATGCCTTAGAAGCTGGGGGTCCTCGAACCTCAACCTCATTTTCAGCTTGCCTGGCACACAAGCCATCAATGCAAACCTGCAAAAACAAGTCATGGTGATTCAATACCTTTTGTTCTCAATCTTTATTATTTATTTTTTGTGGGGAGGCGAGAGAGGGGGTTAGCTTTAGCTACTACACTTCTCAGTTCTGACATCAATTTTTGGTGGATAAGAATAGGAGAAGCTAAACAAGAAAACTGCACGTATGTAGTATGCTAGAGATAGGACACAGGATCTTAAAACCAAATCAACAAATCTGCATCGGTTCAAAGATTTTTATTTCTGATAAGATTGCATAATTCTTAGTGTTGTGATCATCTAGGAATCTTGCCATTCACTTTTTCTAAAGTCATTTAGGATTCCAAATCATACAAACTTTAATCAACTACAGAAATCAAAGTATCTTTTGTGCAGAATTCCCTTCATCTAATATAATAGTCAGGTTGTCCCATCCCCTTATCATTAAGGAATTAATTTCTTCGAGGTAACTTCAAGATAGATTTGCCAACACCATCCTCCATTTATCACCCAGCTAGAAAGTAGCTAGGAAAAATCAATCAAACTCTTATATTCGGGCTTTAAATGTTTCTTTAAAGCTGTCTCTATAATCTAAATATGCATTTATAGAGGAGTTCTAATAATCAGATTCCACGCATCAATATTAACTTATTAACCTATCAAATTTGCGTAGCTTGAAACAGGCAGAGACGTATAGTTGATATTTTGAAGATAAGATTTTAAAAAATAGAAAATAAAAAAAACTAAAGTAGTTTTTAGAGCCATACCACCAATCTTCGAGGTGTACCAAATGCTTGCACTTCATGATGGCCCAATCTTTGCTTTTCCAGCAATTGCACAATAAGATCTTTCAACTGGAGACAACAACACATCATTAAAATCACAAAGCCCTACCCTACAATATAGAGGCACTGAGCCATAGGTTAGGACCACAACAAATGTGTTAATAGTCCCAACTCCCAACACAAAAATCAGTTTAGAATATTAGAGCGCTATGTATACACCCACATGCATGAAGACCAGAAAAGATATCACATGCTGGCAAATTCGCATGTTAGGTTGCAACATCAGTGTCTTATTTCTCAATTTTTGGTAATGTAAGGGTAGGATTAACGAAATTAACATTCAAGCAGATTTCATATTTAAATATTCTTGTCAATCTTGTACCTTGTTGCCAGGCAGCTCTTCTGTAATGATAGATGTTCAGAGAGTATATCAAAGAGTGAGCATGAACCAACCTGCTGAGTTGCATATGATACATCTTGTGACGGCAACTCTTCTGTTCCAATTTCAAGGGCAAACATCCTTGGCTCTACAGACACCTATTTAAAAATTAGAATTTTGAATTTGATTTAGAAATTAGGAAAATGAAATTTGAAGCAATTCACCTTAGTTTGCATTGATATCTATGTCATAACATCGGTTTCAAATTAAATATTTCACAAGAAACTAGACCAGTAAATAACACAGAGCATGAATAGTCAGAACAGCAACTATCACCCACATTGCTAGAGGCAATGCAAAAGCTTGCTACATTGAATCTACATTAGTATGATGGAATCATTATAGAAATTCCAGACATCTTCATTCATTTGATGGAAAACAAGAGACAAGACACTTCTAAGATGACAGCAACTTCAACATATATTACCAGCAGTGGCGTAACCAGAAAATTTTGCAAAGGGGTGGCCTAACCAATAAAGTAAAAATTATACCCCGACAAAACATAGATGCATATATAATTTCGTTTTAAAAAAAAAAAAAGTCAATTGTTTTCCTCTTCATATTTCAGCCTGGAAAAAATAATACTACGCATTAATTTGATCAAATACATACTAAAATAATATCATTGAGTTATACTTCCTCCGTTCTTTTTAGCTGACACGTTTCTTTAGTCACGTTTGCAAATGCACATAATTAACCATTAATATCTTTAATTACCGATAATTAAAAATTACAAAAGGATGATATTTTAAAAACACATATCGTGATGAATCTAACACGATTATATTTTTCATTACGTATAAAGCACAAAATATTTTCTAAAGGTTAATACTCCCTCTGTCCTTTTATTAGAGACCAATTTCTCTTTATTACGTAAGTAATAAATATTAGAAATAGGTCTCTAATAAAAGGACGGATGGAGTACATAATAGTAGTTCAATTCATAATCTAAATTGAATTACTTTATTTTAATTAGGTAATCTTGATACATGTATTTAAAAATAGGGTAATGATATATGTAGCCCTTAGGGCTATATATAAGCATTTAATATACTTCCTAAAATGGAATCAAGTTGGAAATTCATGACAAAATCACTCGCAGATCGGTGTAATTAATGTTACTTTTTCCTCAATATTTTCCTTTTTAGCTTCTTAAATATAGCTCTAAGGGCTATGTTTATCAATTTCCTTAAAAATATTATAAATGAAACTTCAACAAACTACGTATAAAATTTGTAAAGTAACAAAAAAGTTCTCCTAAAATATCCAAGTGGTAAAAAAGATTCTACATTAGCAATTGTAAAAACTAAAAATTACTGGAGTAGTAGTTAACCTAAGTGTTTAACCTCTCTACAGCTACAAGTCTACAACTACAAGTATATAATAGGCTGAATATCTAAAGAATAATTTGAAGTCTTTTTCCATTATATGTGGATCATAGAGGCATAACAATAGATGTACCCCATTCCACTAATTTTAAAAGTAAGCCATGTTATTCTTCCATAGCTCCATACGATATCTAAACTCCAGCTCCCAAAATTTATCTATGAGCTGGCACAGACAAGAGTGAATGTGACAAGAGCAGCTTTGATGAGAAGCACTAAACAAGGGGAAAAAAATTATCTTATACTATCCTTTCTTTCAATAAATGCATATTACTAATTAGTATTTCCCATAATCTTCTTTACAAAGGTAACTAAAAAGAAAATCACATGTTCCTTTTCCACTTGAAACAATCAATGTTGAACAGCCTTTTACATGATCCCTTCAGAATGCCCCAAAAATTCTACATGCACCGTACCAGTCCAATTACTCTTTTCCATCCCAAAGATTTCTTTGTTTTAAACCTTAAAAAACTATTCATTAGTTAAAAAGATAGAAGACTAGGGCCACTTAGAGATCTAAAATTGAGTGACAACGTTAGCATGTATCAGAAATGAGAACAGGGAAAGTATTACTATTTCTTATGTACTGAAAAATAAATAACGTAGTTAAGAGAAAGGGCCACCAAAGGCAACACGTCCATAAAAGATTTAAAGCTACAAGAAAGATAATCAAAAACCATCCCAGCAGACAGAATCACAACCAGGCTAATCATATTTCACAGTCCATAAATAAAGCTTACCTAACCAGGCTAATTGCTGTACAGCAAGAAATATCTAGTCAACAAACCCAGACCAAAATTAAAAGAATGAGAAGACTAATCATGGAAGATACCCAAGTCCTCTCAACAAACTCACACTATATATTAAAAGAGAGAAAAGCATCCAGCCTACTCAAATGCAGACAGATAACAAACAAACAGTTCATGCTTCTACAAAGACAAGAGAAAATCACATTAATAAATAGTAATCCAGATTTATAGATCCGACATTTTGCTATGCACAATAGAGTGATTTACATTCTACAAACACAATAGTAATGTTGCACAAGTGAAATATATAACAAAACATATATAAACATGACATACTTGCAAAGTTGCAATACATAAGAACTTGACACGATAATTTAAATGGTGCATCACTGCATGCAATTTATGCCAGCTACGAGCAGATGATCACTTTCCCCTTGTGCATTGACATGATCAGTAATACATATTAGGCTACCAAATAAGGCCAAGAAAAAGAAGAATTGCAGTGAACAAGAACCAGAATTTTCCACTTTCCCCATGTGCATTGACATGATCAGTAATACGTATTTGGCTATCTACCTTTTCTACTGCAGACTGGATGACCTCACTCGGACAAGTTATAGGGCCAAGCTCAGCAGAAATGCCTAGAGGATGACCAAGAGACTCTCGTGTCTTCAGCCACAGCTGAGCACATTCACGAGCTAAACTGATGCATTGCCAATAATAAAGATGAAATTAGTGTGAGTACACCACCGAAACAATAGCAATATTATATGATAGCTATTTGAAATATAATATACTGACAACCCTTAATGGCAGTTAGATATTATTCTTCAGTTCACCACTAAAACAATAACGCAGTAAACAAGAATCGAAGATAAGGGGGGTGAGGGCAGTAGCATGCAGCCTTCATACTAAAAGCACTAGTTTTAAAATTAATGACTGGAGACAAGTGCATGAAAAAAGAGGATCTTCAGCTTAAGATGACATTAGCCTTAGAGTAATTGGAAGACAGGTCTCTAATTTGACTTTCATACAGAAAGTGGAAAACACTTCATTACTGACTACTATAAACTATAGTCATGTGATGGGAAACATCAATACCAGTTAGCAGCAATTTCAAAGGCTTTCATTCATTACTCTTTAAAGAAAAGAAAGGGAGATAAAAGCTAAAACAAAAAACTTGCAGAAACACTAGATTTTGGGACGAATAAAGATAGGAGACCTAAGTTACATTTCCCCACTGTTATTACTTCATTATTATTTTGGTATAAGATAAAAGTATTATACTAACACCTTTGAAAAAGGAGCACAATGTTTGAATAAAATATACTGTATTAGACATGAAAGATACTTGACCACTGAACATGATCTGGTACAAGTAAAGCACGGCTAGGAAATAATAACAGAAGTTTACTCACCTACGCATTCGACCAAAGTAACGAGCACGTTCAGTTACACCTACAAAGCCCCTAGAATCTAAGATATTGAAAGCATGAGATGTCTTCAGAAGCTGATCATACCTAGCACATTTATAGGCATGTTAATTTTGCTGACCATATTCTTTGTCCAGAATTACGAAATATTTATACATAGTAGAGGTTATGGAACATACGCAGGGATAGGAAGGCCCAATTCAAGTAGATGGCGAGCTTCCTTCTCAAAAAAATCAAAATGTTTCTGAATATGGTCGACAGTGGCATGCTCAAGATAATAAGCACTCATCTCCTTCCTAAAAGTAAACATCCCATTCAAGCAAAAATAAACAGAATAGGTCAAATATATAACTATATAAGATAGAAGAGAAATACCACAAAAAAAAAAAAAAAAAACCAATTGATTACATAACTTAGAAGGCTACTATGGTAGTGAAGGTTAGAATCTATCAACGGAATTTATGAAAGTGAAGGTGCACAAATGTGATGAATTATCACATAATCAACAAAATTGGTAGAGTTATTATAGGAGGCAAGGCTTTATTATTGACAAAGCTAAATACATCATAGCCACTATAGTCCCTACCAACGACAATGTCCCCTATGAATGGTGGTGGTGCTAATGTTATATCAACACCTATAAACACAACAGTAATCATAATAGCAACCATTTATTAAAGGAGTTAAATAATACTTGATAACAATAAGAATACAGTTTGTTATGAAAAACCTTGATGATAATAAAGCACAAGTTTCACAGCTCAAAAACCTACATATACCGCTCCCTCCATTCCTTAATGATTTCCTTTCAAGGATATGCATACATATAATGAATTTCTATTACATGCATTGGTAAGTAAAACTAACAAATTATCTCGCATTGGTATTTTAAAATAGAAACACTGATTTATGTGATAAATAGAATGGAATAGGAAAGATTAGTAAGTGAACTATACTAAGCAACACCATGTGATTTTGAACACAAATAAGACTGGACATGAGGCACGGGATCTGTTAGCAATTTTACAAATAAAAGTTAACTGGGGTGAATTATTTACTCATTCTCTGAAAACAATTCTCCATATGTGATCCCGTCTGCATACTGTATTTTCTTGAAATGATCAACTTCCTGCAAACAGTGGTGGAAAATTTTCAGCAGAAACATATAGAGTGGGAATGTGGAAGTATACACCTAGAAACACAGACCTGTAGCAGCATGAGAATTCGCTCTAGGCCATAAGTGATTTCAACAGACACTGGCAACAATGGAAGACCTCCAGCCTGAACAAAATTGAGACAAACAACATGAGACAAACTGATATCAAAATATGGAGGTAGCCATCTTTTTATTTAAAAGAGAATTGAGAGCGAAAACTATCATATGGTAGAGGACAAGTACTCAGATATACTTGAAGTATAAACTAATTTGATATTGAAATGGTAAAGACAACATGATTGAAGGAAGCCTTTCTTTAAGACCATTAATATTGAAATGACATTTGGTTTCAAATAACTAATTTGTATTTCTGTTGACTGTTGCAAGAATAAACTAGATATTGAGGACAAGACTTCATGATCAGTCTGTAAAAACAAGCTTTAAATAACCATTTCCAAATCAAAAGTTCATTATGAAACAAGTTCATTAAATAAACAAGCTTGAAAAAGGGGAGTGGGTGTAAGGAAAAGGAGGATTAAGTACGAGAGATGTAGTAAAAAGGTCGTGGTGGATCAAGTAGAGGGAAACGCGTAAAAATTGTGGGAAAAGGGGATAATATGGTATAAGGTGTTTGATAAAGATAGAACAAAGTAGAAGTGAGTAGAACATTATGAACCACCTCAAAACGGAACGTGAGTAGAGCATTGAGGTACAGAGAGAGTGTATGTATATTAATGAGATAACGAGATGTTCCTCAAAGAGAAGGATAGGTGTGCAACTTTTTTCAGTTGAATGAGCATTATTTAGTACTGAATGTGTATATATTTTTTTTGAACTGAAAATACTTCTGATTTCTAATATGAAACACAAATGAACATTCTGTATGTACATAAATTTGATGAAATAAATAGTTGCAGATTGAATTCAATAATGTACACGTCACATTATGTTCATAAATATGCATATTCATTTCAAAAAATATGCACAGAAAATCCTTCTCATAAGGAAACAAGGAAGAATTATAACCTGCTGGAAGTATGTGAATTGAGTGATCTCCATCCCATCCATCCAAACTTCCCAACCCAATCCCCATGCACCAAGGACCTGAAAACAAGCAGTATCAAACAAAAACAACAGTGAGTATGCATAAGAGACATAAATGCAGACTTGAGAACTTCACAATTCACCTAGCAAGTACAAGAGTTAAGCCATTAAAATATGACAAGATTATCTCCAAAGTAAGGGTAGGGCTAGGTCCACCAGTGAAAGGAAAAAATTACCGGACTTTCCCAGTTGTCCTCCACAAAACGTATATCATGATCATTGACATTAACACCTGAAATATGCACCAACAAAATATTAACACCTGAAATGATGCACAAGAATTACTAAAACTGAGATGGAACAATGGAAATCTAAATGAGCACCAATACAACAACAAAAAACCTTAACATCATATGTCCTATGTTAATGTTCACTATATATCAACAATCAGAAGGTAAGTGTCACACTTCCTTTGTGCCTTTGATAATCATCTTGGGTTTATCTAGGTTGATTTAGGTTCAAGTGTTCAATCTCATTAGTATATGTGGCAAGGATATAAGGATGAAATAGTTTTAATAAGAATGAAGTAGAACATTTTTTTTTTTTTGTTAATCTTTTGATGAGATTGTATAATGGAGCCAAAGAGGACACCATCATCTCAGCCTGGTTCTTATACAAAAATACTATAAAAGATGAATTAAGGACCTTTTTCAAGCTCTAGCTTACCTCACACGTGCATGATGTTAGTTCAGTAGATAACAATCAAGTACAGAAAGAGATACAAAAGAAAATTGATACCTAAAGCAGATAGGCTCCGAATGAAGAGATCTTGAGAATTTCCAGGATCCGGTTTCAATATAACCTGAGATCAGAATCCAAATAAGAGTATACTTGATAACCAGAGGAAGCAACAGAGTATTTTCAAACTTCAGTTTTTTTTTTTTTTCTGGTTTGGATACATTAAAAATAACAGCTCTACCTGAAATTGGGTATGGCGTTGAAGACGGTTTGGATTCTCCCCATAGCGACTATCATCAGGCCGGATGCTAGGCTCTACATAACTTTCCAAAGGAAATTTGTGTCAATGTTAGAGCAACCTACATAACAGTGATATTCAATAGAAAAACAGAAACAACTACAACCCCAGAGTTAAAGGCTGGATGCCATGATAAATGCAAGATAAGCCTCTTTAGGTCATGAACTTATCTTAATACAATCCTTACAAGAAGATGTTAATTGTGAAAAAAGTTATGTCATCAGCAACTGATAAGTCTGAAGAAATTCACCCTCTTCAATTTATTGACACCAACATTCAGTACAGAAGGTCACCACCGCAAACATATATCCAATCAACTATTGCAACCATTTAATTCATAATTTTCTCTACATAAGAGTAGAAATTTTATTTTTTTTATTCGCTAGAAAGACATTACCACAATAGGTGAGCAGTTCTGAATGAAATATATTAATTAAAACTATCATATGTTTTATTATGGATAGGATTGCACCAAAATGAAGCAAAGAATTCAACCCTATTCCAAGAAAGTCGTGATCAGAAGATATGCTATTCCTTTCTACCACAGTACCAAAGTAGGGCAAGCACTCAGATTCTTAAGAGATTTCTTCCAGGACGTATAATCAGCAGGTACCCTATAACAAGTGTATGAGTGTATCTAGTCCATAGTCAACTTCCAACAAGAGCAAGGTTCAACTGCAACAGCCTTTACCCACGCTTTCTAACCCCAATTATGCTATAAGCTCCAACAAATGTGAATTTAAGCAAACTGCACCAAGACTTAGTTTAAGAGCTGACTCCTTATCTATTCCCGCTTCACACCAAATTTTGGTGTGGTCAATTTAGGTTGAGTGACTAACTGACTATATTGTCTATTACCATTTAGCTAATATGGGATACATATTAAATACAGCCATATTTTATTTTGGTTCAGGTCGGGTTAATTTTGTGTTAGATAGCCCATGTTGAGCTCGGATCAGGTAATAATGTAATATAGGTCACATAAGTTTTGCCAATCATATTGAGTTATTGACAATGCTACATGTTCACATTTGTAATTCTTTTACTGCCAATAGGCAAAATACTTCAAAAAAACTTTTAACCTCCACACCTATAGCCCAATGACCCACAAACCCTCATTTATGTCCTCAATGCTTAGCCACCTGCCCCCTCCCCTACCCCCCAGATAGAGGGAATAGGTAAATTGAGAAGATGGACAGGTATCCCTAACTCCTAAGCACATAAACTAAGAAAAAGAAATATAAACATAATCCTAACATAAATTAAATGATTTCAAGTATATGATCCTCGGTGGACTTTGTCTCTTGTGAATAATATATTCAAACTCCAACCATAAACCAAGAACCTTGATCTTTGGGGTTTCAGCTAGTAAAGAATCTAATTTACAGATTCTAGCAAACATAGTAGATGCACTAAGCCATTATTAAGACAACCAAAACTACTTCAGCTGTAAGGCGTGCAAAACACATACGACTTCTACTGTAGTAGCATGAGTTACGTATTCATTCAGCAAAGAGAAGAACATATTCACCTTCTAGCATAAAGCTTGTTTAAGATGCAAATTGTATATCCCAGAATAATGGAAGGAAAAGGAACTAAAAACATAAGTAGAAAATAGAAAATGATAGCACACTTCGTACCACCTAAGCCCGAAATTAAACCAGAAAAAATAGAAATATAGTTATTAAAATTTTTGGAGTTAACTTACGCAACATTCCATGGCTCTGGACCAAGGACCCTCAGATATGTCAGGGGATTCATCGTCCCAGCTCCGACCTGAGAAATACAAGAATCTCAAAGATGTATCTCAAAGGCATTATAGAAACAGTGCAACATCATTAAGCAAAGGAAAAGAGGAAACCTTACACCAGCAATTTACAATTAATCTTGCTCTCATTTGAGCAAACAGCAATCAAGGTTCACAAATAAAAGCGCAGGTAAGTTTTTAATAGGACTAGCTATAAACTACCATGTCTGCATATAGATGAACTAGAATTCTGTTGAAATTTCCTAATCCATAACATGCACAAGTGCAAAACCACACAAACAAATGACATACGTAATTTATAAAAGCTTGTCCACTAGATGAAGAATAAAATGCAAGCAGGAGATAGCAATCCACACCCAAAGAACTTGGCCAAATCCTTCATATTTAGGGCATTGCTAGCTTGAATCAATATAATATTCTCAAATTTTAATTACAAACTAGCCATTATTCAATCTAGTAAGAGACGGCATCACAAGAAGCCCAAATTACACTCACGGGATATGTTGAGGATCAAAATATCATCCACTAAAAGTAGATCATAAACAACTATATGAAGTAAGCGGACACAGCCAGCTCGAAAGCCATTTATGGAGTCCATACTTGCTACTTTTTACACCATATTGTTAAAAGACTTCACCACTAAAATAGTATTGGTGAACATAAATCTCCATTACATAAGCCTCAAGAAAAGCAGTAAAAGACCCACTTAATTTGCTAGAGGAACCCAGTTATAGAGTGCGAAGAGAAGCAAATGCTCTCAACAAGGGGGGAAAAAAATTAAAAATCAAAGGAACTTCCACCACTCAAGCCATTGGGATATCTTGCAATATAAGAAGCTCATTGATATTTCCATGTCCATTGAACAAGTCCATCTCAAGTCCCTTATTCAAACACTTATGTTCACCAAACAACTCCATCTCCTGTAATGTAATACACCAAAGACGGACATGAAGCCTACTAAAATCCTGTAGCCAACATCTCATAACCCATAAAAATACCCACTAGTAACTTAATATCTCGTTGCTTGGCAAACCCATAGTAAATTACGAGAAATCCCAAGAAAAATATTAAGAGTCATTCTAATTTCAGGCTATTTATGGCCCACCACTTCTCATTTTCCTTATATAATGCTTTAACAGCAACAACCAACCCAATGTGGTAGTGTTGATCCAAATGTATTGCACACAGCTTTAACTCATCCAAACATGTGTAGAGATCATTTAGAAAGTGGAGTAAATGATGTTAATGAAAATTACTCGATATACCAAAGGCTAAGGGTATCCACTTTTAACACACACACAAAAAGGAGGGGGGAAGAGGAAGAGGAAAAGAAACAAAGAGGCGAATCAGGAGAAATTGCAAGGGTTGAAAGATCACCCACCTTGGGGGATGGGGCAAGGGTCAACCACATGAATAGTATACATGTTAAGAGTTTCCTTAGTATAGTAATGTGAAGGTAAGACATGGACATAAAAGTTGGTGCAACCAAGTCACGTGCTAGTGAAGAGCCAACAAGCACCCCTAGACCCAGTATGAACCGCCACCTCAAACAGGAAAATTTAGCATAGCTCGCTCAATCAATAACACTTTGTATTTTAAACATAATAAATAATAAGCAACAGATCTACATTGACAATATCACTCCTCGTGCAGCACCTGAACATCAAAGGTAAAGCTACTAGCAACATAATCTGGAATGTAAACCGCATGTTGGTGGTGGTGAATTAAGTATACAAATGCTGCACTGACTTGCCCAAATAAAATAAAGCTTTCATAAGCTACAAACCTTTAAAAATAAAAGTACCATAGAATGTATAATTGTTTATTACTTTATTTCTATATACAATTTGAAAGTAGCATGTCTATCAAACTTTATAAAATTCATCACAGGGAGAACAAGTTACATCGATCGTGAATCCATATCAAGTGGGACACCCAAACAATAGGTATTAAACAAAGAAGGTGCAAACCGCAGAAGGAATCTGCTTTTGTACAACAAATTAAGATCACCTCAGTGTTGCTGCATTGCATAACTGCACACCCTACAGAGGCCCAATACTCCTGCAGATACCCAAAAAACAAAAAGATATGAGACGATTACCGGTCAATCGGTCATATATGAACAGAATTCAATGTCCAATCCGGACGGAGCAACATACAGTTATACACCCTATGATCAGATCATTATTTGTTTTATATAACTACTTAACCCCAAAAGATAAAAGCACAAACGCTAATTTTGATGTCAAACCCATGGGATGAGGTGTATTAAGACTTTTGGTACGATAATGCTTAGAAGAAGACTTAAATGTTAAACTACTACAGTTATTCAAGGAGATGAAATACTCAATAGAATGGGACACAATACTGTCTCTAGATAACAGCTAGAACTGAAGCAGTTGCCATTGTTCAACTATAATTTGGACAAGAGAAAAAATTGCATAGTTATTTCTCAATTCTCACTTTCAATTGTTTGATTAAGTAAAATGCATAAGTAAAATGCATATGTATCCCATATCGAATTCAATGTCATCTCTTGGGTACCAAAAACCATTACTTGCATACTAGTAAACTACTCCCCCTCCATATCAAATGAGCTTCTTGTTTGACTTTCATACTCTTTTAAACATAATATCATTAAATTAATGAATTGAATATCATACATTGCAATAAATCTAGCAAGAACTAAGTCATAAAATTAAGAAAAATACATAATGGCAAGAATTAAAGGTCTAAGATACCAAATTTGATCCAAAAGTCAAAGGGAAGAGAATTTGATATAAACCTGAAGACGCTGAATAGCTTGTTGGAAAGTGGGCACAGAGGCAGTACAAGGAGCTGAACTGGGGTCACCATTGTCGGAAAAATTATGCTGCAAAGTGGAAGCGGCGGAACTTGACGACGCAAAAAAGCGACGATTATGGGGCTTAAAGCAAAAATGGCGAGTTGGGTGAAGAATGAAAGAGAAATTCTGGGGTTTATAGTTATGGGGTTTAAGGACTGAGATTACTAATGGGAGTGTGAGGATCCCCATTTGTTACTTGTAATTTGTTTGAGGAATTTACAGTAAATGAAAGAGATTAGTTGAGATTAAGATTTGATTTTTCTGTTAATGGGTATGATTTTCCGCCATTGAAATAGAGTTTGAGTTCTTTGAAGGTTTTTAATTGTGGATAAAAGTCTGGGTTTTGGCTAGTTTTGGGTTTTAGGGAAGGAGAGAAAGAGAGATAACGAGGGAGAGGTGTGAAAAGGGTGTACCACGTTTTGGAATGGCTCGGGTTGCATAGTGCCCCATATCCATCCGGATTCCGGATGATATGTAACATGTGTTAATATTCGCTTGTCCGGTTGTTCCATTGGCCGGATTACCTCGAGTTTGTGGGTTCCAATAGTTTGAGCAGGAAGAGTGTGTTCTAATTTACTGAACTGATTGTGGTTGAATTTAAGCTGAACAGAACAGACTCTTCGAGTCCAAAGCAAAGAAAATTAATCCGGTATATCAATCGAAAAATATATACTTTTTTTTTATCTTCAATCTAATTCAAAACCCTTAAAAAAAACTCAATCTTAAGGGGAAAATACAAGTTGATAAAGGTGAGAAACAAAATAGATTTATTAGCCGTGTTAAATGAAAATTCAAGGGTTGATCGATTTTTGGGTCAAAGGACATTAGGGTGAAGTTAGATTTCCACTATAGGGTCTGAACACGTTAAGAATGTACAACAAGGTTCGAGAACGGTATGAAAGGTTCTAAAAAATTCTAGGAACTCTTGTACATATCCGCAGGCTAGATTTGCGAAAAACTCTTCGTATTAGGAAATCTCTAGAATGGAACACTCTAGGCCTGTACTTGGGAGCCCTATAAATAGAGAGCCCCCTCATTTGTAAACCATCCAAGCAAACTTGTAAACCCCCTCTCTTTCAAGCAATACACAATACTCTTATTACCCTTACTCACTTATGCATCCATCTTTGTTTTACTTTCGTTGATGTTAATAGGCTCACGTGCAAAAGACTAGATGAGTTAGTAATCACGTGCAACATGACGTATAAAATCGTTACTTCAACTTATTATTTGAAAGCTAATAAGCAAAATATTAATCGAGACTGAATTTTTTCGAAGACAATTTTTAGCTGAAAAATTATTCCTAAATTCGCAAAAATGATTCATTTTCTCAGTATATATATTAGAAAAATAAGATATTATTTTTTAAAAAAATTTCATATAATCAAAAAAAATAAAAATAACAAAATATCAATTTCTTTTTCTTTCTAAAATAATGAGAAGAAAAAAAAATAGAATTTATTTGCATAATCAACGGATATTAAATTTTGTAAACAAATTACTCCAATCTAGGTAATTAGTTACAAATTACTTTTCTAACACTACACTTGGCTAACAAACAACACATTTGAATTGCTTGATTGCACGTATGACAATAGTATGAGGAACTCATCCTAAACAATAACTTCCTTATTACATGTGAAATTAGACTAACTAGCTATATAACAACAATAGATTGATATATTTCATGAATCATCCACCATTAAATTTTTAATTTATTTAGTTTTTCTTTATCTTGTGAGGTTTTATTGTGCATAAACTTATAAGAAAAATTATTTTTACTTAATTTAGCTTTCTTGCTGTATTAATTTTTTTTTGCTCTCTGTTTTTGCTACCTTTTACTTTCTTTCATTAATTCACCTGGTTCATTTATGTAGTGTACCGCACACGTAATTTTTCCATGAATATATACAATTTAGAAAACGCGCAATGCCAATAAAAACTTATTACCTATACACAAAATGCAAAATTTGGCTGCCAATTTAAATTCAGGATTAATATGATTCAACAATAGATGATACAGTTACAATCTAAAACTACCAATCCGCATATGAAATATACTCTGCTATTAATAATGTCCAACTTTTAGTTTTGCCAGTAATCTAAATGGCCAACAAAGACAACAATGCACCCGGAACAAATTGCAGAAGTGGTTATCATTCCACATTTCCACCTCAAAAAATGGCCTGTCAAAGAGACATATGCCTCTGGGAAGAAGAGACAAGTATAAGCAATGAAATCCATCATCTTCTATGATCCTGCCACCACAATCTTCTTTACTTGTTTAACTCTCTTAAAATCTAGGGGATAGTAATTTTTTTCTACTTCCCAAGCAATTTGAGACATCCCATTGAATGTTGATTTCACACCCTTCTCATCAGTCACTTCCCTAGGGAATGGAATCCGAATCTCATACATTCCACTTGGAGGTGAATACAGACGCATGTCGAAACCCAACCTATCAACCCACACCATTTTTGCCTCTGATACCTGCAGAAAAGCAATTATAATCAAGCCAACACGACACAAAACTTAAATCCATTACTGAGTGACGACAAAGGTACTTTTATCCCTCTAATCATGTTCACTCCATCGTTTCAAGAGAAGTTATTAAGAGCTACAATGATAAACACAAATTTTTGTATACCAAAATCATCTACAGAAAAATTCAGCTGATACTGATATATCCTATCCCTCTATCATTTTACACAAACACTTGACACATACCTTGATATAACAGACAGCTAGAGAGACCGAACGATAGCAATCAGGTTGAGTTGAGATTTACATGAGCACAAGCATAAAAGCTGTCATCGAAGCATATAAGAAAAGTATAAAACACCACTAGGCACAGTTAAAATTGGGTGGAGAAATCTTCTTTCATTGGCCAAGGTAATTAAGATTTAAGCATGAAAAAGATTATAAGATAGGCATCTCCCCAATCACACAGATTCCATGTCCTCATTTCCCTATCAGATATATGAAGATTCAAGACCGATCACAAGGCTCTACACAGAATTGACAGATATACCATTCCGATAGACAATTGTGTATCCCATAGCTTTTACCTCTGCTCCGTCACTATTCACACTGTACAGTGTACACAGTACCAAAGGTCAAAACTGATAAGATTCCTGTTACATCAATCATTTTTAACCAACAAAAGCGAATCTCAGTCCTCGCTCCTCTTAAGACAAATCAAAACCTAAGGAGACAACAGTTGCACACAGACCATGAGATCAATAAACTCTTGAAAAGGGAATAGCTTATTGAGGACTTTTTATCAATAGTCTAATGACAACAACCTATCTATGTATGTATTGGATACAGCTACATCTGATACCTCCACTTATGCATCCAATAAAGAAGCCTCATTGGAGGCATACGATTAAAGATTGAGGATTGTGGACAGCAGCCAACTTTCAAGACCTCATGGAAGATACTTGGGACTTGGTAGAACTCAAGCACGGTATACAAAGTTACAAATTATACACAAGCTTTTGTTGTTGGGATACTTTTGTTATAGGCAGCAGAACTCAAGTACTTTTAAAGCATAATTCAAAAGACTTAAACAATAAATAGAAACAAATTGAATTTTCATGCAAAGGCAAAAGAACCAATCTCCTTGCAATTACACAGATATAATCGCAAAAATCTAGCATCTATGTGCCCAAGTAACCAACTAAGATATGTAAACCAATTATGAGTTCAAATGGTGTACTTCACTTCACTTGTAAACTTCTCACCTCTTAAAGAATGTCAGGGCCACGTTAAAACATAACTATAGAATGGGAGAGAAGATATTTAAATGGAATGGGAGAGAAGATATTTAAAACATAACTATAGAATGGGAGAGAAGATATTTAAAAGATACTAGGATGGCCTAATAAAGAATAGCTTGGAATTTTTTTGACATACCAAGTAAATCACATAAAGAAGTCACCAGAGGCCATAGCATGAAATGGCTTGGGAAATATGTGCAAGTAAATGAAATGGTCAGATGAAAAACACTCTCCACTGAGAAGTAAGAACCTTGACACATGATTGCCATCTCACCCCTTTGACAAGAAATAAGCTTCTTGATATGTTAAAATTTGACTTAGACAAGGGATTTTTTAAATCACTATGGTTAGTCACCGAACAAGCTATTTGTTTGGGTGAGTAACACAGTATAAAAGTTCTTCGGAACTGAATAATTGCACATTAAAGACAAGTTTTGTATTTTCCTAGGACCACCATTCCACTTCTTTCACAATTTGGGAAGAGAGGGTTGGTTCACTTCACATGAAAACAAATTTTGCAATGCAAATTATGTGATTCTCTCAAGGATCCAGCTTACGGAATAGGAAGATACCTGGAATTGCAAATCTGCATAAATGCTGCAAAAGCGAAGCACATCTTCCATGTTGTTTGCATTGATCTCAGTCACAACCTTTTCTGCAATATCTCTTAGAGGATCTGGGTATGCATTTTTATAATCAGAAGATGTAACCCAAACACCATCCTGCAAATATAATGAGCAAAGGTTATGCATCTTAAAAATTCACATATGATGACATGAAATTCTCCATACCAAACTCCTCTTGGCGCTTACTATACAGTGTTTACAGTCCCAAGGAAATTAAGATACAAAGGTACAACCAACAATAATATGACCCACCACACCTCCTGAAAATCTTCTAGCTGCAGTATGCGGTCCACAGAGACAACATACAATAGGTCTTCATTAATCTCTTCCCCAAATCTCTTTTTCCACACTGAATGAAGCTTCTGCAGGATCAAACATAGCAAGTTATAGGTGTCTCCTTCAATTTAACAGTGAAACGGAAGAGGTTTGGCAAAAATTATAATTTACCTTTACTGTCGTTTTGTCATCAGGTTTATCCAAGCTACCTTGTATAGTACACTGTGGTGTCCTCAATCCACATTGCGGTAGCTGCATACATACGAGAACTCATCATCCACTCATCCTCTGATTACCAAGTCACTAATACAGAAACATATAACCACACTTCATAAAGTCCCGGCACCAAAATTAACTTTTGGATTCCATCATTTGCAAGTCAATCAGCAGTACACATCAAATTGCAGTCCTAAACTCCAAATTCAACCAACACAGCAAACCTCGCGGTGATTCCAATCTTCTATTTATCCTATTAAAAACTTATCACCTTCAACTAACTACCATTAAACCATAAAATCTCTAACAAAAACAACGAAAACCCGCCTCGATTCAGGTTGTTGATCATGTAATTCTGAGTACTAATATCAAATTTTATAAAACCAATTAATTTACAGAACTATCACTTTTGCTAATCAGATACACATTTGGATAAATAGAAACAAAATCATGAACCAACCAATCTAAATTCAGCTAATAATCATCTCACGCTGCAAACCCACAATTCAAAATTGAACAAGAACAAAAAAAACACCAGAATCTGAAGAATTAAACACAAACCTGAACATGAAGAGTAGACCTTTTATCAATAGAAAAATGTCGATTAGAGAGATTAGTGCACAAAATAGGGGTACCATCAGAATCAACTGTTAAACGAACACCAATACCAAGAGGCCAACCATCATGGGTCAAAGTAGAAAGAGTCCCAGATGAAGATAACTCCATTATAGTCCTTGAAACTTCAGCTGGGTAAGGTTTGATTTGGGTGGCTGTTGTTGATGATGATGATGATGGGTCTGAAGCTACTGAAATGGAGGAGCATTTTAGGGGGGATTTGCGAGATTTAGGAGAGAGAAAATTGAGGGGTTTTGAAGATGATTTGAGTTTCTGGGTTGGGAGATAATTTGAAGGGATAATGTGGGAAGAAAGAGATTGAGTTTGCAGTATCATTTTTGCAGAAATTGAAGATTACTGGTTAAGAAGGTTGAACAATGGTTTTGTTCAAAACTAGATTTTGGATGTGATGAATTGATGATGATGATTTTTTCGAGCCCTTGACATATCCCTGTATTTTCCGGGATCACTCCAAAATGTGCGCATCTTAGCTTATTATCGTTACTTTGTTGTAGTCTTGTAAGGACAAGAGATTTTCTCAAACGGAATTAATGTAGACGAGATTATGAATTTCGTTGATACGGAGTACAAAATCACGGAGTACTCGTATTTAGAGAGAATCGTTTTATTCATTTGGAAAGATTAATAGGGTAACAATATACTCGTAGTAAATAATTGATTGCTAATCTTGGATACCAACTTCGATACTTAATTTATCAATACGAGCAATACAAAGAAGTTGCTTTGACAATATAACAATACTTGAGTTCAACTGAAATCGCTATGAGTAGTAATTTGTGTTGATATATTCTTAGAGCATTTTTAAATTAGAAATGGCATGTATTGTTATTAACCAAAGTCATGTGTACCATGTAGTACTCCACTAGTTTCAAAATATTTGTAATAAAACCTTTTGGTACGCGTTTTATGTAAGATACTTGTACTCCGTATTAGAGAAGATAAATGGACAGAATTATCCAAAAACACTTTTACACGGACAAGAGGATGGATTGAGTAAAGATTTTAACTATTGTGTAACGCTTAAAAGTTGTTCATCAATTAACCCTTCACTAGTTACTTCTTTAAAATGTGTCACGTCTCACGAGGGTGTGTTACAAACTTGCAAGTAAATAGTAGAATTTAAACATATATATATATATATATATATATATATATATATATATATATAAACTCTGTATTAATGTATTATGTTGACTTTTTCGTATGGTATTACAAAATACTGTATATTTTTATGATTATATTGTTCACTGGTCCCCAATCCGGATTAGCCCTAAGGGTGAACCGGATGGAACACCCAAAAAAAAAAAAAAAAAAAAAAAAAGGAGGACTTAGGTTATGCAGTTGCTGAAATGCCTAGGCAAACGCTTTATATGATTGGTAAGCAAATTATTTTCAAAAATGTTATCAACAATAAGTCATGAATTTCAAAGCTGAAAATTTTAATGAGGGTTATTAAAATACATATACTACGTACATTATATTGAGGTTAATTATGAAGTGTGGACCTCCATATTTCTTAACCAAATTGTGCTGAAATACATTTAGCACAGGAAATTAATTTGCTGATATGTTTATACTTTGGTATCACTACATCAGGACTTCAGGAGGACACCATCCAGGGGCGGCAGAGAAGATTGCTATTCATTTGCTTTGAAGCAAAAATCTGGTATGACATAGACATTGTATATGCTTTGCAGTAATCATGAGTATTCAGGGCAACATAGAGTCAACGGCAAAGATAGGAAGCCTGCCTCAGAATGCAGGCAATCAGGGTGGCCAAGAACAAGGGTGATCATTCGCTTTGGAGAAAAAGTACAGGACAGTTATAATATACAGTAATCAAGAGTCATATATACCAAAACAGATAACTGAGGTGGCTATTAGTCGAGTTACTTGCACAATAACCTGCAAACGGGATCATATAGAAGCAGACACATCAAAATGCCACAACTAGTTTATCTAACAGTAAGCAGAGAGTAATAAGCTGTATGTAGAGTTGTAGACTTGAGCAATCCATAGGAGAAAAGCACCTACAAGATGTACTTTTTCACTGTACTTTGAAGAAATTGGAGAAGAGGCAGAAACATTGAGATGACAGCGAGGGAAAGGCTTCAACTTCTATACAGATGCCAATTGGTTTCCTATGTGAGTACAAGAGGATCAATGAAGTATATTAAGAAATTAATGGTGCTACTGGTTTCATTATGATTTATGGGTAAAAAGGATAAAGACGACCCCAAAATTACAATTTCATTTCGTTTCACCAATAAACATGACCCCCTTCTGCCCCACTTAAATTCTGCCCCGCCCTGACCTGACCCTTTTAAGATCCCAACCCTGAAATAGATAAACCGGGCCTGACCCTGTTACATATGAGCCGGAATAGGGTCATAACTAGGGTCCTGCCCCACTAAAAAGGTCTAAGGCACAAGGCATGTACTAGTATTATGCTCTAGAATGCCCCCAAACACGAGGACTCCAACTACCCAATTGCAGGAGATAAAACATAGAAACATATCCCACAATCTGCAGCCTATTAAAACTTGTAAGGGCACTAGTCAGGTAGCCCCTGCCAGTAGAGAAAACACGTCCTGAGCTCCTGAGCTATGATATAAATAGGTAGGTGTCCTTAATATGCTACAGTTTCAGTCATAACAACCTTATAAGATAGTTTTTTTCACACATACTTCATAAGATAGTTTGATATGCTCTCCAGATAGAATACCTACATGCCAACGACAAGAAATTAAATGTTGGTGCGTAAGGGGCTGTCAAAAGTTCAACATATTTGACAAATCGAAAGAATCATCTGTTTGTGAAAGACCAAATTGTAACACTCATATTTCACCCTACTAGAACAACAAAGCTCTCTTCAATGGCACAAATGGATGCCAAACAAAGGTGAGCTTATAACCTTTTCTTATTTTTCCGTAGTGTATAACATCAGTTTTTGCTCAGTATTAAGCAACATTTTCACAATATTTTCAACATCACACAAAGGCTACATACATGACACTTAAAATACAATGAAAAACTCATTGCAAAGAGCTTTCGAAAACACAATGAACATCAATCATCACTTGAATGATTTACATAATCAGAATATTTGCAACTTGAGCATATTATGAAAGCTTAAGAAGCTATAAACCTGATCATTATTGAAAAGGCTATCAAAGAAACATAAACTTTGCAGAACCTCTGTTTATAACATACCAAACAAGGCAAAAACATCAGGCTCCAATATTAAACAACTACATTGTACATTAGGCAAATTTTTCCTGGCCAAATTTATAGATTTCATTCAAACAACCAAGATGCAGTAAACAAAAATAGCAGTACAGCAATACCTCCATTAACTCGATCAAAGTCGAAAAAAATTATCTAATTTTAAAAGACTACCTTCTGTCATTGCAATCAACTAATTCATCCTCATTCCATGATCACTTTAGCTCCAACAGCTTTCATCTTCTCAATAATCTGCTCAGCTTCCTCCTTAGGCACACCCTTCTTAAAAATCGACGGCGTCTTCTCCACTAAGTCTTTAGCTTCCTTCAATCCAAATTCAGTAAATGCCCTAATCTCCTTAATAACCTTAATCTTCGAAGCCGCTTCGAATGATTCCAATTTCAATTCAAACACAGACTTCTCTTCCTTCTTCTCCTCCTGAGCATCCCCACCAGGCGAACTCGCCGCCATTTGAGCTAACCCAGCAGCAGCCCCAGGATTCAACACCCCAATAACAGGAACTTCATCTTCTTTCATTCCCATTTTCTTCATCAAAATTGTCCCTAATTCAGCTGCTTCTACCAATGTGAGAGATGAAACCTCATCAACTAGCCTAAAAACACGATCACTCGGTGGGCTACGGTGGGATGTTGGATCAAATTTTGATGGGTCATAATCTGCTGGGAGTTTTCTGGGATCAATTTCAACTTCTTCAAATTCCTCTTCTTGTAATGCAGGTTGAGCATAAGTGCGATAAACCCAGGTAGAATTAAGGGTTTTTGAAGAAATTAGGGATGAAATGTAGGGTTTTGGAATTAACCCAGTTGGGATTTGTTGCCTTAATCTCAAAAATAAACTCATTTTATGATATCAAATTGTAAGATCTGAAGAACCCTAATCCCTAATTTGAGATTGAGGAGAGAGAGAAAATCGGTCGGAAGTATGAAAATTAGAGGGTTTGCAACATTGATTTGAAGAAATGGGTACTGGTAATTTCTAGCAGAGTGACAAAGTTGGTGAAAGTTCACAAAATAAAATGGGGGTTTGAAGAAGACGATGCCCTAAACCCTCCAAATTTTTTGCTGGATTTTCATGAAGCTTTGATATGTCCCTTTTTTTTTTTTACAACATTTTTTTGTATAATGGTAAATAATAAAATCATAAAATGCTTAATGCCTGTTAATAATTGAGAGTGTTTTTTTTTTTTTTTTTTCTAATTTTTTTTCTAATGTTTTTTTTTCTTAAAAAAAAAATCAAGAATCCTTCCCTACATGGGTTAGTCCTAATGTATCAGAAAAAAGAATAAAAATAAAATAGAAGAATTACAAACATAAGATCCATACTTAACTCAAAAAAAAAAAAAAAAAATAAATAAAATAAATCACATCACTCCATTAGATATCCAATCTGTTACGTGATTTATCTCTTTGTAGACGTGCTGAATACTCCAATTGTGCAACCGAGAAAGGAAAGAACGAGTGTCTTGGTAACATGTGTAATTTGCCAAGGTAATTCCCAAATGTCTTTTATTGAGTTGATGACTAATCGGTTATCACCTTCGATATCAATGAGTGCCACATTGAAGAGCTAGTTGGACACCTTAATGAAGAGCAATAGATTCCGCTATAATTATTTTGGCGTTCCGAGGTTAAACATAGATGCTTGATGAATGCTCTACTCCTATCTCTAGTGATAAGTTTGAAGAAGTTGCTAGGAGGGGTCTTCTATGATATAAGAATGGATGATAGAAAGTATTGACTATGAGAAGAATGATTATGAGATCTCGAAATGGGAGAACCCTTAGAGTAAAAGGTATTTATGAGACTTTTTTGGTGCCATTCATTGAACGCAAATTGCGCTCAGTAGTAAATTCTAAAGATGTCTAAGGTTTCATTACGGAAGATAATAGCATTCCACTCTTTTTAATATACATATTTCATATTTTGGTCAATTTTAGAAACGAGGTTGAGCCATCCAACAATTTTTTTGATAAGGGAATGTTTCAAATTTCCTTGGTTCTAATGCAACTGAGAGCCTGAGAAAGATGATCAATTGTTTCATTTTGCAAATTGCATAAAAGACGAATGTTGAACGGGATTATGTTTCTTTTGTGAAGAGTGTCTCAAACACCTAACTTCAAGTTTGAGATTATGAGCGAGTTAATTGCCTCACTTAACTGAGAAGTTTCCATGTGTAATGAGCCCCACAAAAGGGGTGTCCATCTCATTGAGAGGTAGTGGAATGCCCATAACTTGGGCTGTGATGTCAAGGAAGAAGAGCCCTTAATTTTTGTCTATCCCAAAGTATTTTTTCCAATAAAGTTTACAAGATTGATGCTTCAAATGCAACCTGGCTCAATCAAGCTTCCAAAATAAAATGAAAGATCCAAGCAACGAAAAATAGTAAGCATGAACGTTTGTCGATAATATGAAACTGACAGAATTGCATATCAATCAAGCATGAATCACTGGAGAGAGCCATACATGAAGGTTGGATGCTACATTGGGTTACAACTTACAACACTTGCAAGGCACAAGAAGCAACAAAATTGATGCCTTTTGCAAGGGTGTAACTGTGTTAGTAGGTTTCCTTTGTATAATACAATATAAACTTGATATTGACACTCTTCATTCAACCCATATTCATCACAACAACCTTCATACAACTCTGAGATGGTCAGCATGCTCAAGGGTACGAAGAAACGGATAAAAAGCTGCAGTTTCTACAGGTGGATTTTATCTGGAAGCAGCAACAATTTTTTGCCATCAGAGTATCCAGAATTGCTGACATCTAGCTACCATCTCCATTAGACACAGAATAATCTTTCACCATTAAGATTTCACCACAAAGCTTCTTGGGTATTTGTTCCAATGCTAGGCCCTCCTGCCATACCTGTCCAACCTTAACCCCAGGTCCAAGATGACGGACATATATGACAACCTGATCATTGAAGGGCCATGGATGTTTGGCTGCAAATAGAAAGAACCTCAAAGGCTAAAACTGAGGATTGATTATTCAACATGAAATACTCAGAAGATAAACCATGCATTGAGCAGTAAAAGAGATTATATCTGTTAAACACATGAATACATGATCTGATGATCACCAACTGCTTTGCTACAGAACTACACAATATGGCACAGTGGCACTACAAAATTTTTTGAAACACCACCATTAAGAAACAAAGTTGGACCCAGAATCCCAGATATAAGAAGAATAGAGAAAATAGGTTAATGCAAGTTTGCTTAGAGTGACAAGAATCAATTCATGCTAGTCATGCAGGTCACTTGAAAAGCTTATGCAATGAAAGAATGGAGAGACGGTAGAATAGAAAATGCAATACAAACAAATAGATATCCAACTATAAAAAGTATGTTGATATTGCCACACAAATAGAAAATAAAGTAGCACTAACATCCAAATTGAAGTTACATAATTAGTGGAATATCAATGCATGTTTGCATGAGAATTAGTAATCTCACCTGGCATTGGGAAACCTTCTGGATAATCATTGAGATTTAACAATCCATCTCCAAACTCATAAGCTAAATCACATGGCTGTTCAGTAGGCATTACTTCATTAACTTCTTTTACAGTAAAATACAGTGGACTGGAAGATGTTGCCATTCGAGCCAGTAGCGACACACCTGCATTTGCACTTGCACTTAAATTATTTAAAAAAACAGCATATACACCAGACTGCAATGGAAACCTAAAGTGTACATTAGCAATGATTAAGAATCATACGATTGCTGACTACAGGGCCTTATTCACTGAAAACTAAGGAATTGGCTGGAAACAGGAGCACAATAAACCAATCAGATTATGAATCGGTTGTGGTAGATGCAAATATGGGCCCTGGTGCGAAGGCAATGATGTAAGATTGAAGAAGCACATCTCAAGTCTTACTCTAGTTTTACAATCATTGAATCTTAAACTTACCTATCTGTAGACAGTTGTAGCATGCAAAAAGATTTGTCCAGCATAAATGTTAGTGGCAAAAGCACCGGCTTCATCTATGTTAACATTTATCCCTAGATGAAACTAAATTTGTCTGGGATAGTTGTTTAATAGCAATAGAATTCGTCTTAGCCTCTTAAACTGGTCAATACAGAAATCTTAAAGCTTCTTCCTAAATTTAGGTAGATAATGCAGATACCACAACCATATAACATGGTTTAGCCGTTTAGCACATCTTATTTTTTTCATTGTCATAGCTTTATGACTTTCCTACTTCAAGTATTATAGGAAAGTAATTGAGTTGGAATTACTGATATATAGACAAAAGTCAAACAGTAGATATTAGTCCTGTTTGATCAGAAAACTGTAATTGAAATCTAGAACAGGGGAAGTGGCTATTTCCATTTTCCCAAACTATGTCCCTAGTCCGCAAATAAAAAAGAATACAAGGAATGGGCAGATAGA
Source organism: Chenopodium quinoa (assembly GCF_001683475.1). Lineage (NCBI taxonomy): Eukaryota > Viridiplantae > Streptophyta > Magnoliopsida > Caryophyllales > Amaranthaceae > Chenopodium > Chenopodium quinoa. Next base: position 70,953 of record NW_018742881.1, read on the forward strand.
AATAAGCCAGGTAGAAATTATAACTTCGGTGTATTTTTTCTTTAGTTAGGGATTCAAAATATTCTCAATTAAAGTGCAGCTCAAGCCGATTATGTTGGACTGCTTTCACTAACATTTAGAAAGCAAATTATTCCTTTGTAATACTGAAGATTTTGCAAGCAGAATGAGAATGATCTTCCACAATCAAGGTAAGAAATTCTTACCAATAAGTCTTCCATATATGTTTCCATCTTTACGAAATAATGCCTAGCATAGCAGAACAATGCATAATTCTGGAATCAGAATTCAACAATGTACAAAGCTCCAAACAAGAAAGGGAGATAGAAAGTGCGTAGACTGATTAGAGAACTCACCATCTGCAAATATTTGATTAATCCAAGAGGCATTGGACCTATTATTTGTTGTTTGAAAAGCAGTCAAAAATTTCTCCCAAGTCACAATAAGAATCAAGATAACACTCAGCACATTAAAAAAAGCTAAAGCCAGATAGAAACCTCCACTTTTACGGCAATTCCAGAATTCAAGTGACAATGCATCATTTTCACCAGACAACAAATTAGAAGAGCTCATCTTAGCTAACTTCGCATCATTGTAGCGCCCTCCAGCAACCTCCCAAGCAGCTAATATAAGCCTGCATTATTCCATACAATTGTCAACAAGAGCAGAAGACATAGAAAACTACATATGAAGCAAGATATAATCAAAATGCAACTATGCAAGAGGTGTTCAAGTATAGCTCCTCAAAATGCTTCCACAAACACAAATCAAATTAGAGACCAACAAAACAAAAAGTGGCAACAAAATTAGAGATCGAAACAAGGCAATCGAGTCAAACCTAGGATTCAGGAGGTATAGTAAACGATGCCGTCTTTCTTCCGGGATTTCCGAAATCTTCTTCCTAGTAATAAAGAAACATTAAAAAACATAAAAGACTTAATATAATACTATATGCATATTAAAACCCATCATCAAACCATAGTTTTCAAACAAAATTAGTCATTCCCAACTGCACTACACTACTGCACTTCAATCATAACAAATCATCCAATTAAAATAATTAATCTTGTCAAACTATTTACTTAAACTGAACAGTCAAGAAGAAAAACAACCAAATAATGCAAATGATACCTCACAAATTCACAATTACAACAAACAAAAAAGGGATTAAATTTAGCAAATACAATTACATTATATAGGATACAATTAAGGAAATTACCAGAGATATGAAGCAGGATTGTAAGAAGAAGGGTCTAAAGGAATGAGTTCTTTAGGAGGGTCAAGAAATGTGACAATATCTTGTTCATCCAAATACACCCTTTTACCATCAGGCAGTATTTCAGAGGGTTTTTCATCCCAAGATGTCGTATTGAATGCCTTTGCCCCATTTACTGCCTTAATTTTTGCTTCAAATTTGTGTTTTTTGAACAACGGAAACTTCCGAACTGATTAATCACAGCAGAATTAGCAAATTACCCAGACATTCAATTGTAGAGTGAGAGAGTTAAGATGATACCTTTAGGGAAGAACTGAAGTGGGTAGTTGATGAATTGGCGGGAATTTGAAGAGGAGCCATTGAAAAGTGCTGGGTTGAGGAAGTGGCAGTTGCAGGTTGAGGAAGAAGGTGAAAAAGTTGCTGCCATTTTTGGGGGTTTAATTTTGGTGGGGTTTAAGGAGGTTTAAGATTAGGAATAGGATGAATCATGTATGTGTTTGGGTTACAAGGTGGAGTTGGCTCAGTTTAGCAACATTGGCTCGACTTGAATCATCCAAGTAATCCGATAATTAAAAGTTTTGGAACTACAATATAGCTTTGTCATCTCTATAGATTGACTAAGGGTATGTTCACTTCAACTTAATTTCAGCTCAGTTCAGCTCTAATCAATTCAATTCAGTTTAGCTCCAATCAGTTCAATTCAGTTCAGTTCTGTTCAGCCCCCAATTTCCTTCTTTCATAAAATATTCATTTCAGCTCAGTTTAGTTTTGTTCAGTTTCATTCAGTTCAGTTCATTTCAATAAATGTGAATAGTACCTAAACAATTAAAGTAAAAATCTATAATGTTGTACAAGTTAGACCAAAATTGATCTATGTATGTTGTATATTTGTACGGAGTAATAAATTAATACAAGTGATGGTCCAATTTGACTTATTCACTTAAAGCTAAATAGAATGACTCGTTAGATGTCATCTATTATCTTAGTGCGAATTGAATCAGATTGACAAGAACTAATCTTGATATGGAACATCAAATGGCCTATTTGTCATAAGATAAAATGTAAGTTTAAAATTTAATAACTTAAAATTAGTTCAAGTTTTTCTAGAAAATAGTCAAATAAGATAAATTAAGATAAATCAATATTAACGAAATATTATTAACCCAATCTAAACAACTCGATTATAAACAAACCTTCCACATATCTCATAACCAAGACTAGATTCAATTATTCTACAACTATTGAAAATTATTCCTATCAGGCTATCCTGGACTTCCCCAAATAACCTCACTTTATTCTCACTTTCTATAAACTCTTCCAACACCATTAATGCCTCATTTTCCCTTCTTTTAAACTCTTGTCAAACAAACACACAAAAAACAGTCTTTTTAGTCAACTGTTCTCTCTCTCCTCTAATACTTCTCCGGCGCCGGAAAATATGTCGGCGGTAGATGGGTTCCGACCACTTAATGAAACATCATTGGTTGAGTATATAAAAGCAACCCCTTCTCTGTCTTCAATACTTGGTGATTCCGACAACTTTCAGATCAAAGAAGTTGGAGATGGTAACCTTAATTTTGTCTACATCGTTGTCTCCCCTTCTGGTTCTGTTGTCATCAAACAGGTAAAAATGATTAATTTTTATTACTTTTGTTTACTGTAGATTATAAAGTTTTGAACTTTATTGTTGGAATAATTGTTTGTTGTAATGGGTGAATGTTTTTTGTTAGGATTATTTAGTATTGTTCTGTAATTTTACGACATTTGATGATTACATGAATTTAATTGCATAAATAGAAGTTGTGAAATCATGTGTTGTTGAAATGTGAAATTAGTCAATTACAATAGTAAGTAATTGCAAGGTGTGATTTATCTCAATACATTGTTGGAACAATTGAATAAGGTTTATCAAACACTTACTCTCTGTTCGGAATTCGGAAATAGTTGTGTATGTATACTATTTTGACATGTTCGGAAAAGGTGATAGGATCATACACTAAATTTTGGTGTAATTGTGGCAAATCTATCTAATGAGGGTTAAGGAGAATGTTAGACGAAGTATACTTTTGGGAGTAAAGGGGTGTTTATTTTTACTTTTTAGTAGAAATATGGGAATTTGTTAGTGTTCCATTCCTAATGTAATGGGTGGAGAAAATGAGTTTTGTTGTATTATGCTAAACCTTATGCTTGAAAAATTACTTTTAAAATAAGAAAATTGTGAACAAAATAAGCAGGCAATGAATAAGATATTAGCACTGTGAATCTGTAGAAAGATCATTTTATCCTGAGAATTGGACTAATTTTTGTACCATCGATGAACTCAACTATTTTTGTTGATTCTGTACATTGCTATTTTAGATAGGGGTACTGTTGTTGGCTGTGTGATTATCTTGTCTCTCATAATAAACTAAGGAATTACTTATTTTATCCTGAGAATGGAATTTGTGTACCCTCGCGATGAACTCAACTATTTTTGTTGATTCTGTACATTGCTATTTTAGAATAGTGGTATTGTTGTTGGCTGTGTGATTATCTTATCTCTCGTGATAAACTAGGGAATCCAATACTAATATGTGGCGTTGTAGGCACTTCCTTACATACGCTGCATTGGCGAATCATGGCCAATGACAAAAGAACGTGCTTATTTTGAGGCGGTGACATTGAAAGAACATGGTCGCTTGTGTCCTGCTCATGTTCCAGAGGTTTATCACTTTGATCGTCTAATGTCTTTGATTGGCATGCGTTATTTGAAGCCTCCACACATCATCCTTAGAAAGGGTTTGATTGCTGGAGTTGAATATCCATTGCATTCAGAACACATGGCAGAATATATGTCAAGGACTTTGTTCTATACCTCTCTTCTTTATACTACCACTACGGAGCATAAAAAAAGAGGTACATGCTTTTCTTTTTGCTGTTCTGTTTTATTGTTCCTTGTGGTTTTCATTCGACAATGCCATTTGCTGATTCATTTTATTTGGAACAAAATTTATTGATTTCTTATACCACTCCTGTTTCTGTATAAACCTAGTACTATAAGTCAAATTTGTTTCTTTATGGCTGCCTCTTACTCTTACTTCAATTAATTGCTCTACAATATTGTCAAACTCTATGCTACTCAGAGTTGGGTAATTGTATGTGTCAAATGCCACTACATAATATTTATGAAAAAATTTCGTGTATTTGATCCAAATTGAAGTGTTTAGCGTCTGTGTTGAAGATCTGACAAGGGTGCTTGATAAGAATTGAAGATTTTGAGTAACCCAGGTTGATATTGAAGATTCTACTGTGGTTTTGTATGCTATTTGAGTTCTGAGTTAGTACATGTTTCCAAGGATAGATCAAATCTCGTGATTCTCATCCATCATTGTGTATATTTTGACATTTATCTTCTGTTGGTCTTACGTCTATCGAAATGCATCCTTCCTCAGTATAATTAATGGTTTTTGCAGTTGCTGAGTTCTGTGGAAATGTGGAGTTGTGCCGGCTTACTGAGCAGGTTGTATTCTCTGATCCGTACAAGGTATCTGAGTATAACCGTTGGACTTCTCCTCACCTTGATCGTGATGCCGAGGCTGTTCGTGATGACAATGATTTGAAGCTTGAAGTTGCTCAGATGAAATCCAAGTAAATGTTCTGTCTGAACAGAATAATGCTTTTTAAATAATGCTTTTTAAAAAAAGTTCTTTTATGGTATGATCCATTTTAGAAGAAGCGTGAGTTAATTATTGCTCCTTGTTACAGGTTCTGTGAAAGAGCACAGGCTCTTATTCACGGAGATCTCCACACTGGTTCTGTCATGGTCACTCAGGATTCAACTCAGGTGATTGATCCAGAATTTGCCTTCTATGGGCCGATGGGATTTGACATAGGAGCTTATCTGGGAAACCTTATTTTGGCCTTCTTTGCTCAAGATGGACATGCAAATGAAGAGAATGACCGAAAGGTTAGCTCAATCTATCTACTCATTGTTTTTCCTTGTCTACTTGTTGCTCTGGGATGTATTATTGCCTATGATCCTTGGAGGATCAACGTACTGAAACTCTGAGGATAATTTTACATTAGCTTGCCAGGCAATATAAGGATTATACTTTTGGCAAAGACTGCAAAGTCTGAGTTGCAGTGGTGGGAACTGGTATTGGGGAGATAAAGAAATGTAGCCTATTCTGAAGTATGATAAGATAAGCCTTGCAGAGTTGTAGTCCTCTGGAGCATCTCTTAGTTGACAACAAGCATATTTTTACCTTTCCTAATGTGTTGGAGAGAAATAGATATTGAGCTGAGAAATAGTGGATCTTTAACATACATAGGCTTAAAGCATTGTTTGGTAGATGCCGAGTTTAGAACTCTCATTTATCTGAAAACTTCTAACATATCTGCAAGTATTATGTTTCATAGTTTATTTTCTTCATCGTCATCCTTTCAATAGATGGATATTGGATATATTCTTTCTGACTGTGATTCACTGAGTTGTGTTGGAATTTACAAATGTGCAGAAACATCTAGGTTAACTAAAGTGTAGCATCATAATATTATTATAGCTTTTCTAGACTGTTAATACTGAATTGAATCATTAGCTTTACAGTAGTGTTTAGAGATCAATGATGGAGGAAAAGGAAAGATTAGGTGGCAAGCTGATAATGAATTCATCACACTCCTTTCCACTGTTATCTCCTTAAATCTTCTGTCTAAAGTCTAAACGCTTTATTTTGTAAGCCCTTTTTTTTTTTTAAAGACATTAGTTTTGTAAACTTTCTGAACGCTACTTTATGACTAAATTTAATTTTATTTTCCCAATCTTTATTTCCTTTTTGCTTGCTTTCTTCGTGAAGCTTGCAAGATTGCTTCGGCACCCTTCACACCCTTTGTATTTTCCCCTTGGCCTGATCTGACTGAGCAGGGAGTGAAGTTTGTTATTTGATGGGAGACAAGCCCTTTGGATTGATTGGCTCACTTTACTGATAAACTTTTGCGGGAAGTTTGTCCACTCGGGCAAATTATTTTTAATCTTATATAAGTAGTGTGTATTCTGGCTTATATCAATTAGATTTTACAGCTTTGATCCATTTCAAAAGTACAACGCCTAAGCGTTATGCTAGGCGTTGTACTTTAATCCACTGAGAATAAATTGCACTTTTTCATTTATTCCTTGGTATGTTTTTTATTTTGCTTCATTGTGGAATCAGAAAATCCAACTACATTTTTTAAAAAAAAAATTCTGTTGGTTTTTTTTAATCTTCAATGTGTTTCATAGGCTTACAAGAGATGGATCCTCAAAACTCTCGGTGACACTTGGAATCTATTCCACCAAAAATTTATCGCTCTTTGGGATGAAAACAAGGATGGACCTGGTGAAGCATATCTTCCACAGATTTATAACAATCCTGATGTTCAGAAACTCGTGCAAACAAAGTATATACAAGATTTGTTCCATGATTCTCTAGGATTTGGCTCTGCCAAAATGATAAGGTGAGTTTAACCCATTGTTTTTTTTTTTAGCCTGTTAGTGCTTCTTTACGACAGGATTACCTTTAAATTAATCTCTTTTGTGATCTGGATGGATGAACATACAATGATCATCTTCCAATTTTTGTGTTATACAGGAGAATCGTTGGTGTGGCACATGTTGAGGACTTTGAATCAATTACTGATGCTTCCAAACGAGCTGACTGTGAGAGGAAGGCGCTCAACTTTGGAAAAATGCTCATGAAGAAACGCAGGAATTTTGCTTCTATTGATGAAGTAATCACAGCTATACAGGAGGTTGATTCATAATTTGTTGATGTTGCATCACGCACAAGTTCATAGATGTAATTTTAGGAATAATCGATGAGCTTCTTTGAGGTTGATAGTCTACAAGACTACAACTCTGTTGATCGTATTAATACATCGAGTGAAGGAAACAATACAACTCATGAGTGAGTAAGTTTATATTTCTCTCCTAGTTTCATGGTTTCCCTTTTGATTTAGCATATTTCGGCAAAGATGCATGTATAGTTGAACCTTGAACGCCTCATAATTTATCCGTAAACGTAACTACAAGTACCCTTATAGTAAAAATACTTCGTATTGTAGAATTTTGCCTATAAACAATTTTTTTTTAACCTTTATAATTGTTTTGAGAGTTCTTATCAACTTTTCTAATTGACTTAGACATAACGAGGTTAGGAGTAAAGATTAAATTCATCAAATGAGTTGAGAAAAAAATGTCGTTACTTATAAAGTAATACTGTAGTTTTGTTTTGTAATCTAAAGTGAGATATGAATCTTCAAAAGTACGATAGGGCCGCTTCAATCTATCAAGATTTGCCAAATTGAGCTCTATGTCTCTACTCATGGCTTGACTGGCTTCTTGCACTGAATTCCATGAACCTTTCCCTCCGTCCCATAATATAGTTACGGTTGTCCTATTTTGGACATTCAAAATGTTGTTTTTATTTCTATTTTTTTATAGTATGTAAAGACTATTATACCCTTGTGAGAGTGAAGACTAGCTCAAGTGGTTAGAGCTTCCTTTCTGATTCTAGGAAATTATGAGATCGATTCCCATCACCCGTCCTTGTAACTCTCTAAACAACAACAACAAAAAATAAATAAATAAAATAAAATAAAATAAAATATTGTTTTTCCCTAAATCAAAATTATACTCTTACTTCCGTTTTCAAAATAAATAAATAAATAAATAAAATTATACTCTTACTTCTACATATTAACCAAAAAAGTAATACCCAGTAGATTTTAGAATTCAAAGTCATAAAAAAAAGAAAAAAATAAAGAAATATTCTAAGATTAGTACATAGGTTAGATTAAAGAGATAAAAATACAACTAAATTGCAATACATTTTGGTTGGACATTCACAATTGTGTTGAATAGAAAGGCACTTTATGTTGTTGAGGAAAGAACGTGGATGACAAACATAATCATTGAGAAAAACCTTTGTATTTGAATAAATTATATAAATGTAGTACTGTCAAAACGGTTTGACAGTTCGGTTTCGGTTCGGTTTGAAATCGGTTCGGTTTGAAATCGGTTCAAAAGTCTTACGGGTCGGTTTCAGTTCGGTTTAAATAATTATCGGTTCGATTCGGTTTCGGTTTATTCGAACCACGGTTTAAATTTGGTTCGGGTTGTATACGGTTCGGGTAGTAAACGGTTCGGTGCAGACGGGTTGCGGTTTGTTAACGGTTCGGTGTAAACGGTTTTTATCCCAGTTTAAATTCGGTTCGGGTTGTAAACGGTCCGGGTAGTAAACGGTTCGGTGCAGACGGGTTGCGGTTTGTTAACGGTTCCGAGTAAACGGTTTTTATCCCGGTTCAAACAGTTTCGGGTTAGAAACGGTTCGGTTCTTTTTTGTTTCAGTTTTATTTTAGTTCGGTTCGTTAACGGGTTCGGTTCTTAATTAGTCAACAAGACTGTTAATCAAGACTCGTTTATCATTATATATTTGCATAAAGTTATATATGAAGATATTACAAAGTAGTTTTATTTGTATAATGAAAGAAAACATTAATGAATAAGAAGGTAATATTGATTCTTCTTTCAATCGATTATACATATACATAGCATCTAACCATCTCATATTCTCATAGTTAAATATTTATTAGTATAAAGGGATGAGAATCATAAGATTATTATATTTTTGTATATCCTTTACTGGTTTACCCCTGAGGCTTAAGTCATTAATTAATAATTACTAATTTCTTAATTAGACTAACAAGTTAATAAGAAAGAGTAACTTTTAACTTGAGTCTAATAGATCAAATACTGAAATGCTATTAGTATATTACCGAGTAGGATGGTCTACTACACTGTTAATTAATCTGTTATGCAATTATGCTAAATTGATAATTGCTCATATAGTCATATTAGTCAATCACTCATGTAGTCATATCTAATTAAGTATTTGTATTTATGTACTAATCTACTAGTCAATTCTATCATTTATAAGTTTACACGATTACAAGTGTATTGCTTACAGACATAGCTAAACTGATATAAATATAATCATATAACAAATCCGTAGTACTTCTAACTCTCTAATATATGACGTCATTATATTATTATACGGTATTCGATTTTTTTATTAATCGCAACGCTAGACATTTACACGCTAACCGATTCACATTTTATACTTTAAATAACTTAATAAGTTAATGTGTGTGTTAAAAAAAATATAAAAGATGATATTATGAAGGTATATATCGTTTTATCGGGATTCGAGAAATGTAATTAATTTATAAGCGGTTTGTAAACGGTTCGATTTATAAGTGGTTCGGTTCATAAACGGTTCGGTTTATAAACGGTTCGGTGCAAACGGGTTGCGGTTTGTAAACGGTTCGGTGTAAACGGTTTTTATGTCAGTTCAAACGGTTTCAGGTTAGAAACGGTTCGGTTCATTTTCGGTTCGGTTTCCTTTCAGTTCGGTTTAGATTTAGTTCGGTTCTTAAACGGTTTAACGTTTACTCGGATCGGTTCGGTTTCGGTTTTACTAACATACGGTTCGGGTCGGTTTTCGGTTTTATAAAATCGGTTTTTAATCGGTTCGGTTCTCATTCGGATCGGTTGAAACAGTTCGGTTTCACCAGTTCGGTTCGGTTTTTGACAGTGCTATATAAATGTATAAGAAGAAAGATGGAGATAGTGAAAGAATTTGGTAGTGGAAATATATTTTGATAAATGGACTTTAATTTATTGTCCTTAAAAGAAGATGTGAACAAAAATATAGATTGGTTTGGATTTTATAGATTATAAACAGATTGATATCTAAAAGAAAAGACACATATATACTACCAAGCCATTTCTCTAAACTTGATTTTGAAAGAGATGTCCCTGAAAGGACATTCTTGTTCGTTAAGTTGTATACTTGTATGTAGCTAATAAAGCAATTGCATGCATGTTAAAGGACTATCTTAACGAAAAGTTTAAGCTAATGGTTGAAATCATGCAGGAATTTATTTAATACTCTATTACGCTAAAAAACTTAAGCTAATGGCTGAGATCTTGAAATACGTTGTATACTCTATCAACAATCGTGATTGTAGAAGCTACATAAAAGCAGTCAAAGGTTCAATGCAGCTAATTAAATTAGTTAGTTTAGCTAATGTTAAGAAGGTAAAAGTACGTCTCGGGGTTATTACATTGTGATACTTATATTAAGGAACATGCATGGTATAATAGTTTAAATTAAATTAAACCATGATCCATGATTGTTTAATTCATTCAAATTGTAATCATCTGAACCGTTGATCTTGCCACTTCCTTACAAGTTCATTACTATGCTATATCACAATTTAATTTCTGATTTTGACATTATATTGTTGAAAATGATTGTGATGAGATATGCTTAGTTTACAAGAAGCCAAAACAAAGATGAATATGGTATAAATGTAAACATATAATGTATTGGTTTTAATTGCCCTTTCATATGTTTGTATTGAAATAGTGCTTTGTTTTTTGAATAATTCTATTGAATAGTACCTACGGTATGAGTAATTAAAGATATAGGATGTATGTGCTTGGTCTCGTGCTAAAGGTCCCGAGTCCACGTGGTTTAGGATTAGCCAATGAATTACGTGTCATGCCATGTTAAAATTTTCAAAAAAATCATGCACCACCATGCCAATCAAGCCATGTCGTGCTTGCGTGCCTAAGTCAAGTTTCACTCATTTAGCATGTTTTGTCTTGTCTTATCGTACTTCTTCTAAACATTGTGGGTCAAGGCCTAACACGCACAATAAATTTTCATGTGGTGTCTAGTGCCTACATCATGCCGATGTCATACCACACCTTGAGTCAGTCCGGCCTATTGCCATCTTTCGAAGTAATAGATTTAAGCGAGTTTTGTATAGTTGGTAACTATTCAAATACTCTGCCTGACTCTTTTAACTATTTTCACCTCTGCCTATGACTAATTGACCATTCACTCTTGTAGAAGCATATAACCGGATCATCTTACGGCTACCAACCTTAAAAAAGTTATAATGAATACTTCTACTATATAGTAAGTGAGTATGAGAGTGAGGGATAACTCAAGTGGTTAGAGTTTCCCTCTCGATTACAGGAGATCTTAGGATCGATTCTCACCCCGTCCTTGTGGCAAACACCAAACACCAAAAAAAATATAGTATACAACTAAATGCTAATAATACACAACCATAATCAACCAATAAAGTTCCTAAATAGTATAGTAACGGTAATCACGCAATGTTAGTAGGAAGAGGTGAAAGAAAACAGAAGGGTAGTCAATTGTATAACAGTATAAGCTATGATGCACGGACACGCCTGCCAAGTGGCGTGTCCGAGTCGACACGCGTGTCGGACACGGACACGCGTGGGACACGGGGGGATACGTCTTGGACACGCGAAAATCCGTGTCCGTTTTTTTTTTTGAATTTCTTCTGTACGGACACGGGTCGTGTCTCACCCAGACACGGTCCGTTTTGTGATGGACACGCAATTACGGCTTTACAAGCCCAACTTCCTCCATTCTCTCTGACTCTCTCACATTCTCAATTCCTCCATTCACAATTCACAAACCTACTGCCTTACTCAAGCTCCCTGAGTCCCAGACCGTCAGCCACTCACCGTCGCGCCGATAACTGCCGTCGCTTCACCTGCTGCTGCTGGTCCAGACCGTCACTCAGTTCACCGTCGCTTCGTCGCCTACAGCCTACTCTCACAGAGACACAGACTTCACTCGCCGCTCGTTGTTCGTCCTCAGCCACCACCCCAGTGTCGCCAGCCACCAGTCCAACAGACCACCACCAGGTAACTCGCTCAACCTAGGTTTCAGGCCGTGGCTTGACTGGCTTCTGTACTTTGTTTTTTTTTTAAATTCAATTAATTCAGTCGCTAACTCGCTCAACCTAGGTTTCAGGCTGTCGTTGTTCGTCCTCAGCCACCAGTCCACCACCCAGTACCGTCCGTCGCCACTCGCCAGCCACCAGTCCACCACCAGGTAAGGGTTATGTGACTTCTGTCTTCTGTACTTTGTTTTCTGAAATTCAATTGCTGAATGCTGATGTTAATTGTGAGGTGGAGCCGTGGAGGCAGTATCACTGTAATTCGCAATTGTTAATTGTTAAATGTGATGTTAATTGTTAATTGTGATGTTAATTGTGAGATGGGTTCAGCTGTCAAATTGTATTGTGCCCTGGTTGCTGAAATTGTATTGTATTGTTGACTCGCTGACTTGCTGGTTGCTGAAATTGTATTGCTGAGTTGCTAACTTGCTGGTTGCTGAAATTGTATTGCTGACTTGCTGGTTGCTGAAATTGTATTGTTGTGTTGCTCACTTTGCTGTGTTGTCTTGCTGAAATGTGCTGTTGTGTTGCTGAAATTGTCAGGAATGTCTTCTAGTTCCTCTGCTTCATGCAATGTCAGTGGTAGTAGTAATTCATCTGAGTCAATGAAAGACCTCTACCCTTTGTGGAAGTTTGTTGTTAAGGGTGATAAAATATCGGGTGGTGGAGGAAATTATAATTGGAAATGTAACTTTTGCGGCGAAGTTAAAAATGGTTCATACACTAGAGTGAAAGCTCATTTGCTAGGTGAACAAGGGAAAGGGATTCAAACTTGTAATAAAGTGAAAATTGATGACCTTGCTAAACTAAGATCGCTTCATCGTGAATCCGAGGATTATAAAAAATCTTTGTTACCAAAAGTTCCACCTTTTTCAAATGAACCCATATCTTCTCACACATCAACTGAAGCTACATCAATGAGACTAGGTTCATTTGATAATGTAAAGAAGAGGAAATCAAAAAATACAATTTCCGATGCTTTTAATGTGAAATCTCGTGACCACTTGGATTCTGAAATTGCTAGAATGTTTTACACAGGGGGGTTGCCTTTTAATCTTGCTAGAAACCCTTACTATGTTAGTTCATATACAATGGCTGCCAATTCTAATCTCTCTGGTTATAAGCCTCCCGGATACAACAAACTTAGAACAACTTTGCTTTGTAAAGAGACAGAAAATGTGGATAGGTTATTACAACCTATGAAAGCCACATGGAAAACAAAAGGTGTTAGCATTGTTAGTGATGGGTGGAGTGATCCACAAAGAAGGCCTTTGATTAACATTATGATTGCTTCTGAAACGGGTCCTATGTTTATGAAAGCTATTGATTGCTCGGGTGAGATTAAGGACAAAGATTTCATTGCTACCTTACTAAGTGAGGTGATTGATGAAATTGGAGATCAAAATGTTGTTCAAATAATCACAGATAATGCAAGTAATTGTAAGGCTGCAGGGGAATTGGTTGAGGGCAGGTATCCTCATATATATTGGACACCATGTGTTGTTCATACACTTAATCTTTCAATGAAAAGCATCTGTGCAGCTAAGAATGTGTTGAATAATGTTGAAGTATATGATGAATTTCATTGGATAACGGAAGTTCATGCAGATGCCTTGTTCATTAAAAATTACATAATGAATCATTCGATGAGGCTTTCAATGTTCAATAAGTTTTCGCCATTAAAACTACTTTGCATTGCCGACACTCGTTTTGCTTCAATTGTGTGCATGCTTAAAAGGTTGAAACTCCTTAAAACATCACTTCAATCAATGGTTATTAGTGAGAATTGGTCCTTATACAAGGATGATCGACGCGGGCAAGCCTCACATGTAAGGGAAAAGATTTTGGATGAAATATGGTGGGAAAAAGTTGATTACATTCTTGATTTTACACGACCAATCTATGAGATGATTAGGGTTTGTGACACCGACAAATCTTCCTTGCATTTGGTTTATGAAAGATGGGACATTATGGTTCAAAAGGTGAAAGATGCCATCTACAAGAAAGAGGGTAAACTAGATTATGAACAATCTACCTTCTTTAATGTAGTTAAAGGGATTCTTAGTAGTCGTTGGAGTAAGGGTAGTACTCCACTTCATTCATTAGCACATTCTTTGAATCCAAGGTAAGTTTTACTTATTTAATTCATCTTTATTTATTTTTCCTTGTTTTTTATTTAATTTCTTATGGCTATTCTTATTTTGTTGTTAAAGATTTAACACGGAAGAATGGCTTAATGAGGTCCCGGGACGAGTTGCTCCAAATGCCGACAATGAAATTTCCACACAAAGATTACAATGCTTTCGAAGGCTTTTCCAAAGTCCCGATGAAAGATTCAAGATCAACACGGAATTTGCAATATTCTCACAAAAATCAGAGGGGATCTTTCTCAACATTGATTGCATGCATGATATGGCTTTGATGGATGCTAAAAATTGGTGGGCAACTTATGGTTCCCAAGTGCCTATGCTTCAAGGTTTGGCTTATAAGCTATTAGGTCAACCTTCTTCCTCTTCTTGTAGTGAAAGGAATTGGAGCACCTATAAGTTTATTCATTCTTGCACTAGAAATAAGCTTACTCCTAAACGTGCTCAAGACTTGGTATACATTCATAACAACCTTCGATTACTTTCTAGGAGAAGTGAAGAATACACTAAGGGGAGATCTAAGTTGTGGGATGTGGGTGGAGATGAGCATGACAACCTAGGAGAGGTTGGTATTCTAGAGATGGCCGAGCTCTCACTTGATGAACCCGAGATGGAGAATATGATTTTTGATGATGTACTTGGTGATGGTGAAGAATGAAACTATTAGTACTTTTGTTTATTTTATTTATGATTTGTAAAACTATTATTAAGACATGTATTTGGTTTGATGGTTTCTTGATATGTATGAGACTACGTTCGTACACTTTGTTTATTTACTTGTTTTAACAAAATTGTGTGTTTTGAGGCTAATTATTTAGTGTTTTATTGAATAGGTTGTCAAATTCTCGTTTTTTTGATATATTATATGCCTTGTTATATGCCGTACCCGTGTCCCCTATTTCAGGATTGCCGTTTTCCCGTGTCCGTATCGTGTCCGTGTCCGTGTCCGTGTCGGTATCCGTGCAACATAGAGTATAAGCAGTCACAAAACGACATTTGAGAATAAAAGTAGATGGAGTGTAAACAACATGAGAAGTTTATCTTTCTAGTATGACTAAGGATATAATATAAAATAAAAAGCTCAAAATTTTGAATGTCTCTAAAGTTGTATATAACGCGTTAAAAGAATAAAAGTAAATTAAAAACATAGAAAATTTTCTACTTTTATTATTGTTTTTTTTTCCTATTCCATTGTAACAGTTCTAATTTGGATGGATAAGGAATAATAATAATTAACAAATTTCCTCATCACCTTATTAATTATATATTATGGGTCGGGCTACAATTGAAAGACAAGCTATTAGTTAGGGCCATCCATAGTTAGACTATAAAGTTTGTTAAGTTAATGTTTGACAATGCCAATTAATTAATTATAATATAAGTTGTAATGACAGAAAGAAGACATTTTTAAGACCATGATCATGCCTGTGCTCGTCTATGCCGGTGATTTATACCCTTTGACTTGGACATTTAATTAATCCAATTTTATTTTTTTTAATCCAAGGTTGGAATTAATTAGAATCGTTAGAATTCATCCATAGAATAATGAATGAAGATAGGATGACAGTCAATTTCATCAAATATTATATTGTGATTGAAAAAGCTAAGGATGATATCAACGCACATTTAAAAAGATTGGAATTCAATTTATACGTGAACCAAATAAGCATATAATTAATTAATAATTAATAGAAATGATATTGTATGTCATATATATTGCGACTTTGCAAGGGATAGATATTATTTATAATTAATTTATATATTATGTTAGACATAATAATGAGATTTTGGAAGAATTTATGAAACACCATGTTAGTTATATTTTGAATAATGAGGGTTTTAATTAAGTGTATAGCACATACGATACATAAGAGAGATTGATTATTGCTGGTGGGTGAGATCTGAATGAAAGATCTCCTACGCTCTTATGTACATGCATGATGCAAGTCATGCAACTACGTGATCATTGTCTGAGACTACGGCAAAAGATGGTCTTTTAAGACTTTAAAATTTCTCCTCAAATTATTGTTATGTTAAACTTTTTTTTAATTTATTAATCTGTACTTGTAACAAGGTAATAGACATGTACATACTTGATCAAGTTAAAGGGCACGCAACTTATTGATTATTTATTACTACTAGGTAGATATATACATCGTTCATATGTATGTTGTCCATCACAAATTAATAACTGTCACATTAATATATAGTATAACTCGATCTAACGTATTCTAAACAAATACAATACGTTAATATGAGATTGATGTTAAGTGTATGTAAATGGACCAAAATTAATACGACATAACACCCAAAAAAAATTATATCACGCAACTTTTATCCCTAGCTAAGTAGCTAGTCCTCAAACCTTTTTCTTCCTCTTTAGCAAATTAACACGTATAATTAAGGAACAATGTACCTTTATCGCTCCTCCCTCTTTAGCAAATTAACACATATAATTAAGGAACAATGTACCTTTATCGCTCCTCCCTCTTTAAAGCGTCTTATCAAATAACTCAACCGACCTGACCTAAGATTTCATACCAATATATAAGGGTCCGTCACTTCAGCTTAATTTCAGTTCAGTTCAGTTCCTAATTTCCTTTTCTCATAAAATATTCAGTTCAGTTCAGTTCAATCCAGCTTAGCTCATTTCAGCAAGTCACTTCATTGTTCTTACTTTTAAAAAACATATAATTAAGGAAGGTGTAAAAGGGAGTTTAATTAATAATAAGTTATAACCATGCATGCCAAACACACCTCGCAATTTAAAATACAACATAGTGGTTAGTAAGTGCTCATTTCTTGGCAAATTTTTTAAGAAGTATTTGATGACAAATAATGCGGTTGTCTTTCCATGTGGGAAAGAGAATTTTGGAATCCACAAAACCTAAGCCTCCAACTTTGTTCATTGACATATAATATTTCATTTTCAATTTCTATTTCAATTTATAAGTAGTGTCGATAAAAAGAATCTTATATAACACATAACACATGTGTACGTGCTTACTTGTTCCTAGCTTTTTCCGCTATTTTTTGATTTTTTGAAGATTACTATTGCTAAATTATGCACCTCGTCTTATTTCATAATTATAAATTTAATTTGGTCATCGTTTCGAGTTTTATTAATGGTATGAGCCGCGTGACGGTGTGATATTATATTATCATTAACAACAAAAGTCTTAATCGATTGTTCGTAGGTAATTGTCGATCTTTGTTTGTAATTTATTTTCTAATGCGTGTTTGTTAGAACAAATTGATACTATTATATGTTTATAAAGGTTTTTGGTAAAGTCAATTTGCAATATCTCGGTTCTCTTTACTATGTAAAAACTAATTTTTTTTTTAATTTTTTTTTTACTCTGGGTAATTTATTTTATCTTATGCAAATTCGGTTAAATTTTGTGCAATGCACGATTGCTAATTATTTTCAACAATAATATTATTAAAATGATTTATAAATATAATGACTCGAGTATTGAAAATTAGACATAGAGTATATTAAAAATAAAAGCATGTAGACATTTTAATATTTTAGAGACTTATATTTTATATAAAACAAATGTCATAATTTAATTACAAATATTTTTTTGTTAAGTAACAATGAATTTTTTTAAGAAGGTCTTTTTGGAGGGAAAATTTTTGATACACTATTGATAAGTGTTCTCTTTATTTCGCTTTTATTAGTATGTAATAAATTAATTGATACAAAAGGTAAAAGTTGTTTATAATTGACTAATCAAAGTTATGATAGTAATGAAATTTAGGGAATTGTTGCATGTTCTTAATACGAATACTAGTAATAGAAATACAAACGTACACTCCGTAAAAGTCAACAGCACGCAGGTGAGTACAAACAAACTCTTTGGCGTAAAAAGGCTTCACAAGCTAAGGCTTTAGTGCTTGATAGAACTCTTGATGATGAGTTGATGAAATCTCCAAATATCGAAAAATCAACGTTGTAGTTGTACATATGTAGTGTATATAGTATACTCCATTTGTATTTTTTATGTATTTCTACATGTACTGTGTTAATTAAAATATCGACTAATTTTTTATTTTAGGTTTTGTTCTCTTTGGAATATTTTCAGTTCAGTTCTTAATTTCCTTCTCTTATAAAATATTCATTTCAGTTCAGCTCAATTAATCAGAACAGGCCCTTAGTGGAAAAATTGCTTCTGTATCTCATAATTACAATGATGTAGTAGAAAGATTGTTGTCTCACAATTATGATGGCCTGGTGTGGGACTGGGATGACTAGGATCAATCTCCACCAAAGACATCTTTGAGAATAGAAGTTTCGTTACCCTTCTCTTGGCCACCACTTTCAAGGGACCTTTTTCTGCGTGCCCGGACCGGGTTGACTTAGGAGAAGTTTCGATTCGATAGGGCGTTTTCTTCTTACTAACCCCCCCAAAAAAAAATTTAAATAATTCATAGATCTTGTGTGCTTTTTAATCATCTAATAAATTATAATTTTTACAAGTTCCGAATATGGAGTGTATGGCAATAAACTCGAAAATATGATACTCTATTTCATAAGATCTTATTTAAATCATTCTAATCTATTCTGATTTTAACAAAATTAAATAGTATGTACTCCTTACTACAAGTATAAGAATAACGTAAAGAGATAGAACAACTTAAAACATTAATCAATTTATTCTTCATGGTATTAAATAGTATATATATATGTACCCTTTCTTTTCTCCAATGGACTAATTTAAACTGTGGATTGAATAGGTGAGATGTCGAGGCTTTCCAATTTGTTGTACGTACAAATGAAATGTAAGTTGATTTATTATGTATATCTAAATTCACATGATTCATAACTTCCCCCATTAATTCTTGTAAATGAGTAGAAGCAAGATTTATTCTTGTGATTCATATATATTTTTGGATACGATAATATTATCATATACAAATACAAATAGTTAAAAACTTAAAATCAGTTTATATGAATGTGACAAGATAGTGTACCTGTAGAATCTTGAAACTGCAACTACATGTGATAGTCACGTCAAAGTACATGCAATATAATGGAAATTATCCATTCATGTCAATTTTTAACAAGTTGATTGCTAGTTGTTATATTGGTGGAATATTGGAATAATTATATGTCAAGAATTATGTCATTTTTGTTCAAATTTGATCATTAAGTGTAGCTTTGCATTGCATTGCATAATCTTTTCCTTTATTAGAGTGTTACACAACATGTTGAGAACAATTAATTTTCACATGTGGGTTTTTTGGGTTTTTTTATTTTTATTTTTTGACAGGCACATGAAAATTAAATACTAAGTACTAAGTACCTTCTATAAAAAAAATTTGTAACACAGCAACATTTAGATTAAATAAAGTAAAAATTTTAAAGCCATTTAAAACGTTACTTTTCTTTTTTTTTTTTTTTTTTTTTTTTTTTTGGAAACTAAAACTTTACTTAGGGAGTACTTTTTTTTTTAGGTCTTCAAGATGTTCCACCACTTTAATGCTCCCACTTGGGTCACAAGCTTGCGTTACCAAGCTCAGCTACTTAGGGAGTACTTGAAAACTAAAAAGGAGTATATACTTGTTCATAGAGTTTAGAGGTATTAATTGGATTTGTTTCCTTGTGAGTCCACCCTCTAGCTCTATGCATGGAATTTCAAAAACAAATATTCTACTCTGTAATAATTTACATAAAACTATCAATAAACTACATAAAATGTCCCGTTCAAAAAAAAAAAAAAAAAAAAAAAACTGCATGAAATGTCAAAAAAGTAACATCTAAATATTAGAATTCGAGATATTGAGAAATTCATATAAAACGTTATATTGTCTCACGGTGGAACCTAATTCACACAATACTTTCTCATAAAATTATTTCAAATCCGGTTGTTGACGAAGAGTTTTGATTGATTAAGGGTCTATTCATATTTACTGAACTGAACTGATTGAAGCTGAACTGAACTGAACTAATTGGAGCTGAACTGAACTGAACTAAGCTGAAATGAATATTTTATGAGAGAGGGAAATTAAGAGCTGAACTGAACTGATTGGAGCTTAACTGAACTGAACTGAACTGATTAGAGCTGAACTGAACTGAACTGAACTGAAAATAAGTAAATATGAACAGGCCCTTATCTTTTAAGATTTTTTTTTTCAAGCATATATAGGCTCGTTTTAGACCTCATCATCTGATTATCTAATAGTCAAACAACACCATAGTAAAAAGTGTTATACTAGTACAACTTTTATTGTGTATTGTTAACATTAATGTTGTTGAACTTCACTCTATTTGAACTTGCATGGATTTCAAAAGTCAAAATTGAGCGTAATTATAAGCTTGCTAACATTATGAACTAGGTATTTTTTCTCCATACTCGTTATCTGAATAACTTCACAAAAAAGTTTTGATCAATCGAGCATCTTTTAAAGATTCAAGAATATTGGTTCATTTAAAACCCAATATGCTGATGATTCCCAAATAAGAATTTCATAAAATAGTACGGAGTAACGTATATTACAATTTTCTCCTAATTACTCCGTATATATTACTAGGTGTACATACTTTACAAGTCACAAAGCTAAAAATGACTCTTAGCATTAAATAAGTCAACTTTGATGATACTGCCGCATTATGCATAAATGACTTGGCAATGCATGTAATTGAAGCCTCCATTAGCATATTTAACTATTTGGAAATTTGAAAGTTGATTCATTAACTAGGAATCATATGACATCCATAATATAATATAAGAGAAGATTAACATATAATACGTAAATATTAAGTTTGAATAGATAAATTCGATTCTAATACTATGATAGTGTAAATGAGATGTAACATCTTTAATTTCCATATCTGATCCTCTTTCATGTTGCTATTTGATTAATCCTTAGGGTCTGTTCTCATTGACTAAAATCAGTTGAGCTGAATTGAAATGAATATTTTATAAGAGAAAGAAATTAGGAGTTGAATTGAACTGAAAATAAATGTATGAGAACAGGCCCTAGGAGGAGCATGTGTGCAAAATTGCATTAATAAAACTTTTTGATATAATAAGGTTCATTTAGTCTATAGTGGCTTAGGTTAGGTTTTCTATTCAAAATAAAAGCTTGTAGCCCAAAAATGTCGCATAACTCAGTCACACTGACTAAAATTGACTAAAGTATTTAGTAGTGATCTGATCCATAATCAACTCTATCTATCACCTTTTCTATCCCGCCAACGACTTCCAATGTTTCAGTGTTCTAAAAGACTTCAAAGAGAGGAAAAGCATTTTATTACAAGACACAAAATTATAATTTGAAGATACCTTGCTCAATATGTAGGCATAACTTTGTACAAATTTGGTAGAGTATGAAGAAGAATATGCTATGGAAATGAACCAAAGATCCAATGGATAACAATTACCATAAGAATTGCCGCTAATTGGGGTATTGCCATCAAGGCATCAATGTCCCACCCCATGCCTTAAATTTAATATTCCAATTAATTTTCAACTTAAAAAGAATGACTTCACTACTATCACTTCTTTTTGAAAATAAATAATAAATACAATTAAAAAAAAAATTAAGAATTTCCTTCAAAAAAAAATAAAAAAATTAAGAATTACTCGTAATATTGCTTAATTGTAGAAGCAGTGTTGTAGTAGTTGTCAATCAGCTTGATCTATGGAGTAATTTGATTCAATAATTAAAAAATAAATAAAACTAGTTAGTTAGATATGATCTCAAAGACTATTCAAAAGCAAATACCAAAAATTATTTGATTTCTTATAATTTGCATCAAAACAAAATATTTGTTCCATATAGTCAATTATGTCACCTTGTATCTATATGATAAATTGATATGTACGTACATATAAATATAACACATTTTTGTAACAAGATCTACTTCATTCATGTACCAAATTATCAAAGAAGAAAAAGACGACTTTTATAATCAAATCAGACTACTAAATACATACAGTATACAACTAATATAAGAGCTTATATATGTTAGTTTTTCCCTGTTTTTTTCTTAATATAAAGACAACTTTAGAGTCATAAAAGATTATGGTATTCTTCATTTTTTACAACTTTTTGAAATGTTGAAAATCTGAACTTTAAAAGTTGAAAAAGAATTTGATTTAGTACTACTAATGCTAAGGATTAGAAGTTTAATTGTCGCTCTCCAAAATTAGCTGGAAAATTGATTCAATTTTTTGGTCAACCTTTTTACAATATACTCAATGATGTGTCAACTAGAGGTATAATTTCAAATAAGAAGAGAATTTTTTTTTTTTTTTTCATAGCAATTCCAATATAACAATGCTGTTTTTTTCCGTTCAAAATTAAAGTACTTTTATGCTACGTATATTATGAATCATGATAAATTTAGGTAATTCAAAAATAGACCTCCCACCACCTTACGTCCTTACCCCTTATTTATTGTTAGGTATACATTGAGATTTGAGAATTCTCACTTTAAAAAGAGGGTCTCAAAAGAAAATAAATATTGTTAGTTATAGATGGTCAAGTGAAAATCTCATAATCAAACTCTATCATAGTCAAGCACAATATTATGACATACAATAGAGGCAATAGTCGGATTATTTCTGTCAATTTTTTCCTTCAATGATATAAGATACTTAATTTCGCAAGAGTACTTTACTAAAACTTTAAAAGGAGTTTAATGTCACAACTCAAAAGACATTTTCTTTCAGAAAGCGGTCCTAAGGCAACAAGATCATGATATAATATGCGGACATAAAAGTAACAACACTAACATATTCTCACTAGCCTGCCGACACAGTAGACTAATCATTTCGCATCATATAATAAACTATGGATTAATTAGTCAATAATTAGAACACTAATAATTAGTAACAACACATAACACATGATTAGAAGAGAGAGAAAACCAAGGATCCATAAATTTAGGCACTTTGATTTAATGCAAAATATACAAGTTTATTTTTATAACATGATATGATATGAATAATTTATGCATCACTTAAAAATAATCAAATTCTACAGTATTTCTTAAATACAATTTTTTTTATGTAGAATATTTTGGTACCAAACTAACCAAGAACAAATAAAATTACAAACTTGAGTATCTTTTTTATGATCCAAAAGCAAAAGAATAATGATTTTGGTAATTTATATGGGTTTTTGATGCCCCCATAAATCTATCTCACCAATTTTTAACCCCTCCAAGAAAACAAATTCACAGCACTATAAGTGATAAATTAAATTAACAAAAGAGTAAATTCTATGTCGAATAAACGGAAAAAATTTCTATAGGAGATATGATTCTCAGAGGAATTTTATTCGTCTGAATCATGGCTGTACTCGTTAGCAGTAGCTTTTGCATCTATGCAGATGCATTTGATCGCGAAAATTAGATGAACGCGTATGTTATGTGTTTCAGCTCATTTGCTCGCCGATCAAATCTAAGCCCACGAGTAGGAAAGTAACGCCTTGGAATAAGAGGAAGTAGAAATGCACCCCTTGTGCAGATAACAGACTCCTAAGAGCAGCAGTAAGTAGTAAGAAGGCCAATGTAAGCTCTTTCTTGTAGATTTTGTTCGTTTTCTTCTTAGCAGGATTAGGGGTGGCATCCTGATGTTCTTTCAGTTTGGTCAGCTCAGACAGGCCGCTGTCTGAAGCACCTCGGAACAGTTGGGGTTGGTTCATTGCCTTTGTTTCCCGTTCTTCCATGGCTACTAAGTCTGGCTCTGAGGACCGACCTGCTTTCTTGGTGACGATCCATTCATATGAACTACCCAATTGGAATAACCCGGAGATCATTGCATTGAACTTGGTTACTGACATTGTGTTCTCGAACAAAAGGTATGGAACGATGAAGGGGAATGAACTCGGTGAAGGAAGTATATTAAGCAGTGACATGAAAACAGGTATATAACAGATAACCCAAAGTGGTAGCTCGGCTTCAGGGACAAACATGGTCAAGGGAAGAATGATGCAGAACAATGTGAAGGAATAGAATGGCAGAATTAGTTTTCTTAGAAGGAAAAACAGTAGGATAAGGTTCGCTTTCTTCAATGATGACAGCTGCAGATGTGATCGAATTACAATAATCAGAACAATTGAGATCATTTTGAGCAAGAACCAAATATAATTAAGGGTGTTAATTATGCAATTGTAACAAGAAAAGCTACCTTCGAGCTTATGATAGCTGGCAAACATAATCGAAAGAGCTGCATTGGACCCGAATGCCAACGGTGTTGTTGTTTTCTGTAGGCTTCATAAGACTCCGGAAGTTCACATAGGACCTGAAAATGACACAAATTATAGGAAAAGTTTATCAAAATCTGCATAATTCCAAACTCTATCTGATATTTTGGCAATAATGTTTCGCTATCAAATTGATCTAATTCAGTACAATACATTTCACACCAATATGATCTGATCATATAAAACATTGAGCAACACATACCCTGACGTCGTTAAGGTAGACAAACTTCCACCCATTGAGATGAGCACGGACAGCAATGTCCATGTCCTCAACAGTCGTTCTTTCGAGCCAACCACCGGAGTCCTCCAATGCTTTGATCCTCCAAACTCCAGCAGTTCCATTAAACCCAAAGAAACTAAGGTACACACCATTAACTTGTTGCTCCACTTCAAAGTGAAAGCAAAGGTTAATATACTGAAGGCGTGTTAGTAGGTTCTCATCTTTGTTTACAAAGGTCCACCTCGCTTGAACCAAACCAACTTCTGGTTTACCCTGCAATACATCAAAAACACCAACACAAACGAAATTTAAGTTTTTGTATTACTAATTTACTAACAACCACATGTTAATTAAGCAATTTTCATACAAACTACCTCGAAATGTGGGACAGTTTGTTGCAGGAAATCGGGTTTAGGCTGAAAATCAGCATCAAAGATGGCAACAAATTCATAATCTCTAACATAATCACAGTTCATAGCAGACTTCAGATTACCAGCTTTGTAACCAGTTCGAACCAAACGATGTCGGTAGATAATGTTAACACCCTTTTGACTCCATTTAGAACATTCACTCTTGATCAACCATTGTATACTTTCATCATCAGAATCATCTAAAACTTGAATAAGAATTTTGTCTTTTGGCCAATCTAGTTGACAAACTGCTGAAATTGACTGCTCATATACCTAATCAAAACAAAACAGAACAATAACAATTATAACCAATCATTCATAACATAATTAATTAAATGATCATATTACAATTCTATAAATACTTATAAAAATTGGGATTATAAACTTGTAATATATGATATGGTAATGATATATACCTCTTTTTCATTGCACATTGGAATCTGAACAAGAACCATAGGATAAAAAGAGCCAGGATTCTCAGCATCAATTGGCTTAGGTTCACCTTCAACCTTAGGCTTTATCCCTTTAATCTTAATCCAAAAACACCCAAAACACAGCACCAGTCTATCAACAGACTGAATCATGAACAAAAGTACACAGAAGTTGGACAAAAACTGGATCAAAGGAGCAATATACTCGACTCGAAAATCGACCCAACCCACATAAACCTGATGAAACAAACCTTGAATCTCGACGGTTCGAGGTATGATCATACTCAAATTACTTGTTTGAAGGTAATACTGCCAGCCATTGAAATGTGCAAACATCTCAAATGCCAAGAATGCAAGTGCAGTAATCAGAAAACCCAGAATTATCCTGTACAATAATTTCCCTTTACTAGATTTATCATTCTCCATTTTTACACCTTCACCTAAAATCAACCTCTTTTTAATTGTACTTAATAATGATAAAACACCATTTCCAACCCAAGCAACACAACCAGCAGCTTTATGAGCCCTGAGAAGTAAAACCCATGTCATTTGTTTTGCATTTTTACCTCTATCTTTTTCAACTGCCCTAAATGCTGTATCTGGGCTTTCTATTTCAAGTAATGAGTAATTTGGATTCTCCATTTTTACTATTACTGGAGTTCCCTTTCTCTCTCCTCCATCTTTGCCCCACCATTTACTCATATCAATACCAGGAACCATAATTTTTTTGGATTTTTGGCTACAAGTTTTGATTTTTCCTACAATTCAGAAAAAACCCAGATCTTAAAACCAGGAAATTCTCACAAATTAACACCAATTTCACCCATTAATGTATGTATTATGTGCAAGTAAGTAAGTATATCTTTAAATTTGCACAAATACCCAGAAGATTACACTAGTAGATCCACAACAAACAGAAGCAATATAATGTTGCAGACACAAAAAGAGGCAGAACAGCCAATTGAATTTAGAGAGAGAAAATGAAGCAAAACCAAAAAAAAAAAAAAAAAAAACAGAAGTTTTTAGAGAGATAAGATAGGAGAGAGAAAACAGAGAGATAGAGAGAGAAAAACAGAGCTACTGGAAAAAAAGCTTGAAGAAGGGGGTATAAGAGAGAAGAAGAAGGGCCCCTAACATGGAAATTACTAAAATAGAAGGAAAGTTCTTTGAAGCACTGATTCTCTTCTAGCGTATTAGTGGGGTAATTAAGAAATTAAATATGGTTTATCCTTAAAAAGTAAAATATTTAATAAACTTTACAAACTTATTCTTACCAGAAACAAATTCCCAAAAAAAAAAAAAAAAAGAGATTTTTTTTTTTTATGTAACCATTGAAGAGGAGAAGGAAGGAAGGTTTTGGATTTCTGTAAATGCTGAAGAAAGAGGAGAGAGAAAAGAAGAGATAACAATAAATATTGCTGTAGTATTTATACTATAGGTAACAAACAATTTTATATTCTTTGTATTTGAATGGATGGTATGGTAAAGTACAAAATAAGCTAGGTAATGTAAGAGGGGAATTTGTGAATTTCTGGATTTCCTTTGTAGTTTCATAAATTAATGAAGTTTTTACTTTACCTTGGTTTTTGATAGGGATGAGTGATTTATTGAAAATACATTTGCTCAAATGGGTGATGCTGGCAAAAGTAGTTGGTGTGAGGAAAATCTTAACCCTCCTCGTTGCCTATTTTGTATTATCTAAGCACTCGTAAATTTCTCGTTTACACTGTTATTGTGTTTGTATATTTGATTTAAAATTTTAATTACTTGTACCATTTTTACCTCGATAGGGCGGTAAGGATGATCAGATGAGTGTTTCATAAGTTAATGGTCGAATGGGTGATGACGTGATGTTAGCAAAAGTAGTTGGTGATATAAGGAAAAAATTAATTCATCCCATTATTTATTTTGTATTATCTGATTATTAGTACATTTCTTATTAATAAATAAAAGTGATCTGTTATTTAGAGTACCGATACACTATTGCTAATAGCTATAATTCGTTTTAATTTTTTTTTACTGTTAGCACTCTTTTTAATTTCTTGGTAGGGATGAGCAATTTGTAAGTTATTTTGTCAAATGGGTGATGTTAGCAAATAAAGGCAATGGTTGAAAGAAGGTTAAATAATGAAACTCATCTTGACATTTATTTTGTACTAATTGGCCACTCATACAGTTCTCATTTATATACAGATTATAGTGTTACAATTTAGAGCCTGTTTTAATAGACTGAAATCAGCTGAACTGAAGTGAAATGAATATTTTATAAGAGAAGGAAATTAGGAGCTGAACTGAACTGAAAATAAATATATGAGAACAGGCCCTTACTGTACTACTTTAATCTCATTTAAATTGTTACTCGTAATACTTGTACATTTTAGAAACTTGTTCATAAACTTAACAAATGATTTCAATAGATATGAAGTATTGGAATAGTGCTTTATTTACCTATATATATACTGTATATATACAGTATATAATTTAATACTCCTACCTACTTTAATGTCTAAACCTAGTACTTTGTATAATCATATTTGTGAATAATACAAAAAAGTCGCAGTAAAAAATTAATTATCGAAAAAT
The DNA here is from genome assembly GCF_001683475.1 of Chenopodium quinoa. Classification (NCBI taxonomy): domain Eukaryota; kingdom Viridiplantae; phylum Streptophyta; class Magnoliopsida; order Caryophyllales; family Amaranthaceae; genus Chenopodium; species Chenopodium quinoa. The sequence continues at coordinate 98,981 of NW_018742881.1, forward strand.
GATCAAGGTAGAAGATAGTGAAAGGACAAAAAGAAGGTAGATTATAGAGGATTTGGAAGACAGCAGAGACAATACTGATACAACTGGGCCTTGAAATTGTCCAAATTTTGGGGTGTCTTTTTCACATGCATGCATGTGTACACAGACTGTATACACTTTCATACGTACCTCTCTACATCATATACGCTTGGGGAAATTGCAAAGGATATACATATGCGGAGGATAAATATATATTTTTTAAAAAAAAATTATTAATTCTTTTGTGTTTTAATAAGTGTTATATTTGTTTTTTTTTCCTTCTTTACTATTTATATAATGGTTTTGACTTGATTAATTTTTCACGAAGTAGTATATTAGGAAAAAAAAAATTGTTATTATATAACACGTTGTTGGATTCATTATAATGTATACTTTCATAGTACTCCCTCCGTCCCTTATTGTGTGCACCGCTAAACAAAAAAAGTGGGTCCATGGAGCAAACAAAAGGGGACTGAAAAAGTATTAATTTTTTTATAATTTACAAACAAATAATTAGATAAACTAATAGTCAAACTTTTGTCTCGACATTCGTGTTTGGTTAAAATTTAATACTTGTTAAAACACGGAGGAAGTGCAGAGTAACCTAGGTCATATTCTCTTTACCAGAATTGAACCATTCTGTGAAAATAATTTAGTTAAACTAGAATTATTATATTGAAATTTAATTATTTTCCGTTAAACTCTAATTAATTTTGTTAATTACAAAATATTTGCTTTTACTCGTGATCTGCAATCGTTGTATTTATCTTGTTATATGCTTTGTACCTTACAATATTCAACCCGATACTAATTTCGAATTGGATATTTGATTCGAAAATATTGATATCGGATACATATATATTCGGATATCAATTTTAATTTTCAAATATCTAATATTCGAAATATTTTTACTATCTGATAACGGATATCGCATCCAACTATCAAGATTTCAAGTATCAGGCAACTAATGGATATCGGATCCTATCCAAAAATTTGGGCATTATTTTGCATTTTCTTAAAAAAAAAAGTCAAAATTAGACATTATAAGATTATATTGTCCAATATTTTAGAAATTGGATAACCGATAATCCATAAAACTTTTCGAGTCGGATTCAAATATCAATGAACATTCGATTCCTTGTCACCCTAGCTAGCTAATATTGGAAAATTGGATATATATTGGATAAATTAAGGATAATAATGGTTATACAGAGTATACTATTGGAAAGGAATATTACAGATTTATAGGTGACTAGGTCATGTTCATTTTGCCTATCTCAAACTATTCCGCGAAATCATTTTTGTTGATGAATAGAAATTATATCATTGAATTTAAATTGTTTTTGTTAACTTAAATTATTTTTATTGATCAGAAACATTATTTGCTTTTACTTATGTTGTTATATATATTATATCTAACTTATTATTTGAAGCTACATACCACTCCATAATTTTTACTAATTTAAATTACAGTAATTTTTATTGTATTTAACTTATATTTGGTAAAGAGGACAATAGGAGAGAACTAAATACACATGTTTCATTTACAATACTCCAATTTTAGTAGAATAAAAAATTAAACATTTATGTATTCCAAAGTTTAACAAAAAGTGAAATATCTACTTTAATAAACCGAAATCTTGTCCGGGTCAATCCAACTTGATTTAGCAGGATAAATCATTTGAAAGTGGAGCAAAGTTAATTAGGCAGCCAATCCCCATGTCAAAGTATTTTCATATATAGTTTCTGATACACATTTAACCAAATATAAATTTTAAAATAATTATATCTATATTCTTGTTTAGAAAAGTTTCTACTTTCAAAATGCATGCATATTAATTAAAACCAATCAAATAGAATTTCGTATGATCAATATTTTTATAATATAAAGGCAAAAAAAAATTGTGAAAGTGTAGCACTATAATCTAGACAATTCATTAAATTCAAAAAGAGAAAATAGGAATAGAAGAGGAATTCTATAATGCCATATTAGCAAGCTAACTACTTTAGGTTTTTTTAAAAGTTTCTCTTTAATTGAATTTTTAAACAACTTTAATTTTTGTTTGTGAAGGGGTACTTTTTCTTTCTTTAATTAAACTAAACACTACTTTAGAAAACCACATCAAAGTGTATCCAACTTTAATTTATCTAAATATATTGTTTAAGATTGTTTAAACACTTGGATAAACCTATAAACAAGCTTGATGACTTGCCAACCTCTTTAACTGATTGCTTGTTCACAAACGTCATCATGATTCATAGCACAATCTCTTGCGATTATTACCTCGTGGGAATATATTTGTCTAGTGTCAACTTTTTGACTTTCAACATTAGGTGAGTTTGCCAATGTGTAGAACACGGATTGTGTTTTTTTTTTTTTTTATAACTCTGGAATAAACTTAAGCAGTGTTCAATTCATCTATCCTACACTTGGACTACTTGAGTACTTTTACCTCGGGTATATAAGAGGGATATCATACCTTTATGTTTTGTAGGTAAATAAAAAATTATTTTCTGTATAGTCGTATCAGAATCTCTTACTGATCAACCCGGCTCGAGTTAGGGTTTGTTTGGTTTACGTTATTTTAACTTATATGAACTTATCTAATCTGATTTGATTTGGTCTGGTCTGGTATGATCTAATCTGGTTAAATCTAATATGATCTGAATGTTAGATTTGATCAAACTTTGACCTTAAATATACAATATTCTATATGCAAAATATACAACGTATATCAAGTGAGGACTTGTTAGATTTGTAATAATTTTATTAATATGTGATTTTCACAATTTTTTTCATTACCAAATTAAAGATATTTAGTGATAAAAAACTGCAAATAAAACGATGATATGATATGAACTTATTTTTTCTGATATGATCTGATCTAATTTTTTTTTTCCAAAATAAGTAAATTTTTTTTTATTTTTTTTGAGAAAAAAATAAGTAAAAATAAAGTGAACTAAACAAGATTTTAAAAGGCAAAGGGTTAGTGTGGCTAAGGGTTTTTTTTTTCTTTTCAATAATTTTTTTTTTGTTGTTGAACAATTATAATAATACAGACAAGTTATACTTCAATTTTGTAAAAAAAATATTCACTAACATTAAGGATTATTTACAATGGCCTAAAACTAAGGCCTTTGTTTGTTGAGAGAATCTTGACCAAAAATGATTTATTTGACCAAATTATAGAGTTGACTTCATATAATTTGATGCTTTGGTCGTTAATTTGGTTTTAAAAAAAAGCTGATCTAGTTGTGCTTAACCTTTCAAACTTGTCTTAAATCTTATGTTCGTATTAGTATAGGTTATAACTTGTTTTATTATTATTATTATTATTATTTTTTTTATTTTTTTATTTTTTTTTTTTTTTTGGGGGGGGGGGGGGGTGGTGGGGAGGGGTTAAGGTTTGAAAGAGAACTTGTTTTATTACTTAATTATATGTGATTTCACATCTTCATATAACTAAATAAGTATATATGTTAAAGTTTACCAAATACTTTTGTCTAAATAATCACCAAGTCAAAGCATCTAACATGTACAATAATCTACTTAAAACTCAGCAAATTCTAGCTTATAATGGGCAACAGGTTTCAAGCCAAACTGAAACTTTAACTCAACAAACATACCAGAAACAAAATAATATTGACCCAACTCAAACCACCATACAAAATTGAATAACATGCTATGTCCGAATCAAATGACATGTTAGCTTCATTTATTTATAGATAGATAGAAGAGTAGAAAATTAAGAAAATGCAAAGTACAAATTGTAAACCTACTTCTAATAAATGTAAATAATATTATGGTGTAAAACAAAGTATCTTATAATAGTATAGTGTTGTATACCAAACAATCACATACACTAGCCGTCTCCCCGAGCAATGAGGATCTGGTTAACAAAGTGGACCCACCAACAACCCATATGATAGAGATTTGGGTTAGCCAAGGAAAGCAAATTGTTAAGAGTATAGACCACAAAATCAAATCACAAAAACAGTAGTTAGTTAGTCTGTTAATATATAGTATAACTCGATCAAACGTATTCTAAACAAATACAATACGTTAATATGAGATTGATGTTAAGTGTATGTAAATGGACCAAAATTAATACGACATAACACCCAAAAAAAATTATATCACGCAACTTTTATCCCTAGCTAAGTATCTAGTCCTCAAACCTTTTTCTTCCTCTTTAGCAAATTAACACATATAATTAAGGAACAATGTACCTTTATCGCTCCTCCCTCTTTAGCAAATTAACACATATAATTAAGGAACAATGTACCTTTATCGCTCCTCCCTCTTTAGCAAATTGTTAAGAGTATAGACCACAAAATCAAATCACAAAAACAGACCATACTATAACCAATAATACTCCCTATATTTTATGATATTAGACACGTTGATATGGTCATATTTTAGGAGTAACGTTAGTTCGTTATATATTTGTATATAAAAACTATATTGTAAAATTATAATATAAAGTATTGGGGATGGAAAAATTAAATGAAGGAGTTTCCCACCGACACCACAATATCACGTTCTGAAATTTGATAAGAAGGCGGCAACCCCAGCAAACGGTAGTTAGTTGCTCTCTCTATCTTATGTGAATGTGAGTAGTAGTGTGTGTGGTCTGTGGTGGGGGCTTTGCTAACTATAAACCTTTCATTCATATCTTTTCTCCCTATTCATTCAATTCCATGTGGGTGGATCCATCCTTCTTCATCTATTCACTTTCTTTTTCTTTATTATTTATACTTCTATGTCTTACTATTTACCCTGTAAGTCTGTAATTAACTGTTTAGAAGTACTCCGTATGTAGTAGTTAGTCTGTAATTAAGACATGACCCTCTTATAATAGTCAAACCAATTTTAAAATTTTATACTCATCGTATTATATTATTTATTGAGTATTACTTAACAACCTTAATGAAGGTATATATAATATATCTAATAATCTAATATACAGAATAGTAAAACTAATCATAAACGAACGCACAATTATTTTTTATTTATATGGTGTATATATTACTTCAGTTTCAATTTGTATGTGACTTTTATTTACAGATAGAGTGACTGATTAATATAGTCTATATTTATGGACAGTAAATTAATTAGTTATACAATGTATACAGGTTTCTTTTTCTAGATAATAATCAGCCCACCTTTATATGGAGTAATTATTATATACTCCTATGAAGGTAAAGAAAGGGAGGTTGGCCTTAGAAAGAATAAATGGCATGGCCGGAGTACGTGGTCACATATAGCATTTAACTCGATCGTATAGAGATAATTGCTTAATAGGATGTTTTTGCATGCATGATGTTAGAATGAATATGTGTGACAACCTAGAGTTAAACATCGAGCTGAGGTTGGACTTCATCATCAGTATACTTGGCCGTTCTTCTTTTGCCTCATTTTGTCCATCATTTATTCATGTGTTTGCTATATTGCCACATATACTTGTATAATATACAAATTATACACCAAATAATATCCTAAAAAGTAGTCACGTTTTACATGTATAAAGATACATATAGCACATTTATTGTAATGAATACTTTGTGTAATGAGGTTTAAGTTGTAATGATGAGTACATCAAACCGAATCAAATATATTTAGGTCAGATCGATCAAACTCAAATATTTTAATTTAAACGAGTATAACAAGTTCTTTCTAAATTTTGCGTCTTTTCTATTTCCAAAACAATTTTAAATGCTTTTTTGGTTGGGCATAAATGAATAGGAAAAAGAAAACTTTCTCAAAAGTAAAAGATTAAGGTGTTGTTTGGTTGAAAAAACCTAGTAAAAGTAAATTTAGTTCTAAAAGCGGTAGTCACTTCTCACGCCATAGAAGAAATTATTTACCTGATCTTGCACGTACTGCTCAAAAATCAAAACTTTTAGTAAGAACATCTTCTTCAATTTATGCAATCAACTTCCTTAAACTCAAGTCAATAATCTAAGTACATTGTTAGTGTGTCTGCATCTTTATTCTACTCCCCTAACAATATTCAATTGTAGTCGATCATATGATACATGCAATGCAACTAATGCAAGGCGACAAGGTTAATTACATAAGCTAATCAATGATTGAGCACACTAATTATAATTACATACAAACATTAATTAGTAAAGGTGGGTTTGCTAAACTAGTCAAATAAGTTAATGCAAAAAAAAATTTATAATATAAAAAATTGGCAACAAAAGAGTTTTGTAGAAAAAGTGAAAAGAATAAAGAGTGACACCCATGATTATAGTGAACTCTTTGCTCTCTTTTTGGTTTTACAGTTGGATCCACATTTTGTTTGCTTTTTTTTAGCTTCTACGAAGTACAACATACTACAAAGAGTTAATTTATGGTTTAGTCAGACTTAATTAATTAAGAGCTATTTTTTAATTAAATATATACACACATGCTCTTCTAAAATACTGTAGTTCTCTTCCCTCAAAAAAAAATTAAAAATTAAATATTCAATATATAAATAGATATATAAAAATTACAGAAAAAATTTGATTCTCTTAGCATCATAATTTGAAAAATCTCATCAAATGATTTGCTGGTCTGGACTTTCTTATAATACATGAACTATAAAATTGTGTAAGAGTTTGTCTTTTGCATGTTTTAGAGTTAATTGCACTTAGGCATGTCCATCTCCGTTTCATGATTTTCTATTTTTAAGTATCACGAAGAATACATTTCGATTCTTATAAAATGTACGAGCTGATATTTTTAATCTAGTTTGTTTTATGCTATACATAACAATTGATGATAGTGCGTTAGTTTAAGCTGTTCTTTCTTAAATCAAAACAAATTTTTGTAGGTCTAAATAAAGATCTAGTTGATTTATATTATAACCAAATATCAAAACAAATGTTAATGTGTTAGTTCAAGCAGCCCTTTCTTAAAGCAAAACAAATTTCGTTGGTTTTTTATTCCTATCAAATCAAAAAATTGAACTGATCATATAGTTATGACAAGTCAATCAAATAGTAAGCACGTCACATAAGTTATATATCTAATTAAACTATCTTGTTTAACCTTGAATAATCATTCATTAAAAGTTTGCAATTGATCTTATATTATTACCAACCATTCTATATTTTTTTAATATATAGAAATTATCAAATCAAACAATTTGAAAGAACAAATAATTCACCGAAAATTTCAATCACACTTCTTTTATCACTATAAAATTCAGATTCATACTCTATCTCGATACATGCCATAATTAACTCGTAACTCGTGATAAATATGTATATAGAGATACAATTTGTGGTATGAATTCCTTACTCTACACAAATGTCTAAGATGTTTAGATTTTTAAAATCCCCAATGGTCATACGGGGAGAGAAATGCTTCTTTCACTCCAACCAAAACACAACTTTTACTTGTCATAGAAAGTAGAACTAGTACAAGTACTAAACTTCCAAATCAATTAAATTAAAAAAAAAAATAAAAAATTGGTTATTAAATTTGTATAGGTATGTGCGTGGATTGGATCTTCGATCATGGTTAAAAATTGAATAGCTAGCCACTCAACAAAGGCGTTGACTTTTCTCAGCACCACATCAGTTATCAGTACATGTTTGATGTTTGTGCATCATTCTTTTTAACACCTGATTCCCTGACATTAATTACATACCTTGCTGGGAATTGGAATAGTGTATCCCAATAACAAGGCCATTTTTGCTAGTGGTCATTTCTTAATTTGGATCTTTAGATTTCCTTAATTATTCACTTTAATATTCCTAATTACAAAGTAATAAATAATGTACTAGATTCGTGCTAAAATCTTGAAACGAGCATGTTGAGGGGTGCATGCATTACAGTTTATTTTGTGATCGAGATTGGGTGACCTTTCCAGTTTCAGATTGTAAATTCGATTTACTTAAAACTTTTTGTATTTAAATTATGGAATAAGAATATTTATCAAGTGATCAATGCATGGATATTTGTATCATGTACTACATATTTTCCTCATGTATTTAATTAATTAATTATACGGGAAAAAAAAAGGAATAGAGTGACAGGTGATGGAACTTAATTGAATTTTATCACTTCAACCTAAAATTGGGAACTAGAAGGTCCCTATTTGTGAGGAAGACAAAATTAGCAAGCATGCACAAAATCAAATTATTTTATTTTGGACTATACATTACATATATGCATTATTACATTGTAATAGAAATATATAAGACAGTTTCCTATATTTGGCATGATTGTATTTAGCAGTTAGTGTAACAAGAAAAAAAATAGGGGTTGATTTTACAAATCAGTAGACTAATGGCACTAAAAGATTGTACGTACAATGGGGTCTATGAAAAATTAGATGTGTCAAAATCAAAGAAAAAACATATGCGGCAATATATTGCAACATGTAGCATGTTGCTGTGCATATACAGTTACATTTGTCCTGGCAAGTGGCAATTTTTATAGCAATGTAGTCATATAGATAGCCCCATCCATCACCAATTCGGTTGAACCTTCGCTATCGAGCTATCTCCATTGAGTTCGGGTTGATTATTCATATTTTCTCTGTCCCGTTATGTTTGTCCCACTTTTCTGTTTAGATAAATCCTGTTGTATTTGCCTCGTCATGATAAAGTAAGCACATGACAAAGGAGCGGCCTCACATGCAACGAATCCAACCATAATTTTGTATAAATGAAATTTAATTATGATCCGGGCAAACTTAAAAGGACGGATGATGGATGAAGGGGGCATTAGACGGAAATGGCATTAGAAGAACAACCCCTTTTCCTTTTATGCTTGGACCTTATATCATTGAATGAATTTGGACCTCAAATACTCCATATAACTTGAAGGGTTGAATTGGCCCGGCCGGCTCAGCCCAATTGATCAAACATATTTGGGTGGGTTTTGGGGGGAGCATCCGAGCATGGGAGGACAGATAGGTGTACCTTCAACCAAAACACCATTATTGGATAAGATTTTTTGTAGGATAAGAATAATGGAGCATGTTTAGAAGCAAGTATATATGAATATTAGTTGGAAATGAATTAGACCAAAAAAAAAATGGATAGTATTGGCACTGCTTTCAAGTCCTAACGTCAAGTTTGTCTAACATGTACATTAGTACATTACAATTATTTTGGAACTAACCAATGGCCATACTGGCCAATGGGTATGGTGTCCTTATCTATTTTCTATCAATTATCAACCGAACTTTTCTTGTCGCGATTTTAATTTTTCAAGTAAAAGACAATATATACTCCATGGAAACATTATTCGATAATTATTGGAAAAATGAGTGAGGTAAAAACTTTATAGAAACACGTAAATTTGAGTATTGAGTGTTTGAAGGATCATAGCTAAAAGTTATAAAGTACGAAATTCATGCTTTTACACTAACTCTGATATTTTTAGTTGCAATTTTGGGGTAATATTTAAGAGATATAAAATGTTTTAAAGTTACTACTAAAAAAAATTGGAGGTAATACTTTGAATCATTCCTGTGAAAGTAGTGAAAGTGAAAGTGTGAAACAAATTTGATAAAGTCCAAAATGGAAGGCAGATCTTGTGTCCAATATTTAACAGAAGTTGGGCTGGGCTCTGTTAAGGAAAGTTCTAATTGGGCTTCATTAAGTCACAAGCATTGAATTTCCTAATTGTGTAGTTGTGTCCATAAAAAACTTATGCTTGGTTTGTTGTGTAAAGGTCTGATCTCATTTGGGTCAGCTCTTTTGGTGGATTGGGGGGAACATGAATTGGGCCTGTGAAGGGCGTCTAAACAAGTCAAGTACCAGTAGTAAAACATTAAGTTTTTTTTTTAAAAAAAAAAAAAAAAAAAAAGTGGAAATTGTTGTTGGTAATCTAATATGCTTGCATAATTAGTTGATAAAATCATAAAATAAATAGAAATCTAAATAAATAGCCACTCACATATTTTATTCAAAGGTGGCATTAATATACAAGCAGTTGACAATCTTTTATCCAATCTTGAACTAATAAGGGAAATTTGAACACCTCAAATTCACTAATTGAACTTCATATTATGTAGAAATGTTAATACAAAATGTTAATACATATTGAATTTATTTAGGATAAACAATTTTTTTAAAAAAAAATATAATAATAATAATAATAATAATAATAATAATAATAATAATAATAATAATAATAATAATAATAATAATAATAATAAAAATATAAATAAAAAAAAAAAAAAAAAAAAACAATACTATGTTGAAACCAAATTCAAGCCCAACACATGGACCCAAATTGCTACTCTTAACATCTCATGAGTTTTTTCAAGGGCAAAATAAGGGGGTTGGGTTAAGCCATGACATCCCCATGGCTTGTGTGAAATACAACTAAACTAGCTTGATCTTATGGCTCTAGTTAAATTCTAAGTCTATTAATTTGAACTCTTCAAAGTGAATTTTCTATCTTGAACAAAACACTCTACTCTCTCCGTGTTTTTTTAAGTGTTACACTTTTCATTTTCGGCCGTGTTTTTATAAGTATTATATTTCCTTTTTTGGCAAAAAACTACATTAAAATATTATATCTCTATCCTCTCATGGTTCCCACCCAAACCCACTACTACTTTTTTTTACGAATTTTTCACCAAATACCACTAAGTTTAAGCTTAATTCACCGTATACCACCAAAAACTTTCTAATACACCATATAACCTTCAGTTTTATGAAAATGTCACAACATGCCATTAATGACTAACGGAGGTTCACACCGTTAGTCATTAAGGTTAATAATGCCACGTGGCACTCAGTAATTGGTCCAAATAAAAAAATTTAAAACAAAAACAAAAATATGTAAAAAAAATGAAAAAAACCCACCACCCACCCTCCAAGCCACCGCGAAACCCTAACCCTTACCCTAGGCCCACCTAAAACTGGTCGGCCGCCACCCTAAACCCTCGAAATCGGCCGGCCAGAACCCCCAAATACAAACAACCACCCCGCCGATCTAAGTCCAACTTCGAAATCACCCCTTGACCCAAATCCTACCCCCGAAACCACCATAACCACCACCCTTAAAACACCATCCAGCCTCGAAAAACCCCTCTAACCTTCGCAAATCACCGAAAACCTCCATCCCGGCCTCGATTAACCCCTCTAACCTTCACAAAATGGCCGAAAACCTCCATCCCATCCCCGATTAACCCCTCTAACCTTTACCACGAAACTTGCCGAAAACCACCACCACGAAACCCCAAAACTGTAACACCCCAATAATTCTCTCTTTAAACCTGTGAACCTGAAAAATATTCAAGAGAATTACTAGCGTGTTACCGCCACGTGTTCAAACGTTAAGGCTTTATCAGAAAATAGCAGCGGAAAAACTAAATCAGTTATAAATAAGTTTCAAAACCAACGAATGAAACCAAATTAAGTCATACAACTTGGAACCATTAAGGCCCTTATTCAAAACCCAATAAAAGTAGTAAGTGATTAAATTCAGTGTTCAAATAAATTCAAACCCAAAAGAAATAGTGTCGAATAAAATCGAATTAAAACAAATTCAAACTTGCAAAAGAAATAAAATGCAAACAACCAACTCTCTACTCAAGATCCCACAACCCTGATGAATGCTGCATGTGTAAGAACCTGTGGTAATTCTGCTCCCCAATATTACAAGTGTAAAAATTAGATCGTCACAGGGTCATTGAAAGGCGAAAGCCATGACCAAAGAAAGACACACAAAGCACGCAATCAGCAAAGCTGAGTACATACAAGCTACAAAATAAATTAAGAAATCCATAACATGCTACTAATAATCAATCATCATGCATCATTAAATTATAGACTCAACACACGACTCAACTATTTATATTACTAAGACTCCATTAATTAATAATAGGTAAATCATTATTTTTATTCATTGGATTACGCAATAGACAAGGTTGTCCAACCCATGCTCCATTTGGAACATCAATAAAAGAAAAACCCCATGCCTCCTTTTGGAAACATCAATAAACATCCAACGACCACGGGCGCGACTCCGTGACCGTAGTTAGTATGAGATCTCACCTAACTCCTAGTTTTGAAAAATATTTGAAATAAGAGACTCGTAGATCAGACGGCCTCGAGAAAAGTACACGGCTAATACCCCATGTACCCCAACCCCTGATTGTCATTACTCCAGAAGTGCACCAATCCAGAGTTTTATTGCTCATCCATCTTGCACTTTACGTGATTTACAGATTTAGACTTGGTGATGACTCATATGCATAACAATACAGTCAATCCAATATCAATTCAATCAAGTAAAACAACTTTTCAATTTCAATTCTTGATTTATTAGTGGCAAGCAACATTTATTATTTATTCCTTTACTACCTCAGTGTATAAACACCTTGAGTGCATAAGGCACCCCAAAACCTTAACCTCGTCTTAGAAGACTTAAATTCTTCCTTTACTCATCCTGCTTGCATAATCATGAATGAGTAATAAATTAATCATTACACCAATCATATACCTTTGCCTCTAAGCGCACCTTGCATAATTAGAGCACAAATAATACTTGCAATATAAAATAGTGCACGTCATACGAAATTCACAATGTATAACCAAACAATTTAACTCAGTCATCCCTATACATGATACTAAGTTCTCGATCCGTCGTCCTTAAACATGCACCTAAAAGAAAGGTTTCGTAACTTGTACGTACCTTGAGCAAACGAATTGGTATGTCACTTTACTAACTAGAAATCACCTTCAATAAACTCCTCTCCTAAGCCAAATAATAACATCTCAATCAATACCCAATCAATCAAATTTACAACAATACTAACTTACTTTAAAACCTTCAAAATCCAAATCAAACAACACTTTAAAACCTTCCCTTTAGATAAAATTAAAGGCTTATATATAGTTCTTTAAATTTTTCTTCATAAAAACCTTAAAATACACTCTTATACATGAAATTACAGCAAGTTCAAAGTCTAATAAAAATCTGAAAATTATATAAAAAAACCCCTAAAAATCTCCCTTTTTAATGGGTGATTAAACCCTCTTTATAAAACATCAAAAGTAGTACTTAGAAACTATTTCCAACACTTAAAAATTCAATAAAAACATATATTTATGCTTAATTAACTTTAAACATAATTAATTTTATTAATCAAACTCAAGGATAACATTTTAAGTATAAAAAAAACTTTGTTAAAATCAAAAACTGCCCGAAAATCATATTTAGAGGCTGAATTTGGCGGTGCTCACCACCAAAGGTAGTGAATCTTTCTTAAAACGTTGTTTTCACATGGAAAACACTACTTTTTCATCAAAATCGGATGAGTTCAGAATCTGATCGGGATTAAAACGGGATTAATATTAACGAACGAAAATCTAAAAATTAAAACACGAATCTACGTGTTCAAAATAATCTGGAATTAAGTTAAACTAATCAGTATTTATAATCACAAAAATTTCAAAACATCATTACTATAAAAGCCCTAAATCAATTGTTCATAAAAACCCTAAAATCATGATGTTCAATAAATTGAAACCCTAGGTTTATAATTCATAAAATATGAAATTTATAACATAAATATAATCTGAAATTTATAATCTTTATACCATTAAAATATAATTTGATACTAAAAATATAATCTTTATACTAAAATCAAAACCTAGAACAATTAAATTAACATTAAGCAAAATAATGAAACAAAGGAGGATGAAAATAAGACTAACCTTTTTGTGTGGGAAATTTTTTGGAGATTCATGAGGTATTTATAGGAGAGAATTATTGTAGGGTAAAAAGAAAGATTGGGCCTCATAAAAATAATGGTTCGATTAAGTAAACAAATGGGTTAGGCTTGTGTGATTGGACATAAATTGTAGAATAAAGGTGCATAAAATAATTTGTTCAAATAATTTTCGACCCAGATTAATAATTTGAAACTTTTGAAATTAAATTATGAAAAATAACAAATAAATATTATAAATAAAATAAATTTTCATTTATAAAATATTTAAAAATACGGGGGATTACAAAAACACCAAAATCGAAACCCTAAATTTTGGTTTTAGGGTTTCGGCATACGTGGTGGTTCAATGGGGTGGAGATGGCATCGGGACAAGGCGAATTCGTTCGCCGACGCGAGGGAGGGGGGTTTCAACGTCGGCCGGTGTTTAGGGGACGGTTTTTCGAGTGAGGGAAGAGTTTTTGAGGTGATTCAATGGGGTTTTCGAGGGAGGCACGACAGATCAGGGGAAGAGGAGGAGCGCCGGCGGAGGTCCTGGTCGGATTCCGCACCGACGAGGGGGTTCGTTGGTGGTGGCTGACAGGGGGTGTCGTTGGTGGTGGCTTGCTGGGGAAACGTTGGTGGTGGTAGGTTTTTTTTTTCTTTTTTTTTATTTTTTCAATAATTAATTAAATAATTATTTTAAAATGAAATTATTTAGAAGGGAACACATCACAAGCTGCCACGTGGCATTATTAACCTTAATGACTAACGGTGTTAACCTCCGTTAGTCATTAATGGCATGTTGTGACATTTCCATAAAACTGAAGGTTATATGGTGTATTACAAAGTTTTTGGTGGTATACGATGAATTAAGCTTAAACTCAGTGGTATTTGATGAAAAATCCGTTTTTTTTTATTATGGCTTTGATTGGTAGTTAGCTTATTGGGGGTATATTAGCTTATTTGACTAACTTTTGCTGATTGACTAGTCAAACAAGCTAATACAAGTGTTTGGTAGTAAGCTTATTGAAAGAGCTTATTCCACTAAATAAGCTCTTTTTGAAAAAGCTCATTTTATGAGTTTTTTCAATTAACTTATTCATGAACATCATTTTTGAAAAAGCTCTTTTTGAAAAAGTGAATAAGCTCTTTTTCAATTAACTTTTTCATGACAAGAGCTTGGCATGAACATGACAGTCTGGCCCATATGAATAAGCTAATTGAAAAAGCTCTTTTTGAAAAAGTGAATAAGCTTTTTCAATTAACTTATTCATGACAAGAGCTTGGCATGAACATGACAGTCTGGCCCATATGTTAACCCACTTTTTATAACCAATCCTAGTAATTACTACGGTGCCTGTTACCTTGGCACTTGTGCTGTTTTAAAATAATTGACACAATTTCTATAGACTCAATTTTTACATGACCCATTTGAACATGAGATACATTGACATAGCCAAACCATGCTCATCTTTATTATAAAGGAAATGTTTAAGACTAAAATATTAAAAACTTCTTTTAACACATTATTGATGAAGATTTCATTTATTATATAATGATTATAATCCATATAAAATACAATCATAAACTATATGATTGAGTTATTTTTGAACTATGTACAAACTCACTATTATGGCATCCAAATTACTACTCTTAACATTCCATGAGTTTTATTTAGGGGCGAAACTAGGAGGTTGGATTAAGCTATGACATCCCCATGGTTTATGCTAAATACAATTGGACTAGCTTGATCTTGATCTTGATCTTGAGCTTTGTGTCTCCAGTTAAATTTTGAAAGTCTTTTAATTTGTGAACTCTTCAAAGTGGATTTTGTATCTTGAACAAAATAATGTATTTTATTTAGAGGTGAACATGAGTCGGGCTATTCTAAAAATGACCCAACCCGATGCAAACCTACCTCAAGTTCATCATAACTATGCTAGTGGCCCATGGACGACGGTGCATGAACATCATTTTCAAAAGTTGGCATGAGCTTGACATGAACATGACAGGCTGACCCATTTGTTAACCCACTCTTTAAAACCAATTTCCTAGTGATTAATGTAGGCGCATTTTTTACATGACCCATTGAAGCACGAAGTACAGACATAACCAAACTCCCGAACCCATGCCCATCTTTATTATTAAGGAAATGTTTAAGAGTAAAATATTAAAAGGAAATATTAAATGTACATTGACACATTATTGATGAAGATTTAATTGATTATATAATCTACATAAAATACAATTATAAACTATAAGACCGTTATTTTTAAACTATTTACAAATTCACTATTATCACGTCCAAATTCAACTCATTTATAACCATAGCTTCAAAATTTACTACTCTTATTATTCATTTACAATATTCAATTATATTTAATTAACAACAGACAATTGACGAAACACGTTTACAATCTGTCCAATCGATCCAAAAGGCAATCTATATGAAAAGATTGAAAACCAAGCATTTGATCATTAAACAACTTAATTAACAAGATTATTGGGCCACCACTCCTTTAAACAATAATGATTACGAGTAATCAGATATCAGAGTACTCAGTTTTCAGACTAATGACCCTCTCACCCACTAGGCCACTTCTTCTTCATGTGCTATCCTTCATTCCTTCCTTTGACTTTTGTTATTTTGTACAGTAGTTGGGCTGAGTTCTTTGACTATCGAAACTTCCATTTCTTTTTCTTTTTTTTCAAAGTTGGTTGTGTTGTGGACCTTATAGTGATATATTTTTTTTTTCAATAAAGCTCATAAAGGAAAACAACAATTCAATCAAATGAAATTTTCTTTGTGCAGGGTGTATGGAGTATAGTAATGAACATGTAGTTGTTTTGTGATGAAAATATAATTATTTCGTAAAGAATATATAGCTGTTTTATAAAGAATAATTTCATCAATCCAACTTTGAACCAATATGCCCCAAATCTCTTTTATTAATGGGTGTGTTTCCATTCATTATTTTTTATGGCTAATTAGAGTTTGTCATGTCTAATCTGGTAAAAAAACTTTACGGCTAATGAGAGTTGACCATATATGTCCAATCGGGTGTACATATACATATACTCCGTATTTCGTATAATATAAGATTAGATTTAATAAATTCAGGGGATGAAAACACATCTTTTAATTTTTTTAAAAACTATAATTCTCCATAACTTCTCATGCTTATTTCTTTTGTAAATTTGTTATGTCCCAAGATTTGGCATAGTGTATATTTTTTTCCCTTTAGTCTTTTTCGACCCGGAGACCTTGCCTTTTTTTACTCTTAACTTTCCAAACTAAAATAAATATTCCATAAAATTTAGCTAAATTAAATTAATAAACAAATTAATCAATCATAAAAATATAATATTATAAAAAAATAAATAAAAAGCTTTACTTTCCTTATAAAGAAATAATCAAAAAAATATAACCCCACTCATTAAAACATACATTCTCCCAACTTCTCCACATCTTCCTCATCAACTTCAATAATAATCATCCAACCACCATTTCCAATACCAAGCTACCTTCAATGGCAGATTGAAGATAACCTAAACATAGGAGAGAGAAAGTAAAAGAGAAGAGGAGAGAGAAAGTGATTACAATGTGGAGGTCGTATTTTCGAAGAAGTTTAACAATGGCGGCGACTCATCGGAGTCGTCAAACGCTGTACACTCCGGCGCGTTTTCCGGCGGTTTTTTCGGCGTCGAGAGACGATAATCGAGAAGAAAAGAGGTTTATGGCGACGGCGAGTGGCGGAGCAGAGAGAGAAGCGGCGGTTTCGTTGGGAGAAGTGAAGAAATTGATGAGATTAGTGAATGTTGAAGCGTTGAAGACGAAGCTTGGAGAAGATGGTAAAGAAGTGATTGGATATTCAGAGCTTTTGAAAACTTGTGAAAGTATGGGAGTTACGAGATCTGTTGATGAAGCTGCTGCTTTCGCGAAAGTTCTTGATGAAGCTGGTGTTGTTTTGCTCTTTCGTGATAAAGTTTATCTTCATCCTGATAAGGTATAAATTTTGAAACCGATTTTGATGTGTTTTTTTTGGAATTTTGATTTGTTCTTTAATTTGTGTTTATTTTTGCTGGAAATTTGAGTGATTGTTTGTGGTTGATGATTATATATTGAAGAAATGTGTGTATTGGTGTGTTGATTTGTGATGTTGTATTGTTTATTTGTTTTGTGTGTGGAGAGGAATCTTGTTTTTTGGAATTATGTGTAAATATCAATTTTGAATGGATATGGAGAAATTGGATAGGTATGATTGAGTTTGAGATGATTTTAAGCATATGGAAGATTGTTGTCGATTTCGGAAGATTTGGTTAGAGGTCTGAGGGTTGATTATGGGTGTGAATCAAAGGGTTGGCACAATAAGAGTCTTGTCTTTGATTTCGAGAGTTGAAATTACCATTGCTATGGTACAAAAATGGTGAAGATGTTGGCAATTGAGAATTTGGTTGATACCAAAGTCATGTGAGTACATGATGGCAAGCTAAGTTGGGGAAAAGAAGAAAAAAGAATGTCCAAATGATGGTAATGAAATATAGGAACCAATACAACTCAATTGAGGATGCAAGGCATGCCAAATATATGATCGGCTGCACAATCTAATATACTGTGAGGTCGTGAGGGTGCTTTCATATTTAGAAATTTCAATATTTTTCCCTATCAAATTGACATAGCCAATTCTGTTTAAAAAAATTTCAACTCCCAAGCTTGAATAAAAGTAAGCCCTGCTTGTTAAGGCTACTTTAGCCATTCATATGCCTCATATTAGGGGTTCTTTTTGTAGCCTACCTATGTTGGCATCTTCTTTCACACATAGCCTGCAGGATTACACAATTGCACCCAAGGAAAGGGAGGTTAGCGTGTGTTGTAAAATGCAGTATTCATCTTTGTGTATCTGAAGTCACCATTTCAAAGATCCAGTTATTTGTCTGTATTGCTTAGCACAGGATGAAAAGGTTTTCAGGAGCAATGCTTTTTCGAACCTCTTTCTCAGAACCTTTTGAAAGACTTAAGTTAAGTTTAGAGCGTACCTCATCTTGATTGAAAATTTTCCAACTTGACATACTGAATCTTAGGACATAGGACTAATAGGAGCCAGTAGGCTACAATTGATGTTATCCCTGTATTACAGAATATTTTTTGACCAATAAGCAATCTAAAGCCTAATATGTACTCCGTGCTTAAAACTTTGTCAACTTGAAAGCGAGGCGTATATATATCTTAGGCATGAGGAAATGAATTTAGAGCTTCTCTATCTATGTGCTAAGTAGCAAGCCCGTGGGAGGGTTTCAAGTAAGACTGAAAATCCAGGTGAATTTCTAGATACTGTTTGAGTAGAATTCTTATTAAGTTGTTTGGTCATTTGTAATTTTTTTTTGATGATTAGTCCCGATTCTTGTGTAGCATTTAAATAATTTGAGGCGATTATCTGTTATGCTGTATACTGGATCTTCACCCTTTCAAATATTACAGAGATAAGTCAGAGCGGTATAAAGGAATAAGGAATGCAGCCTTTTCCATTTATTGCTTGTACGTTCAACATGTATTTTGGATCTTTTTATTGGGGGTGACGCAGGGGTTTTTTTTTTTTTTTTTTTTTTTTGGGGGGGGGGGAGGGTGGTGGAGTGGGGTCATCAAATAGAGTTTGAAGGTGCTGTTGACAGTTAGAATATGGATGATTTCTAACTAACTGTTTTTTGCTTGACATAGTGATGGTGACTGATAGGTGGTGTGTTACATGATCTTGTTAAGGTTTTATGCTACTGCTAATTAAAGAGGGAATGAAAAAGGGAGTCTAAAGTTGACTTTACTGAAGCACTTTTAAGCTAAATCAGATGGGTATACTCTTTCTTAAAATCTTTTTGAAGAGGTATCAGATTCCCATTTCTAATTAAGAATCTTGGATTTTACTATGTCATTCTTAGGTGTTATAACTTAGTGCTGTTAAATAAGGTAGGTGGGCTTTTTTTGGGGGGGAAGGGGGGGGGGGGTGTGGCAGAAGTTATAAAGTGACTTTAGTTCATCACTTTTGAGCAGCAACACATGTGAAAACTTTTGGTTTGGATCCTTCTGCAGGGGAATCAGATTCAGCTGTGTAATTTAGATTTTCATTTCGTGGTTAGTATTTTTAACTTCTTCCTAACAAATATTCATTAAATAATCTTTGCTTTGTAATTTATACAGGGTTTTCTTTTTGAAATATTTAATATAGTGATAGGGTCATAGGAAAAATGCAGCACTTCGGGTATTGGAGTTGTTTGCTTATTTGAGGGGATATCTGACAATGATAGTGCATACAAATTCTTCTTGTCTTTTTAATTCGTATATTTCAGTCAATGTCTTCACATTAGTAAAGGGTAGGATATGGAGATAGAAAGGTATATGTTCTTAGATATAGTGAATCAAATAAAGCATTTGGTTTATCTTTTGCCTTTTCAAATCCCATTTTATTTAATGTTTGTGATCATGAGTTTTTGTTATTTATAGGTAGGGAGAGATTTGTATACCAAGATTTGACAGCTTTCTCTAAATGTCATTTCTTTCTTGATGGATCTGATCCTCCTATTGTCCGGTATTGTATACCAAGATGTAAACAGCCTTCTTTATCACTGCCTTACCTTTGGTTGACACCAGAAGCTGAAAGTGAAATACAATCAGGATGCCAAGCAGTGTCAGCAGGAGTTGCCTGCTTTAGAGATTTCATACTCTTCCTTTCTAGAAAGTTTTCTCACTCCTAGGAATTTCTTCTCACCTACGCGTTTATATGATTTATTTCGTCCGTTTATGACTGTAAAAACATCAATGGTGTGCAAAAAGGCTGAGACTATATACATACAAATCCCTTTGTTTTCCTCTTATAAAATATATTTCTCGTTTAGAATCACATCTTAAGTGAAGTTGCTAAAGGGGCATATATTGCTACATAGGCAAATTTATGACGCTATAGTCCAGTAAAGCATATGTAAATTTTATGTAGTTTCTTGAACTTGGATGTATCCATGAGTCCATGACTCCATGTTTTTCACTTAACTCAAAGAGAGATCAGTTTATGAATATTCTAATACTTGGCATTGTCTCTAAAACAATGTATGTCTAATGGCTTGTACTGCTAAATTCTGACATGGCTTGGACCGAATTAAAAGGAAGAAGATGGTTGTTTTTGTGTATAATTGAGAATTACAGATTATAACAAGATGATACAAGCATTTTAGGCTTGTTCTCTACCTCTCTTCCAGAAAATGTAAAATTATCATGTCCTCTCTCTCTTGGCATTTACTTAACTAGCCTACTATCTTAGCTAAATAATATTTCTACTCCCAACGTGTCTCTGACCCCCTTATATTGGTTCTTTCGCCGTGCTTAAAGGGTTATGAACTCGCAAAATCCTTAAAGCCCCTAATAATCACTGATGGCAATTTTGTATTTTTAGCTTGTGTTTTTGGGGATTTTATTTCTATGTCCATTGAGTCCCATCAGTGAGTAAATTAGGACCCAAATGCACTCTTGTTACGTTACAAGAATGTGAAGCTTAATAACATTGAAGCTGTTCTCTTCAAATTTGTACCTAGGGGCCTAAGGTTCTAACTTCTAACTTTTGCGTATTTCAGAGTGGTTATGGGAAATCAAATATGCCATCTGTGTTCATATAATTTTTTATCTGAGCTGGAAGTTGGATCCATATGGTTTGAAACTTAAAGTAATTGATGGAAATATATTCTAAATTAGGATTGGGATATCTGGAATTCTGGATTATACGGCTTAGAAAATAGGGCCCCAAAGATTATTATTAATTCACCAATGTCAAGATTTTTTAATTTTCCGTATGTCATATTAGTGCTTTAGAGATGATGCTTTCAACAAATTTTATAGGCTGATGCCGCTGATCAGCAGAAGCTATGACACTAGTGTTCTTGCTGTTACATACCGTTTTCCTTAACAAACAACTCTCAATTTTCCTTGATCACAGATTCTCCTTTGCATTTGATGGACCTAAAATTACAAACGAATATGTTAATCCTGTCCCTTCTGCTTTTATAATATTCCCTCTGAGAATTCCTGTGTAGAACTTAATTGGGAGATGAGATGGAGTCTTGAGATTTAAGAAGATGCATTTTTGTATTTCAACTTTGTCTCACCCTTCCAATATACCGTATTGATAGTTGCTATACTATAATTCTTAGGTTTGTGGGTGTTACTTATTTCAATTATTTCCTTTGTACTCCATAAACACTGATGTTTGATGCTTTATAAGTACTAAATCCACTCTGATGTTTTGGCACTGTTATAGTTTTATAGATATATGATTTGTAGTCTACAAGAAAAAGACTAATTTGTCAAGCAGCAAATTTGATTCTCATCTGCTTGCTTTTACTGCATCCCTCTCCCCCTCCCCCCTCTTTTTTCTTGAATCCAGGTGGTTGAACTAGTTAGGAGATCAGTCCCACTTGCCTTAACTCCGGAAGATGATCCTAGGAGGGAGGAGCTGCAGAGGTTGCAAGAAAGGAAGGAAGAGATTGACAGGAAGGCTCACAGGCAGGTTCGTTTAATGCTGTGGTCAGGCCTTGGTGTTGCTATATTGCAGGTTGGGCTTTTCTTTCGCCTTACTTTCTGGGAATTCTCGTGGGATGTGATGGAGCCAATCGCATTCTTTACAACAGCAACCGGCTTAGTGATCGGTTATGGCTACTTTATGATCACCTCAAAAGATCCCACGTACCAAGACCTGATGAAGACACTCTTCCTTTCAAGGCAGCGGAAACTGTTCAAGAAGTACCAATTTGATATTGACAGATTTATAGAGCTGAGAGATAAGTGCAAAAATCCTCTCGACAAAAAGCAGATCAACGAGAAGTTAGTACTGTAAAGGTATTCAGTTTCTCTTAACCTGTCTATGTAGCCGGAAGTACTTTCAAGACCTGATTTTGTCTGTCTCATTAATTAAATTTTTGCTGAATTCTCAGATTGATCAATATCTTCTACGGCAGAAGAGGATTGTGGACATATTGATGCCAAGATACTTTTTCGCCAAGTAAAGAAGCCCGTAACTAATATTGCAATTCTTATTTGACCTGTCTATCATCCTTGATAGCAGCTAATCATATTGCGCCATCAGCAAGAAAGCTTTTGCTCTTCTGTCCTATTTTTTCCCTTAGGCAAAGGACTGAGCCTCAAAAAATTTGTAATGGCTTACCCTGTTGTTCCTATTGATAGAGGAGTCTAGTATCTTTCCTGTAGTGGTGTACACTTGCTAACATTAACAGATTTATCTTCAATGAAAGCTACCATTTTGATATCATGTCTGGCTGTTTTTCAAATGATCAATCGCGCCAACAATTTGTGTGGTATAATTTGTTTATCACAAATACCCATGAGTAAAACTTGTGATCTAAAACAGCTAAATTCTGATTGACAATGAAATTCTACCTTTTTTGTGATCTACAATATTCAGGCTAAATTCTGTTTATTTGCTCATTAAAAAATTAAACATCAACTATTGATGCAAATAGTAATATCTCTGCTGTAAAAGCTCCGTTGTAATGTTAAAATTATAAAGTATCAAAGTGCAACTAATAGAAAGCATAGAGAGATGAAAATAATAATAGCCGTTCATAGATCTTGAGAAGGAAAGAACACATTTTTTGCCTTCAATTTCAAAAAATATTTGAAGTTATTCAACTATCTCGTTCATCACTACAGCAGCCCGTAGGCTACCAATACTACTTCCAAAATTCGTACTCAGGAGATTCAAAGATGTTCAACAAAGGGAGCAATGTTCAAAACTCGCTCTCTAATACCACCACAAAAAAAAAAGGTCCTGAGATGCTAGTCTCCAAATTCGGAATGAAAGTTGTAGTTGCGAACTTTACATGGATAATGTTTTCCTTTGCAACAGGGTGCTTGAGCCTTGCAGCCCTGTTGTGGCTTTAGACAAAGAAACTCTCCTTGAATTCTAGTCCTAAGTCATTCACTTCGTAGACAGAATTAATTGGAAAAATATACACACTTGATAATTACATTTGTTCTGGTTAAATTATGGAAATATCATCAGGTGAATATTCTTCAGTCTATCAATAGCTGTTGATAATGTTGTAGATTGAAGAATACGTTCCAAGTACTGCCACGGCGAGTCCCATCACCACGACTGCATAACACATAATAATCTGGAACACACAAAAATTAAGTCAAGATTTTCATTATTTTCTCTTACGTAATTTGTACTTGGATCAAAAAACATTTTGTACATCAGAAATATTAGTTATATACCTGTATAAATGACAGGTTGTTGGCAACTTTTATGTAGCCGAGAGCTGGAACTACAATAGACTGCATTTACAATCAAATAGTATAAGATCGGAAATTTATTAAGATATTAAGCAAATTTAAAAGGTATAATCATCACCCTACCGTTAGTAAGCACAGTAGTGATCCAGTAAAGGCCATCACATAACCTGAAATTCATGTTGTTAGTAAAGGGATATTTATATGTGTTGGTTAGTTGCTAAAATGATTATGGCTTTTCAATAACATACCGAAAAAGGGAACCAGAAACGCTACACAAACACTTGAAACGACAAGAGTAGTTCTTAGAGGAATTATGCACCAGCAACTGTTGGATAAATTTGGTGGCAGCAACTCTTCTAGACTCCTGGCCAATGGATTTAGCAACAAAGGATACATACGCAATTGTTAAGAGAAAACAATTTTACATTTCTTAAGAGAGGAACATCACAATTCATAAATTTATAAGCAAGTCAAAACTCGAAAGGATATTTGAAGAAGGGGCTCAGAACCTGAAATAAGGATAACAAGTAATAAGTTGTAAGAAAAACAAACATTTCTACACATTAATGAGATCATAAGTCGAATCATACAGTAGTCCACAGGGCAATTGTGGTGGCAGGAGAGTTTGCTGGTAGGTTAAGGGTGACTTGAGAGTCAGTGTCCTTGCCAAACATGAGAAACCCCGATACAGCCACAAGAAGATATACTGAGATAGACAATGCAAAACTGCATTGGAAAATCATAGAAATAATTTAGACTTGTTAAGAAGTGAAGTGCAGAAAGCACCAACACATTCAGCATATATATACAAACCAACCATACATTATTGTCAGTGCCTTTTGAAATTTCTTCTTGTCTGTCATTGAATGATACAGGTTTGGAAGGACAGAATGCCCAGAGTAGCAAAATCCGAACACACCAAAAGCATAAGGAATGCCATTCCACTTCACTAAAGGCCCAGTTTGATGAAATCCAATGTTTTCTGTAGTACCAACTAAAAGCAATGACAGTGCTATGCAGACTACTCCAAATACACCACCAACTGCAAAATGTTGAAAATACATTTCTTAAGGATGAGAATATACATTGATTGTTGCAAAGAAATAAAATTTTGTTTACGATTTTTTATGTTAGTGTACCAGAAACAAAGGAAATTTTCCGAAAGTCCCTGAGATAGCAAATTGGTAGAACAATTAGAGCAGAAATTATTCCAAGAGAGTGAACCGGGCCAAGGTAAAGATCACCCCAATGCAAGGATACATTTGGGAATAATTTAGCAAGATTAGCTGCTTCCAACATTATGAATTCCACACAACTGAACTGCATCCACAAAACAATCAGTAAAGCAGAACATCCCAAAAAAACCTTGCAAGAATGCAAAATTCATACTTACATATAACTCGATATAGAAGATGATCTGCAAATTGCATTCATAAAAAAAGTTAGTCAGATCAGAAGAGCATAAGAAACATAATAGATTTTAAAACAGATACATCTAGATAGATGATTGTGAAACTCACTGATACAAATATGCGGCCAAAGTTTCCAAATGCTGCTGCTCCTAGGTCAGGAAAAGTGATGATTTCTCTGTTGATCTCCATGCATCTCCTCAAGAGATAACCTGTGAAATAGCTAAGTCCAGCATACAGAAGTAATAATCCTACACTCGCCCAACCTCCTTCTTGTATCGTTGATGGCACTGACAGAAGTCCAATGCCAACAAATACACTGAACCCTGATAAATATATGAACCAATCTCTTCATTTGACCAAGTTCAATCAAACAGATAAAAGGAACAGAATTTTTGGTAATTACCATTAAAGACAGTTTGTGTGACATTGCAGCCGTAAGTAATCTGCTCACCAGAAGGATGAAAGAAGGATGATTTGCCTACAGATGACCATGTTAAAGTACTGGAGTATTTGTCAAACTGCTCTTTCGACGTATCATTAGGAGTAAGAAAAGGCGCCTTAACACCAAGATCTTGATTGCTTTGACTTATATTGGTTATGCTTTGTGTTATACTTTGAGTTATGTCTTGTGCTTGTCTAAGAATGCTAAGGCCATTAGGCGATGCAGCAATGGAGAGCGAGTCTGTGGTTTCTCTGCATCATATCAACAAAACAACAGATTTTCCAAATATAAGATTATAAGTGAATCTACAATCAACCAGCCTTAGAAATTTATCATCCTTTTGATAAATTACATTTATTCAAGTACCAATATCATGATAAATTCAAATGCACCTTTTAATATTCTTGACATATAAAATCATACAGGAACATTTCAAGGTTTGCACAACCAGGGGACATTTTCGAGGAAAAATAACTTGATATTGGATGCTTTTGTTCATCTCTAAGACGGAAAAACTACATATATATGGTATCGATTTGCATAATGTAGACACTTGTAATCATATTTAATCAGCTTATAATTAACTAGACATCATAACATTTTCTACAATTATATTGGTCCAAATTCCAAAATAATCAGCATACAATGTACTGTAAAATCACAACACATGATACAATCATTAATAATGAACAACATTTATGCTGTTGTACAAAAAAAAAAAGTAAAAAATGAACAACATTTATAATAAATATGTAAAATTAAAAAAACACATGAGAAAAAATTGCACGATGTACCTATAACTCCGAGGCCATTGATCCAAATAAGAATGATCACCTCCTGCATAATAGTTTGTATTATCTCCATCGTTGATGCTCGAGGAAAAATCATGATCATCATTTAAATCACTCATCATTTCATCATTATTATCAAATTCTTCATTATCATCTACTTTAAAAATAAATTCACTCATTATTTCCAAAATAATGTGAATTTATTTTGATTACTAAATTGGACTAGAAGTCTAGCACACAATCTGCAAAAACGGAAAAAATTGTATATATTGTCAACTAATATTGTTAATGGGGTACAAGAATGTAGGATTGTTTCAACAAAAAGAAACATTCAAGATCAATAAAATAAATATAATTATGCATTGTAAAATATTCTATTTGACCACTTACGTTTGTTGTGGCTCTGCCTTTGATTTTGCTGACGTATGATGGTAGGGTTTAACGAGGTTTAGATGTATGCATTTTTATTTTTATTTTTACAGAAAATATTTGCATTGGATAAATATAAACCTGTTTCATATTTTGTTTTTAACGAGTATATCATTTTCCATCTAAGGAATTTTTATTTCTGTTTCGGAAAATAAACTTTTAAGAGTGAATATAAATACCCGGTGCACCCAAGTGTATAAATAGTTTCACACAACGAACATAAGCAGTATCCCGTATAATTTTTGGTATTAAATCAAAGAATTTCAAGAATTCATGACTATCACAATAATCCATGGGTTGTATAGGCATATTTTATCTCTCAATTCTCAATAAAAAATACTCTTCTAATTGTACCCTAACAAAAAAACCTACCTATATACGAAGTATGAGTATAAAATATTGGACACAAAATCTTACATTTTAATTTGAGTATGTGACAATTATCTTTTATAACCACTTTTATCTTTCTTCGAACAAAATGTGTGGTTTTTTGCTTAAGCCGTGATTTTGATGGCTAAATATTATTCTTGATGGTTAGCTTAAAATGAAATCTGGAGCAACAGCTAATTCCCAGCTTAACTCCACCTTTGATATATTAGTGGGTAGCCATTGTTGTAGTAGCTTGGTAAAAGGTACACTAATTAAACTTATTTAATAATTTGTATAATTATAAGGTCTTTATTCTACTACGTAAGTCAAATACAAGAAAATGAACTAAATTATGAAGAAAATGTATACATATTAATTATTAATCCTTAATATTGATTTCCAAGTTAAATATCTTACTCAAACCCTTGTGTTATTATTCATCAATATTGCGTCATCTATCATGAACAATTTTTTTCTTATTTTCATCAAATTTAGAATACTAGTCATAGATGTGTCACAGTTCATCCTCGACTTATTATTGTTGTTGTGTACTCGTATATCTTACCTTACCAAAGGAACAAAAGAAATATACGCTTTGTTTGGATAGCAAAGAAGGAAGGAAAAGAAGGGGAGGGAAAATGAAGGAAGGGAAGGGAAAAGAAAGGGAGGGGGAGGTGAGCTCCATTTTCCCTCCAAATCTCTCCAATTTTGGAGAGATTATGGTTATTAAAGAGAGAGGGAAAATTGATCCCTCCCTCTCCTTCCTCCAATCTTTTACCCAAACAAGAGATTTTGTCTCCCTCTATTTATCTTCTCTTCTTTTCCTTCTATTTTTTCCTATCCAAACAAGGTGATAATAATTTGATATTTGGAGGGTTATCAAAATGATTAATGTGGGTGCTATTTGTAAATAAGTAGAATTATAAATCACTATCAATTAGGGATGTAAAAGGGGCGGGCCGGATATTGGTTTTTCCATTCCCTTCCCCACCTAAAATTTTCATCCCCATTCCCATCCGCGCGGCGGATCCAATAGTCCATCCTCATCCTCGTTCCGACGGGTACAATTCCAGAACCACCCTCACCCCACCCCCAATTGGATATCCATCTCCACTTAAGCCCTAGCTAATTCCCGTCTCCCAATACACAATCCAACATAATTAATATAGGGAAATTTTGATTTTTAACACCACAAAAAAACGAAAAAATGGTTTTTAATACTACAAAAAAAAACTTTTATTTTAACACCACATAATTTTTTAAAAATTGGCTTTTACCACCACTTAACCGATTTAGGGATGAAAATCGTTAGTGGGGCCGCAATGCCTACATGTCAGCATATTATTGGTCTAAAATAATAATAATAATAATAATAAAGAAAATCCTAATTAAAACTACCCACCCACCCCAAATCCTAATAATAATAAACCGTTAAGTGGAGCCAATTTTTTAAAACTTTTGTGGTGTTAAATTAAAAGTTTTTTTAGTGTTAAAAACCATTTCTTCGTTTTTTTGTGGTGTTAAAAATCAAAATTTCCTTAATATAGATTACAAAAAAAAAATATAATTTTGTTTTTAAAAATATATAACTGTGGGAGTTTGGTTGGGATGAGGCGGGTACGAAGTGTGGCAGGTGGAGTGGGGTGGGGGTGGTTCCCATCACCCATGGCAGATATTATTTTTATATCCCATCCCCACCCCACCACCCATCAAATCAAGACCCATCCCCCGCCATAGTGGCGAGCTGAGTCTCCTACTTGACCCGTCCCACTGACATCCCTACCATCACGCCCACCAGTGTCATTAAGGTCTAAAAACAAGTTAGACCAATGCATGTCGTAGGTCAATAATAGGCGAGCCATTAAATCTTCTTTTAAATTAGGCAAATATTTCCCCCTATATTGACCCTACACGGTCCATCTTGTCCATTAAAGATCCTATAATCTTGTTATTGCCCCTGTTATCATTGGTCTACCCTACTTAATAATTAGATTTATCTAGTTAGATCATCGGTTTAATTGAATAGAAACTACTGCCTTAGTATTGGAGTACTCGTATAGTCATATATTATTATATGGATATATAGCGTGTTCTATTCACCTAATATTCACTTATCTGGACTTATTAGACTTCATTAAAATTTATTTTAGTTGTAAATTGAACTTGATTAATCCTTAGTATGTAGATTTATTTTTCCTAAAATGAACTTATTAAACTTGAAATAAATGAAAGGCTAAATTAGAAAAAAACACCTGTTAAAAGACCTAATTTTGTTTTTAACACCTTAAGATTTCGAAGTTTAATTATAACACCTGTTAAAAAATAAAAATTTTGCTTTCACCACCTAAATTGGAACAACGTTAGAGGATCTGTTAGCTGGGCCCACAATAACGGCTATTTTTTCCAAACTGCTTTATATAGTTACGACATCCTTCACTAATGTAGAATTGTTGAGCTGATTACACAAAATTGCTTCACATTTTGCGAATTCTGACTAACAAATTGGCGAAATTGTTTGATTTTACCATCATTGTTTGGGGGACGTAGATATCAAATCAGGTAATTGCGTCAATAGCACTTTAGAAACCCTAATTTATCTTTCAAAAATAAGGCGTAAATTAATCTATATGTTGTTGACTTAAATGCATAATTCAGGTCGTATCTGGCAATAGTCATGTAATTCGTAAATAGTTAGGGTTCATTGTGTGTTAATTGTGCTGTAATTTGCGAGAAAATGAAATTAGGGTTCATTGTAGAAATAATTTGGGGATTTTGATTTGTAGGAGTGACTGTTTAATTCCCTTGGTTCAATTGTATTTTTTTCATAGTACGAATGGTTTTGCTTATTATGGATGGCAAATTGGTGCAGGAAATGTCTTCTACAAGTTTCTCACCTTCAAAGGAGAAGAAGTGCAAATGTGGTGTTCCCTTTGCAAAGCTTACCAGTTGGACAAGGGAGAACCCTGGTCGTAAGTTCAGAACATGCAAGTTCTACGATCCTGTAACTGAGAGCAGAGGTTGTAAAGCATTTGAATGGGTGGATGAACAAGATGGGACAGCCTGGCAAACAGAGGTGATCAACAATTTGTTGCTAGATAAGAAAATGTTGAAGGGGGAAATTAGTGATTACAAGAGGGAAGTTGATGATCTTGGTGGACAGTTGAGGTGTTTGCTGAATGAAGTGGACAGACTGAAAATGAAATGCAAGGCTTTAAACTCTGACAGGAACAAGATGAACAGAGAGATGCATGGAAGGAATGCTAGATCAGATCACTCTGTTCTTAGTCTTGCTGTTGGGATTAGTTTGGTCATATTAGTGATCCTTCTTATTAGGGGGTTTATAATGCATTAAGTATAACTTGTAATGCTAGTAATTGCATGAAACAGTAATATGGTAATGTAATGATTTATAAGTGGCAGTGAACCACTATTGCAAGCAAACTAATGTACACAATTATGAAAGCAAAGAATTAAGTAAGTACCTAAGTAGTTGATATTGCATTTAAGTTGTTGATCAAATTTGTTGTTGCAGTGCCTAACAAAATTGGCTGGTAAAGCCTTAAAGCAAAGTATTAATTTAACAAAACAGGATCCTTGTCCTATACCCAAAAGTAAAGCTACAAATATTGCAACTGATTGTTCAGAAAATACAACCAACAACTAAAGTTCAGAAAAACAATTCAAACATCATTGTGTCAGCCCTCCTTGTCTGGAAGTCAGCAGCTTAGCCCTCCTTGTCTGCACTCCAGTAGCATTGGGTTCAGGTTGGCTGGAAGAGAGGGTGGTGTGATGCTTGGCTTGTGGCTGCCCTTGTTGACTGTGTGAACCTTTCCTCTTACTCAATGGTTCACAGCCAGGTTGCTCTTGGGGAAAAGTCCTATTCCCAATGCTGTTTGGACCAGCCCCTATTGCACTCTGTTTATTAAACACAAATACCAATAAACAAGTATCAACATCCAATTTCATCACAAATTTTAAAAGAAAAGTTACAAATCCAACATCATACCTTCTTAGCAGCTTTGATCTCCCTCTTCTTCCTTTGCTCAACTACCCAAGGTGAATTTAAAGGAGGCCTTCCTGCAGTTCTCTGCTCAGTTGGTTCAGGTTCATGTGGGCCCTTGCAAGTCTTGGGATAGTGGCCAAATCCACCACAAATCCTACAATGACTTTTCCTCCTCTTTCTTCCCTGCTCCCCTCCTATTGCAGATGTTCCCTCCCCAGGTTCCAGCTTCCTCTTCTTCTGTTTAGGTCTTCCAGGCTGCTGTTTGAATGCTGGTGGATGAGGCTCTCTCATGTTCACTCTCTCCCAATGCTTTAGGCCTGGCATAAGTTGAATTGCAGGCTCATATGCTGCTCTGTAAGTGTCCATAGTGTAATAGGGGTGGACAAACTGCTCAGCATCAACCCTCTGATCCATTATGCATGCAAATGCATGAATACATGGGATGCATGTTAATTGCCAGTGATTGCAGGAACAAGACCAATTTGGCAAGTCAACTAGAACCTGGTCATCATTCAGCTGCACTTCATAAGTGTCATCCCTGGCAGCTTCAATTATGCAATTCCTAGCCACATAGCTCATCCTCTGAAATAGCTTATGCACATATGGAGTGATGTTGGTTGTGATTTCCTTGGAGTCCTCCCACTTCTCATTATTTCTCCTCATCATGTACCTCCTCATCCATTCCATTTGGGTGAGGATAGGTTTGTCTCTTGCATCTCTGATAACAGAGTTGAAAGTCTCACACATGTTGTTTAGTAACATGTTGGACCTGCAACTGTCACTGAATGCATGTCTGCACCAGTGATGAGTGGGGATGTTCTCCAAATAATTGTAAGCATCCTCATCAAGCTCCCTAATCTGTTGCATGGCTATCTGAAACTCAACCTACAACCACAACAGGAACATTATCATGAAAGAATAACATACACAACTGTTGTTGCTCTTATTTTGCTTTTATACACAACAGGAACATTATTACATGAAGTAGGTACATGAACAGGAACAATATCATGCATTTACTTATTCAAAATAATTTAAGGTCACCTAGAGACTTACAAATGTTGTTGCTCTTGCAGCACTCCAAAAGAGCTCTTTGAAAACTGATCCAGTGAACTTCAACTTGAAATTTGCCCAAATGTGCCTAACACAGAACCTAGTCTCTGCATTAGGCACAACTTCAGACAGAGCTTCAACCAGTCCCTGTTTAACATCATCAACAATTACTTGTCACACTTCAAACAATAAAGAACAGGACAGAAAATAAGACTACAATAATCAAAACAATATTACCTTCTGCCTGTCTGACATGAAGGTGAAGCCTGCCCCATCTGCACTTCCAATGCATTGCATCAAGGATTCCAGAAACCAGACCCAAGTCTCCCTGTTTTCAACCTCACAAGTTGCCCAAGCAATGGGGTAAATGCTGTTGTTCCCATCCTTGGAGACTGCAACTAAAATTTGGCCTGGATAACCTCCTTTCAAGTGGCAGCCATCCACCCCTATAATTGGCCTACAACCCTTCAAGAACCCATCCTTCAAAGGCCTTAAACAAATAAACATCCTCATAAACAAGGGAGGCTCAGGCTTTTCAATGCCATCAATCACAACATTACAACCAGACCCAGGGTTGTATTTCATTACAGCCTTCCCATAATCCCATACCCTAGCATATTGCTCTCTTGCTGAACCAAAAATGATCAACTTAGCTCTACATCTTGCCATCCAAGCCCTGTAGTAGGTCACTTCTACCCCCAAGTCATGAAGCACCCTATCCTTGATTTGCTTAACCTTCCATGATGGGTTAGTTCTGAAATCCTCAAGATACATCTCAGCAATGAACTCTGCTGTGACCTTCTTGTTCTCCCTGCTTCTCACACATTTATGCTCCAACTTCATGGTTTTTATTTGCCAAGTCTGTTGTCTTTTTAACTTAGTAGCATGGATCTTGAAACTACACTTCACTCCACCCCTGCATATACACAAAGGCATCCTACTTGTCTTTGTGTCAAACTTGCACCCACACCTATTCCTACACTGAATAGTAATCCTAGTACTATCATTGTGTAAAAAATAGTACTCATACCTATTCTGTATGACATGCACTCTTAAAGCTTTCCTCAACACTGTAGCATTGCTAAACCTAAGCCTATGAACAAGTACAACAGGCTTTGAGAAGTCAGATTTGTCATTAAACCATGGACTTTTGTCCTCTTCATCAGATGAACCATCCAAGCTCCTTAGGTCATCTGATTCTCCCTCAATTTCTTCTTGTAGTTGTACCTCATTCACATCCAAGTTATCTGTCAACCTTGCCTTTGGATCCTTGGAAACCCCCTCATCATATACATCAAACTGCTTCCCAAGACTTCTTGTTACCTTAGCTAAAATTTCTTCAGAATTCTGCACAAACCACCTCTCATCCCCACTGTCATACTCCTCCTCTCCAGGCTCCCAAGTTATGTCAATCTCACTCCCATCACTTGAAAGAAAAATCATCTTCCCTCCCAGTCTCACTGCCCTCACTACTATCCTCAAAAATCAATCCTTTGCCTACAGATTTTTTTTCCCTTTCCCTTATCCAACACCTTCACACTGCCAGCACCCCTTTCAAGCTTAGCTTTACCCTTTTGTTTCCCCTTACTCAACAACTTCCCTTTACCAGGAACCCCCTTAATCTCAGCAGAAACCCCTTCAACCCTTTCTATCCCCTGTCTAGATCTAGGTTTAGGAGATTCTTCACCCTCCCTCACCTTAGGCTCATTTTTGTTAATTCTTGGGCTCTTCCTAACTACAGCAGGCTTACCTGAACTTTTCTTCCCCTTTCTCTCAGCCTTTACTGGAGTGGACTGGGCCTGGATCTCATGTATGGGCCTTAATGTTTCATTAGCAGTCACAAATACTTCAACATACCCTTCCCCATTCACTGTCTCCAGCAGCCCCTTCACTTCCTCTTCATTTACTAACTCCCTTCTCCCTGTGTTAAAGGTCCTACCTCTTTCTTTATACCAAAGTCTGTAGTTAGGTGGGACATGGACATTAAAGTTCACAAACCCATGCACAGCAGCTACCCTCAAATAATGCAAATCTATCTTATCCACTACCACATCCCTCCTCCAATAACATAACCCACCACACCAACAAAGCAAATGCTTTGATTTTGACACTTGTTTAGTAACAAAAGCACCCCCTACTCTAAATACTATATCAATTAATCCATCTTCGTTGTCGGCCATTTTTCTACCTAATAAACAAATGCAAAGCAAATCAATAAAACCCAACATAGCTAAACCCATTACACAGTCAACCGCAATACTTTAATCAACAAAATCAAACATATTTAAACCAACACAATGACAAACCAGTCAACAGTCAATAAAATCAATGATTTAAACTAAATAATTCACACATTACACTAAATCATACTTAATTTAATCAAATTCAACTTTAATTACAAATTAACCCATTTTACTGTTCTTAGGGTTCCTAAGTTTTTTTCCCAAATTACCCTACTACACCCACACAAATGGCATAATGCAGCACACAGTACTTGTTGAAAACTACCTTAAAGGGTTCGAAAGGTACCTGTATTGGAATCTTACTCCTGTTGCTGTCAGAATCCACGAAAAAGTCCAAGCTTTTTGGATGTTGGAAATGGCTGACGGAATCTCGCTGACTTGTTTCGCTCCAATATTGACACCTCCTCTTCCAACTCAATTTCTCAATCACAATAATCAGTATAGGGTTTGAATGTTCGCAGTAATTTTGGTTGTTCAAGATTTGCAGACGAAATTCAATGAAGCAAAATTAGTTGGGTGGTAATAAATGACAGAGAAGATAAATTCGAATTGAAGGGGATGGAATTTGGAGGGTAAACGACTATGTGGGCCCCACCAAAAAATTCCGTCACAGTTTCTGTTATCTGGTGGTGAAAGCAAAATTTTTATTTTTTAACAGGTGTTATAATTAAACTTCGAAATCTTAAGGTGTTAAAAACAAAATTAGGTCTTTTAACAGGTGTTATTTTCTAATTTAGCCTAAATGAAAATAAGGTCTATGAAAGCGTTATTGGAGGCATTGTAGTCTTTGTCGTGTATTATATACGATTAAATTGATAAGAATTGCTAATTAACCAATAAGCGTTTGTAGTCCAACGGTTAGGATAATTGCCTTCCAAGCAATAGACCCGGGTTCGACTCCCGGCAAACGCATTTTATTTTAATTTTTTTTTTTAAAAAAGGGCATCCAAATAAACCATCCTTGTGTTCTACTGAATCTGCTTTAGATCCAAATGATTTGCCTAATTGCTCAGCAAGGGGAAACTCAGCAGCTAATCATGAAAAGTAAGTTCTTTTTGTTTACTTTTTTTTAATAAATTTAGGTTCTTTATATATCCTTGCTTAACTTTTAATTTACCAATATTGGATTTCACTGAAATTATTGTTCTTTCAATTTATCTTTTCAGTTGTGGGTGTCTGAAATTTAGTTCATTTGGTGCTTATTTAATGTATTTATAGCTAATTTGTTCATATATCTGGAAAATTTTCTGGGGTTGTTGCTGTTCACTCTTAAAACTTCGATTTTGCTCAATTTGATTGATTATACTTGCTGAAAAATTGGTTTGGTATTGCTCAAATTTCCCAGTAATGTATCTGCCAAACATGGGTGTGATAGTTTTAGCTTAGAAAATGTTGTGCAAAATGCAAATGCTGCGTAAAATTCGCACATAATTTTGTTAAAAGGGTCCTATATTGCGCCGGTTGCACTTAAAAGTTTTAATGTTGCAGTTTGTGGGGGTTTAGGGTTTTGGGTTTTGTAGTAGTAACTCTGGATTTTTTATCCCTGATTTCCTGCATCATTTATGCTTGCAGGGTGAATGAGGATGTCAGAGCTAGCTTGCTGTCTGTAAGATGTAGTGTGTAGTATCTAGCTGTTTACTGGTTTTTCTTTCCTTTAATATTATCGTCGTTGTGATACATGAGAAGATGTGCATTGTTTTGTTTGGGGAGATTATCATATAACCATCTAAGAGGATTTGTCCCCGTGAGGGAGTGCCATGAGCAATTTTCGGGTTCCTTTGGAGCTCAGGCCGTGTTCCTGTCAACTGAGTCTAATGTTTTGGGATGTGAAGAAGGAAGGCATGTTGATGTGTCTCAAAGAACACATCATAGAGACCTTCTCCTTAAGAGTAGTGATGTTAGGACAAGCCGACAAGCACTTGAGCTTGTTGAACGAGGTTGCCTTCAACCTGACCCCCTGTTCTATAACAGATTGCTGAAGAAATGTGTGGAGTTGGGTGACCTAAGAGAAGGCAAAATTATTCATGCTCATGTCCTTGCTTCTGAGTTTAAGGATGATATGTTTATCCTTAATAACATTATCAACATGTATTCTAAGTTTGGCAATTTAGGGGAGGCTAGAAAATGTTTTGATGAGATGCCAGCTAAGGACACTTTCTCTTGGACTACTATGATTGTTGCTTATACGCAAAATGGTAGGCCTGAGGCAGGCCTTTCGTTGATTCCCAAGATGCTTCATCTTGGCTTGAAACCAAACAATTTTACATTTTCTATCCTTCTAAAGGCCTCTGGGGCAATATCTAGTGCTAAGCATGGCATGCATATACACACCCTTTGTGTCAAATATGGTTGTGATTCAAATGTCTATGTTGGAACTTCTTTGGTGGATATGTATGCAAGGTGTGGCCTTATGGATGAAGCGCAATCAATATTTGATGGACTTGTGAGCAAAAATGAGGTCTCTTGGAATGCTTTAATTGCTGGTCATGCTAGAAAGGACAGAGGAGAAGAATCGCTTAATTTGTTCCAACGAATGAAAAGGGAAGATTTTTATCCTAGTGATTTTACATATTCCTCTGTACTCAATGCATGTGCTAGCGCTGGAGTTTTGGAGCAAGGTAAGTGGATACATGCTCATGTGATAAAATGTGGGGTAAAGCTTAGTGATTTTGTTGGGCACACTCTTCTTCATATGTATGCAAAGTGTGGGAGCATTGAAGATGCAGAAAAGGCCTTCACTAGATTGGTGGAGCGAGATGTTGTTTCATGGAACTCAATCCTAACCGGATATGCCCAACATGGTTTGGGGCACAAGTCATTGGAGCAATTTAACATCATGCTAAAGACTGGAATGCAACCAAATGCAATAACATTTCTTTGCTTGCTCACTTCTTGTAGCCATGCTGGATTTGTGGAACAAGGACAGTATTACTTTGAGATGATGAAAACATATGGTTTAGAGCCGAAAATTGAGCATTATGTCACAATTGTTGATTTACTAGGCCGGGCAGGCAAACTTGATCAGGCACTGAGATTTATTAGGGATATGCCTATTAAACCTGTTGCAGAGATATGGAAATGTCTTCTGGGTGCATGTAGGATGCATAAGAACATGGAGCTAGGTGTTTATGCAGCTGAACAAACTTTTGAGCTTGACCCTTATGATTCTGGCCCTTATGTGATACTTGCCAATATGTATGCTTTGGCTGGTAAAAGAAACGATGTTGCTAAGGTGAGAAAAATGATGAAGGATAGTAGGGTAAGGAAGGAACCTGCTTGTAGCTGGGTGGAGATTGAAAATGCAGTCCATGTGTTTGTTGCTGATGATGATACTCATCCTCA
This sequence comes from Chenopodium quinoa, assembly GCF_001683475.1. Taxonomy (NCBI): domain Eukaryota; kingdom Viridiplantae; phylum Streptophyta; class Magnoliopsida; order Caryophyllales; family Amaranthaceae; genus Chenopodium; species Chenopodium quinoa. The sequence continues at coordinate 137,050 of NW_018742881.1, forward strand.
GAGCAAAGAGATTTATGACATGTGGGAGAGCATAAGTGCAAAGATCAAAGCAATTGGATATGTACCAGACACAAGTCAGGTTCTCTTGTTTGTGGAGGAGCATGAAAGAGAAGCAAAATTGCAGCACCACAGCGAAAAGATTGCCTTGGCATTTGCTTGTCTGAATACACCACCTAAATCCACCATCCGAATTAAAAAGAACATACGAGTTTGTGCTGATTGTCATTTAGCATTTAAGTTCGCATCAACTGTAATTGAAAGAGAAATTATTGTGAGGGATACTAATCGTTTCCATCATTTTCGAAATGGTTCTTGTTCTTGTGGGGATTACTGGTAGTACTGAAGTCACACAACAGTACTGAATTTCTTAGGGACTATTTCAGATTTTTAGATTGCTAAGAATCATGTACTTGCCAATTTCAGGATTGCTGTGGCCTGTGGGTAGAATACCGTGCATAGGGCTACCAATTAAAGACACTCCTTTGGTTTTCTACAGTTCAATCTGAAGTCTTAAACAGATGAAAGAGCATTCTCACTAACACATGGGAGAAAGTGAAGATAGGGTTAAAATTGTAATCTTGGTAAAGTCTCTTCCTGTTGGAACTTGCAGTGTTGTAACTGAGCCAATGTATCCTGTAAAGAACTTTAGTAACACAGATTCTAGCTTTACGATTTTTATGAAGAAGCTGAAATTATGTCATTAGTGCAATAATCTGCTAAAAAATGACTGCTTGATTTTTCAAAAGACCTTTTTAAGACGCTTTTGTTTTATTGGAGATATAGCTGTTCTTTGCAGAAAGCTGAAACTGTACGTGCCAGGTATATTGGAATCTATCTTCTTTATATTATTTACCAGCAATCATCCTTGGACATCTTTGATATTCATTTTTTTTATTTTTTGTGCTTCAGGTCTGTCCTGGTTGTTTTCATGTTCTGTATGTTTGTTCAAGAAATCAAGGGATCACGTTATTTTGTCAATAATTGCAGCTGTTAGGAAACACCTGAAGGCTTGCTCTTGTTTTATTAAACAATAGCTGCATAAGTGCTTTCTTTAAGACGATTAAGGGATAGAGTCACTCTGAACTAGAGAATACGGTCAAGCTTCCTCAGCACTTGTCATTGGAACTTCTCATGCCGTCATGCATTCATCTATCTTCTTCCTTTATCCTTATTATTCCTTCTATTGTTGATGGGGGAAGAGTGAAAAAAGAATAAAGAAACTATGTTGGTATTGCCTTGATGAATTATGCTTGAATCTTCTTTAAATTTTCTGATTGTTTTCGGTCTTCCTGCCAACAGCTTTGTTTCCCAATGAATAAGCTGTCTCAACTTATGCTGGTCCAAAGTTGCCGATCTGTTTTACGAGCTGATGAAAATTTGTTTCCCAGCACCTGTACAGCAAGGCTCAGATCATGCTCTACTTTGTTATCTGAGAGGTTTGAGTTGTGAAGTTACTATTTTATGATATAGAAGAATATTGAGTCCATTGCCTGACATGTGAAGCATGATAGAATAATATCCTATGTAGATGCCAAATCTATTGTCTATACTCTATAGGTTTTGCACTTATAATAATGTCACTTAGACAGCCTATTATAATTTATGGAGTCCTAATCGTCTTTGTGGCATGTTCATATATATATTGTGTCTATATGTAGATAAACTTGTCACTTGTATACAATAGGTCACATGTTCAAATCCTCTCTACTATTTGTAATTTGTAATATTTGGACCAAAAAAATCTATCATGACGATTTAATACTACATGCAATTGTGCATAGATTCACCGGTTAAATAAAGGTGAATCATGTTGGTTTATTACTTTATATCTCATGTGATTGTTGCAAATTCATGTTTTTATCCTTCATCATATTAGAACACCTAAATGACACAAGAAAATCAAAAGGAAAGGGGAAAAAAAAAAATCAAATCCTTCTTCCTCCCATTGTCCCCCTACATGCATTTATGATCGTCAATTTACCTCCCACAAGAAACCCTTTCCACATTCTTGGATGTCAAAAGTGAAGAGGGAAAGTTAGTTATCTTTTACTCCTTTGAATTTCATGTAGGAGCTTTGAATTCGATCCTCAATTCCTCATCAAACATAATTTGGGAGGACTTTTCTTATTCTTCATATACCCATTTCCCATACCTCAACAAAGTTCGTATATTATAAATTTTATTCATTGGTGTAAAAAAAAAAAGAGATCGAACATGACTATTATTTAATAAACCATAAATACAAAACAATTCAACACAAAAATAATTTAAAAAAACGTTTGTAACTAATTACACAATTTTATAATCCATATTTCTTAATCAAAATAATAACAATAAATAGATTTACAGTATTTTTTAAAAAAATCAGATAAAAAAGAAAAGAATGTCCGAAATGAAATAATTGATGAAGAAATGAATGAAATCATACTCTTCCTGCCTGACTGACCTGTCTTTCTCCACCAAACCAACCAACTCCACCACCTCCTTTTAGAGAGAGAAAATCGCCGCCGATTCTCTCTCCTCCATTTCTCTGCTACTTTCTCTCTCCTCTTTCCTCCATTTCTCTGCTACTTTTTCTCTCTCTTTCAATCCGATCATCATCATCATCTAGTCTAAACCCTAATTTCCGACGAATTTCACCTTAATTTGGGGGATCCGATCTGAAGGAAGCTTCAATTTCAATGGCGGCGGTGAAGGTTCCGAGGTCTCGAGGTCACTCCGGTGCTCCGGCGAAAGAGAATTTGCCCAAACTTGAAGAGAGTTTAAACGCGTTTCGGAATGATAGGTTTGATCCTCAGTCGTATGTTCAGTCCAAATGCTCTCTTAATGAGAAGGTAATTTGATTTTTGTGCTTAATTTGTGTTTAAGTTCTTTAATTTTGTTCTTAATTTGTGTTCATTTCTGTTGAAATTAAAATTTCGAGTTTGTCAGAAATTGTGATTTTCTTGTTTTTATTTATTGTTGATTATTTGAAATGAGAAGAAATGATAGAATGATGATTGATGGATAGTCTAAAGAGAGGAATTTTAATTTGTTTTTAATTAATTTTTAATTGATAATGAAGGATGAACAAATGATAGAATGATGATTGATGGATAGTCTAAATATAGGAGGAGTGCCGAATTGCCGAATTTAGTAGGCTTATTGCTGAGATTATTGGATGGGAAGGGGAGGGCGTGTCTGCATTTGAAGGACAATCATGATGAAATGATTCTAAAGGGCGGTACAAGAAACCAAAACAGTTCTAATTTAGGAATTTTAGTACACAGCAAAGGTGATGATTCATCTTAAGGGAAAGAGAGGGTGTCTAAATTTGAGGGACAATCATGATAAATTTTGAGGACTGCACAATAACCCAAGGTAGTTTTATGTTTGGAATTTTAATAGACAGCAAGGTGAGGATTCCTTTCTTATTTCGGCATGTATGGTTATGATCTTTTTGCTGTATGTAGAAAGACATTTGGGGATGGAAGTAAACTGATGGGATGTGTAATTCATTTTAGGATATATATGAAGGTGCTAATTGTCTATTTTGGGAATTGATACAAACAATCATTTTGATTCCATGAAACAGTAAGCTGGTTACTAAGGATGATGTCAAATTTGTGAGTGTACTGTAGTTTCTTGGTAAAACCTTACTAGGTGGCATGTTATTTCACCCAAATTTATCATTAGTTTCATTCTTGTAGGATGCCATTCGGCCATTCCTCATCAAGCTAACTAAGGGTGCGTTTGGTTCGCTGGTTTCAGGAAAGGGAATGGGAATCATTCCCTTTCAACCTGTTTGTTTGCCACTTTTTCCCTCAATCATTCCCCCATTTCATTTTTCAAAATACCCCAAAACCCCTCTTCCCCATTCCCCACCCCCCCCCCACTTTCCCATTCCATTCCCCACCCACCCTAACCCTAACACTAACACCCATATACGTCGGTGGTGGTCGGACGGCGACTGTCGGCGAGCACCGGGGAGTGGTCGGGGAGGCTCGGCGAGCACCGGGGAGTGGTCGGCGATGTGGTGCTGTGGTGGAGGAGGGAGATCGAGCGTTGGGGAGGGGGCCTGGAGCATCGGGGAGGGAGTTCGAGGTGGTGCTGTGGTCGGTGGTGGTCAGCGACCGTCGGCGAGGGGGGCTGGAGGGTCGGCGAGGGGTCAGCGACCATCGGCGAGGGGGGCGCGACTGTCGGCGAGGGAGTTCGAGCATCGGGGAGGGGGGCTGGAGCATCGGGGAGGGAGTTCGACGGTCGGCGATGGGGGCTGGATAGTCGGCGACGGTCGTCGACGGTCGGGGATGGGTCGGCGACGGTTGGCGGAGTTCTGTGAGGGTTCGGCGGCGGTCGGAGCTGCGCTGTGGTGCGCTGTGGTGGTGGTGCTGTGGTGGAGGGAATGATTCCCTGGTTTTTGTAACAAACAACCTTCCAAATTTTCCACTTTGCCATTCCATTCCATTTCATTCACGTTGTTCATTTCATTCCGATTCTCTTCTGTAAACCAAACGGCCCCTAAATATGATAAAAAATTGTTCTTGAACCCCCATAAAGAATGAGTTAATTATTGGGGCTTTGATCACTAGAGTTAGACAACTTCAACAGCTAGGTTTGGTCATTGATAAGCTGGGAATGACAGGAGTAACAAGTTCATTCGATGTGAAGCTGTAGAAGGTACTGACAGCAATAGAAAAAGAGAGCAAGGGAGGGGTTTGTATCCTCCACACTCCAATTGAAACACTTCCTTTGTTCTTTTATAAGTGCTAAACAGGAGACAATTTGTAAGGCTCCTAAGACTAGGAGAAAAATAAAACTAGGGACCTATGTGTGTTTGTGTGTGTGTGTGTGTGAGAGAGAGAGAGAGAGAGATGCAAATAAGGTAATGTTGCAAAATATTCTTGGGGCTTATTCAAAGGAAAGCGTGTCAAGTTAAGTGAGAAATATGAAAGAAAATTTGTTCTCGAACCCCATTAAGAACGAGTCAAACTTTCCCTTTTATGGACTTCTCGAGATGGAGCTAGGCTATGTTTCTAAGGATCTCTTTGCTGAGTTCCTTTTAGCTAGAAGTAAATTTTCCATTGTGAAGAAAGGAATTTTCTAAAATTGGCTTTTGATTGGTAGCACTTACCAGTATCATATAAGTTACATAATCATAGGTCATTGGAAAAGTTATGTGAAAAGTAGATTGTTTAGAGATTTAGACTATACTGTTAGTTATTAGACTTGAAGTTTGTGTTAGCATGTTGCCTTTCTAGTAACTACAATATAATATCATCGTGATGTAACGACCTTATTCTGTGCTTTTAATACAGGAAATAAAGCACTTATGCTCATATCTGATGGATCTAAAAAAGGCATCTGCTGAGGAAATGCGAAGAAGCGTTTATGCAAACTATACAGCTTTTATTCGGTGAAGACTCTATCTACTGAATATTGAACTGCTGTCTGCTTTAACTTTTATTTTACACCACTCTCTGGCATTGTCTGTTAATCTGAGCGATGTGATTTTAAAAATTAGTTGTCTAATTACCAATGAAGTTGACAGTTGACTTTACATTTGTACAACTGCTAAAATATTTTCACTTTTACAGTTGAATTTTAGTAACCAGAATTTGATAGTGTGTCTATGGTTCTGTGCTTGTATAACCATTTTTGACCCCCAACCATGCACGAGCTCTTCTGGGTTGTATTTTTGGTGGATGAACATGTTCACCCTGCATTCCTTCCCAAATGAAGGAGAAGAAAGAGGAACAGAAAAGTGGGAAGAGCATGTTGATGTGTTTTTCACTTTGGTGGTCTTAAATTTTCTGTATATCATCCTCCTTTTTCATTAGATGATTGTTTGGTACGGGGAACTGGTTTCCATATGCTATAATTCCTATCACAACAAAAAAATTGTTGGCTGTTGCTGTTGGACTAATTGTGATTGTCCTGAGTTTTTTTTTTTAAAAAAAAAAAATATAAAGATTTTATTTAGTTCAAGGAATCTCACAATGTTTAGTTAGTGCGATATAGGTTCTGAGACACGAGCAAGGAAGGCCTCTTTCTCTATTAATTATCTCTTTTCTATGTTTTCTTTCTATAAATTGCTATTTTTCTTGGATGGAGAGCTTCCTGAAAAATCTTTTAGCATTATTTTTTAGCATGACATACATACTAGCACAGCTTTAACCCTTGTGGCTTTTAATATTTGATGAGATAAGTTCTGTAAATTTAATTCTCCAGTTTGTCCTGGTAAATTTAACGGTCAGGGTTTATAATGCAGTACATCAAAAGAAATTTCAGATCTAGAAGGGGAGCTTCTTTCTATCAGAAACCTTCTAACCACTCAAGCAACTCTTATACATGGGCTAGCTGAAGGAGTCCACATGGAATCATCAGCAGTATCTAGTTCTGAAGGACATGTAATGAATGGTATCAGTAACAGTGAAGAAAGGGAACCTTCGGATCTGGAAAAATGGCTGGTTGAATTCCCTGATCACCTTGACGTATTATTAGCTGAAAGAAGAGTTAATGAAGCTTTGACGGCCCTCAATGAAGGAGAGCGTGTTGCCTCTGAAGCCAAGGAAACTAAAACACTCAGCCCAGACGTGATCACTTCCCTTGAATATGCTATTAAAGAACGTAGGCAGAAATTTGCTGATCAGCTAGTTGAAGCTGCTTGCCAACCTACTACTCGTGGTACTGAGCTACGTGCTTCTGTATTGGCTCTTAAAAAACTTGGCGATGGTCCTCGTGCTCATACATTACTTCTCAGTGCACATTTACAACGATACCAGTATAACATGCAAAGTATACGTCCATCAAGTAGCTCGTATGGAGGAGCCTACACAGCTGCTCTTTCCCAGCTGGTCTTTTCTGCCATTGCTCAGGCAGCCAGTGATTCTTTGACCATCTTTGGTAGCGAACCTGCCTACACTTCTGAGTTGGTAACATGGGCTACCCAGCAAATAGAAGCATTTGCTCACATTGTGAAAAGGCATGCATTAGCTTCATCAGCAGCTGCAGGAGGTCTAAGAGCAGCTGCCGAGTGTGTTCAGATAGCTTTAGGCCATTGTTCACTATTGGAAGGCCGTGGTCTTTCACTATGTCCAACTCTGGTGAAACTCTTCAGGCCTAGTGTTGAACAAGCAGTGGATGCTAATTTTAAAAGGATAGAGGAGAGTACTGCTGCCTTAGCTGCGGCTGATGATTGGATTTTGACGTATCCACCAACCGTTGCACGTCAGTCTGGAAGGCCTTTGAGCACAGCTAACATGGCAGGATACCAGTACAAGCTTACAAGTAGTGCTCATCGGTTCATCTCGATGGTCCAGGTGAGTGATTTCTGGTTCTTGAATTTTATTTGAAATTAGCCTAATGAATATTATAGTTCTTCTATTTCACTACCTCAGCAATAGCCAGCTGTGTTGTTGGAGCCTCTCATGTGGAATTTAGCACCCCTTGGTTTTTCATTCGTCAATGTATGATTGAAGGAATGTTAGGGAGTGATCTTGGCAAAAAGTTTGTGACATTAGGATCATATCTTAACTTCAGTGTTCATGTTTAAGAGTGGCAACATTCTATTAGAGTCAATTTGTGCAACTCTATGTAGAAACACGGAAATGTGGAAACACGGAAATGTATGTAGAAAAGTAAATATTCCTATTAATAGGAAAAGGGGAAATATTAATTTTAATTACAAGAATTTGTCAGTTATCTTTTTAGGAATATTGGAGGCAGTAATTGTTGTCTAGATTTAACTTAGAATATTAAAAGCAGAAAGAAAAGGATGATGTTGATGATTCAATCTTGAACAACATTAATTTATACTTCCTTCGTTTTTTTGTAGTTGACATGTATTCCTTTTTAGGAAAGTTCTTTTAGTTGACATGTTTCTCTTTTTAGTAAGTTTCAAAATGTCTAATTCCTATTTTACCCTTAAATAATTTTAGATTGGTGTACAGTTTTGTGGGTAAGGGGTGTTATTGTATTGTAGCATCATTTGACACAGCTCCTTTAAATGTTTACCTAAATGTAGTGTGAACTTATAAGAATTGGAGGAATTATTACACAAAGAACTACCGTGCCAGACTTCTAGTATTTACCCTCTCCACCTCCTTGGGGTCTTTGGTATTTTCTTACCATACCACTCTCCATCAGTGAAAAAGTGTTTTTTTTTTTATCACAGTACTAACTTTTTCTGGATGATTATGGAGGTCTTATATCCTGTTTTCCATGTTGTTTGGTAGTTGTTTGAATTGACAAGATATAATGAATTGAAGCGTACTGCATTAGTTATTAAGAATGGATGCTTGAAATTTTACTACGTAGTTTGTGTTATCTTCCATCCAGCGAGTCATCTAACTTATTTCTCTAGCTAAGAAGAAAAAAAGAGAGAGTCTTCTTCAACTGGAGTAAATGTTTGCATGTTGTTCAGATTGTGGTAGGCTGTAAGCAATGAATTAAGATTGAGGTGTCAAACCTTTGTGTTGACGTGAACTTTCGGGATTATATGTGAAAATTGTATCTAGAATGACTTGTAAAGTGGAAACTTGTCTACACCTAAATTTTTTATCCTTATGGGATTATCCAAAAAAATTATAGATAGAGGCGATAATTAGTTCTCAATCTTTTCCTTAAGCTTGGTACTAAAATTGATGATGAAAGAATTTGATTTACCTGAATCCCTGTGCCCTGAAAACTAGAAATTAAAAGATGTGTATTGTGGTTCCTTCTTCATGAAAGGTTTAACCAATGTGTCTTCTCAACATCTGCTTTAAAGTTTGTATTGTTTTTACTGTTACCTTGGACTGGATCTCTATTGGGTTGTTGTAATCTTGCTGAATCCTTCTCTTGTCGCTATCTAAGATGTTTCTGCTGTTTACAACAAATAATTTAGCTTCTGACAACTCTGAATGCTACAACTTGCAGGACTTCTTTGAGGATGTGGGACCACTTCAGAGCATGCAGTTGGGAAGTAAAACATTAGAAGGTGTTTATCAGGTATTTAACTCGTATGTAAATATGCTTATAAAAGCACTGCCAAACTCCCTAGAAGAAGAAGCAAATTTTGAAGGATCTGGAAGTAAAATTGTTAGAATGGCTGAGAATGAAGCCCAGCAAATTGCTTTACTTGCAAATGCATCACTATTAGCCGATGAGCTACTTCCTCGTGCTGCCATGAAATTTTCTCAAAATAATCAATCTGATTATGATAAGCAAAATCGCCATCCTGAGCTCAGAGAATGGAAGAGAAGACTTGTAAGTTTAGTTGATAGGCTAAAAAATAGTTTCTGTCAGTTCCATGCTCTGGATCTTATTTTTACAGAAGAGGGTGACAGCAATCTTACTGCTGATATGTACTTGAGTATGGATGGAAGTGCAGAAGATATAGAATGGTTTCCGTCTCCAATATTCCGGGTAATTTTATTTTTTTTTTTCTTTCAATTGCAGCTGTCTTGTGGCTCCTGTTTATGTTTCATATATCTGATGTTACAGACACAACGGTAATTCAATGTGCCTCTTTATCTTCTTATTTCTCCATTCGTCTGATAGTGTTTGGGGACTGTGTTCTTAGGTTTTTGACAAGTGTTTTAGTGTTTGGGGACTGTGTTCTTAGGTTTTTGACAAGTGTTTTAGTGGCCACATGTCATAGGCATTTTGGTTGCTACGTGTTATGAAATGCTTAAAGATTCTTTAAAGATTCTTTTATTCATATTTTTGTATAAGTTTCGCTAAAGCAACATAACCTCTCCCACCCCTTCTCTTAGGATTCTTCTTATTATGCTAGTGATAATTGTGTTTGTGGAATAAGATTGCCGATAACCTGGTGTGGTCAACATTTATTGGTGATAACGAAAGTAGAGAACATGACTGGATTCAATTGTCTGCATTTGGTGCTACAATTGTACAAATGCAATCATGATGTATATACCCCTTCTACCTGAATATGACGATTGACCTACAAGGTTCAATATATTTTATCTGCCACAAATATATTACTAAAAAGTATTAATATCAGTAGCTTATCACTTTTTACAGAAAACCTTTTCATTGCCAAATTTGTATGCATATAATGTGGAACATTTTCTTATTTGTAAAGTAGTCCGGAGTCTTCCATCTTGGCACCTTTTTCTTTCGATGTATCTAATATGGTTCATTCAGAAGCACCTTTTTAGGAAGTTGATGTTGTTTGTCTGAACATACATTCTACATTTCCAGATGAATTGGTTATCTGCATTTGCATCTTGTAAGTTGTCAATTGATGTTGCCCTTTAGCTTCTAATCTAGTACATGAGTCTAGATTTTATCTGTTGAGTTGTACGAATGGTTTTGAATAATTGTGATATCGCTTGCTATTTTATTGCTTTGGGGCCACAAGCCAAAAGGAATTTTAAAGAGTGATTTGGCAAAGCTTGTTTGCATTTAATTAGCTTTTCTGTGGAAAATTTTAAACAAGAGATGTGTTAATTTTACTTACCCTGATTTAAATGTTTTATAGGAACTTTTCTTCAAACTCAATAATATGGCTAGTATTGCGGCGGAGATGTTTGCGGGCAAAGAAAGATTTGCTACATTGCTGATGATGAAACTAACTGAGACTGTCATCTTATGGTTTTCTCAAGACCAGAGCTTCTGGGATGATATTGAGGATGGTCCTAAGCCTTTAGGCCCTCTTGCCCTTCAACAGGTACAGAAGCTCAATTCTGAAGCTTCTTCCCTTTAAGATCTCGTGTTCTCATCTTTCTAATGTCTCGAATCGAATTATATCCTGAAATATTACCACAGTAGGCTTGGTATCCTTTTGCTGCCTTTTGAAAGATCTTGTTAAATCTGTAATATGATATTTGTTCTGGGACAAGGAGAGTTGCTTCTCACTTGTTTTTATTTTCTTTGTAAAGTTTTTAATTTAGTTGTCTTATGCCTTCTGCAACTTTTATTCCCTTTGTTTTCAGAAGATAAACGTGACATATTTTCCCTTTGAACATTGCAGCTCTACTTGGATATGAAATTTGTCATCTGCTTTGCTTCCCAAGGTCGTTACTTGTCTCGTAATTTAGTCCGTGTTATCAATGAGATAATATCCAAAGCTATAGCAGCCTTTCAAGCAACTGGCAGAGATCCATATAGGTAAGTTCTTTGTGATGACTTTTTTATGTTTTGGTGTTTTCAGTCTCTTTACCTACCCTATGTATCCTGTCCCTCTTGCTAAAAGAAATAGGCAGATAGATATTTACTTTCTAAACCACTAGCTTGTGCATCTACCTCTGAGTCCCAATCGCTTTATTTGTTAGACATGTCAATTCAGTAACATTGATTTATTTATATTCCTCTTAATTATTATGTTCAGTGTACTGCCTGAAGACAATTGGTTTAATGACATCTGTCAAGATGCAATTGAGCTACTGAGTGGGAAGCCGCGAGAAATCAATGGAGAACGCGATCTGAATAGCCCAACTGCTTCTGTCTCTGCTCAGTCTGTTTCATCGTTCAGATCTCATGGGAGTTCTTAGCAGCAGAATGTTGCTCATTTGTACATTAGACTTGAAATGGGAGCTTCCAAACTTTACCAGCAAATATTTGTTCATAGTATGGTTGAAAATCTTGTGTCCCCCCTTTCCTTCTCATTTTTTTTCCACATTATTTTGGCATGATGACTCGTAATTTTGTAGATCAATACCCACAGTAGCCTCCAGGTTAGAATTTCTGTCTTCTGGAAACATGTAATTACATGCAATTTGATTATAAATCTAGTCCTATTCTTTTAATGCATTTTTTAAATGAAAGGTACACTTCGTCTGTTTCCAACAATATGTTTGTAATCTTTAGTGTACTAACTCAAGTTGCACGAGACCTTGGCACCTTGTAAGGCTGACTCCAAAAACGAACACAATCCACGGGCAATATGCCGCAATAATCAGCCAATTGTTCTCATCTTCGGCAAATCTTTTTACAATCATCCAATCATCTTTTGTAGATCTTAGTTCCATCTGTTCCATTATTTTGAAACTCTTTCATCTATTTATATTTGAAAGCTCAATATTGCTCTTCACTAGGTGGTTAGCACAAGGCTGGTAGCATATCTTAATTTACTACTTATTAGTCAGAAAGTGCAAATTTGTCTACTCTTTAGGTTTAGAGTAATAACTGGGCATTTGAATTGAACTTTGACACTAATTTTCTTTTAAAGAACTTGTCTTTATATGTAACAGATCTTATTCTAGGATTATATGCAAGAAATCCAAAAGACACAACATACAGATTAGGGAGTGGGGGGTAGTCATTAGTTTGATCCCCAGCCAACACGGGGACGTGCATAATACGCTCTGGCAGGCCAATCTGTAGCTAGATATATAATTTCCATTACTTCTTAAGCCTTGAAAACCAGTCCAACCAAGCTTGGCTTTTGGATGACATTACATAACTTGTGTTATTGTGTTACTGCTAACTGGTAGGCCTAGTAGCATTTGATTCATCTTTGATATGAGGTAGGATTATAAACCACCGTTATACTTAGTATTATATCCAACCATTTTTTTTTAGCTAACTATGGTATTAGCCTATTAGGGATTAGGCTAGTCCAAACCCATACCAAATACACAGTGCCAAATTGTGTTAAACTGTCAAAGGTTATTGTACCAATCCTAGTCCGACTATGATTTAAAAGTAATTTAAAAAATAGTCCCTAAATTGTTAATTTATTGCCTTAATCTGATTTATTGTAATTTTACAAATGCTGTTGAAAAAACGCTATTAACCTGGTTTTGGTGGAAGAAACTTGGGGTAAGGGATGAGCACAATGTTAATAATAAATGCATCTGCATTTCTTTAAAAGGGAAAGAAAGAATAAATTATGAAATTGTACAGGTTGATGAAAAAAACTAGCCTCGACTCCGCAAGTGGTTTATTAGCCAACATCACTGGAACTTCAATTGTTTGCAATGATGATGAAGGCCATGGGAGAGAGAATCTTTGACTATATGGAATTCTAAGACAACTCTACTCGAAAAACTAGAAGAGTACTTATGAAACAGTATTCTCGGCCCCAAAAGGTGTAAAATGAGACGAATATAATGCCCTATGAATCAGTATCTTTGAATATAAGAGTACAGAACTGATTTCGACCAAGAAAACAGAACAAAAAAATCCATCCTCCAAAACTGGATATTGCTCCTAGTAGTAAACTTTGAAAGTTGGAATTGGACCTCCATGTTTTACTCCCCAACTGTAAAACCAAAACCAAATTTGTAATCTTTCTTCTTGTGATCGAGCTGCAAGAAAGTAGGTCACAGTCAAAAACCTTGCAAGAGGGTCAAGCTAAAAAATGCATCTCCCGAATTTTAGTGCGACTAAATAGATGAAATGGAGTTGAAAATCCAAAGCACTTCGATAGAAAGCACCCGATCACAGAAAATCTAATGCTTCATACAAATATGTAGTCACATGCTAAAACCGTTCCTTTTTTCACATCTATGGTGAAGATACACAAAATTAGGAGAATAGAAGAGTGTGTGGGTAGTGTAAGAAATAAGTAGGCAACAGAGTATTGTAAAGTAGTGATTATGTAAGAAAAAGTAGAAAAGAAAGTGCTGAAAGTAGAGTTTGTGTCAAAACATAAGAGAGTGTTGCTAGTGGGGTAGAATGGGAAAAAAAATCCCAAAATAGGAATAAGTGACCAAACAAATAGGAACAGATATAGCATACTATTTTTAATTCCAGAAAAATTCACACATTTCCTGGAGTATTAACAGATTATAATTATACTTCGAACATACTACAACTACTGTTCAAATAGGAACAGATATAGCATACTATTTTGATTCCAGAAAAATTCACACATTCCCTGGAGTATTAACAGATTATGATTATACTTCGAAACATACTACAACTACTGTTCAAATTGAGGAGGAAATTATTATGAAGAGTATATTAGTGAAGTTTTGGTGAAACCTTAATCATAGGGGGGTGGGAAAATTATTAGTTCCAATGGGAGGTAAAAAGTTCAAAGCAGTGGCAGTATTTCCTTGTAATTCAAAACCACACAGATAACAATGACACTAAGTTTTCCAAACCATTCTGAAGGACATCGGTTTCAACTTAAAACAGATTTACCAAGGATGCAGACCTAACATGTGATAATCTGGCATTTAAATTTAAGATCTCACCTCTGCAGAAAGTAAAAAGGTTAGACCCAGATTGAGTCTCTCCTCAAGAAAACCAGTAACACAACCGTTGGAGTCTATCTTCCCTCTAACACGTGCCTGCAGAGAAAATATAGCAAAATATGTAGTAAGTTATACCTTCCAGTTCAGAATTAACACGGATTAACAAGATAAATTACAATCCTTGTAGTTATTATTATCATAATCTCGAATGTCTTTAACAAAGATCAAGCCTAGGACAATGAGCTGAGAGGGTTCGAACATACAAAAGCATTTACAGTGTGATCAAACAGTTTTTTGCCACTATAATTTACAGTTCAGCTAGTTGTTTGATTTTGGCTATTATACGCTAATGGCACTAAATAGCTAGTTCGAAATCTTTTCTATAAATCCTTTCTAAAAAACACACCTAATAAAGGGGCAATGCAAACACATTTTATTTTAGCTTACATCCATAAAAATTAGTTATAGCAAAGCAAAGGAAGAATACACTTGTCTTCAAATATCTCACTCAGATTTATTTTTTTTTGTTTAAAGAAGCTTCCCATTAATTTTGTCATTAATCCATATAAGTGTTTACACACATCATACTTTTAGTCAATGATAAAATGAGTCAAAACCCTCTATTATATTCACAGTCAGCTTGATGGCTTGACTGCTTCTCTATTCTTAAGGGAATATCTATTCATTCTGTGTCATTTGTTTTTTACCTTCTGCTTTTGTATTAAAGTCTGCCAGTATCTCCTAAGACACATCTTTAACCTTTTCTCTTTAGCCATACCTGATGGCAATCTTCTACATAGATTTATACTAATATGTATCAACAAAAAATCCTTCAATACTTCATTTAATAAGGGCATTAGGGGAGATAATATAATTTATGACTACGTATTATTTCCGATATCTATAAACGAGAATCAATGTATTAAATTAAACTATGGCATGCATGAAGAAGGTTTATGGTGATTGGATCCTACTCTGATCTTACACAGTGATCAGCTGCTTCATCAATACAATGTGTAGCTCTTCTATAATGAAATGACATTCAATTAGTGGTCACAAGAACAAGACACCAAAAGAACAGTGACAACAATTAAGACCACAAGGCTCTAGCTTCTACTCTGTACGATAGAAGTTTGAGGATAGTTAACTATAAATGTTTATACAGATTCCCACTAATTTCATTAATGAAACAAAACAATCTGTAATCAGATCAATGGCAAAGTCCAATAACAGGAAAAAGAACGAGAACTTTATGTGTTGATGATAACGTATGTAATGCATTTTTGTTCAGATAATGCTATTGGAGAAGCACTAGATCAAGACACTGAGATTATAATATTACCTGGCGTAGCACTGCATCATAACCTACTGTAGCTGTAACATCCTTTGACATATGGTTGTATGAAAATTCAGTTGCAAAAGAAAGCTGTATCATACAAATGGCGTCAGGCTTCAAAAACTTGTTATAAGTGTCTCTAAAGATGACACAACAGCTGGACCAAATTTCTTACCTTTTCGGATACCTTCTGGACATAACTAAGTGCAACCATTCCTGTGCTAGCCACTTGTCCAGTAGCAACCTGAATGGTAGGAAAAAAACATTAGCTCTAATACATCATGTACAGTCGATTCTTAATGAAGGTGATAGGTACACTGTATCTGCAAATTGACAGGAATGAAGATAGGAACAGAAAAGGCCCACCGAGGACATAAACAAGCAAACTCTGTTCTTACAGTGCAGACTCATGTGGCAAATTTTACATCCAATTTTTACAGCCACCTTAATTTTAATATGTTGTATTAAAATGTGTGCACCAACAAAAGGTCCATTAATAGATGGAAAACCTGAAATTGTCCCACAATCCCTCCCCCCCCCCCCAGGTCTGAGGCCCTGGCTATCCTACTATTTAGTGCAACTTTTTTCCAATCAATAATTATTACTACGTATTAAAGAGTGTTCACAATTACATGTTTGTTACCTATGTTAACCTAACATTTAGAGTACCCATCGGACATGGGTAAAATGTAAGTGTCAAAACTTGACTATCCTATTCTGTTCACCTTATTTCTACTTATTTCATGGTTAACAAGTTCAGATAAGATAAGTTCAGATAAGTTGTGATAAGGGTTAATAAGGGTCACCCCAAGTTTAATTTATAATTTAAATAAGTTCTAATAAGTTTAGATAAGTTCACATAAGTTAAGATAAGTTAAGATAAGATCATATAAGTTCAGATAAATTCATATTATAAAATCAGGTGAATAGAATGCACCCTATATTTACACCTAAAACGATAATCAAAAATAGAAAATTCATGCTATTTGGTCCAAAATCAAGTGTCATGTGTAATACAGCTACAGTGATATCCAAGTTTTTGAGGATTGGAGTATATGTCATGATAACGGAAGGGGAAATACAAACTCCTAGAAACATTATTTGTCATAAGCCATTTTTCTTTTTCTTTTTCTTCTTTTTTTTAATGCAAAATCTTATGCTCATCTCTAGGTTGGACAATAGCTCTATCTTCGCAAACACGCTTGCCAATCTAACCAAAAAAAAAATCAAACGGAACAGCACATTACATAAACTTGGAAGTTGGACCTCTTAGACAATAAAAGTTTATGGACAAATTCATCATATGCAGACTCCTGAATATGAGAGTAACATACTTCCTGAATCCCAACTTAAGTTATGAGAATTCTATGTGGATTTGAACATAACTGAAGAGGTTGAAGGCAAGGTGGAGTACCAAAACATAAATTCATAACATAGACCCAAAAGTTTTATGGCCAAGATACAAAACTGAACATGTAAAAATTCATGAAAGTCAAAGTCAAATTACCGTCTTGTCATTATTGTATCGAGCAGCATAACCAACACCAGATTTTCTATGCTGACCAGTCCAGAAAATTTCACCACCTAGAGAGATATTTGGGGTCACACTCTGCATCCCACCAGTCGAAGGAAAAGAAATTATCAAAATACCACTTCACCCATATAAATAATTTTAAAAGAGAAGAAAAAAATTGTTAAGCAAAGTAAAGGTAAATGCACGACTCAAGCAGCAAACACTTTGATACAACAGATAAATCCAATTTTGAAACATGATATCAATTCAGTACAGAGGACAAGAATATTGCAAGTATGTTTATTACAGCTCAACTTATTTACCTGTATGTAATTTGCCCCAATAAGTGTACCACTGCCTAGTTGAAGCTGAGCCCTGTAATCATTTCCCTGCCATTGAAAATCATGTCCAGAAAACAAAGAAATGAGCATTATTCATGGCATACATGATAGAAACTTATTCAAATTGCTTAGCTCAAAGTTAGCAATAAGAATTGAAAACCAAAAGTAGAGAAGAATCAATATCCTGCACATTTAGCTTCAATTTCACATGAATATAGGACAGAATATGATTCAAATAGAGGAAGTGACTGCCACAGAAGACAAATGGCCTGTTATGTGTAATGTGGGAGGTAAAAGAAAATTGTGGATCAATATGAGGGCTTCATGGAAATGCAATCAAGCACAAATACACTGTCAACAAAAGATACTTGCCTAAAAGAGCTTGTTATGTTGTAAATACCCAGACAAACAATCTCTCTGAAAAATAGCATGCACAAATAGGCTTCATAGTATCAAATTGCTTTCCCAAAGAAGATCCATATGGTATATTGTAGGGAAAACCTTTTTCCTATAGAGGATAGGTTGATATATCTATTACTACATAGTAAAATAAATTTGGAAAGTATATAGGCCTTACCTTGTAATCAAAAGTACCCATCCCTTGAGACTGGTGAGGCTCGCTTGACAGCTGGAAAAAGATTACCAAACCTTATTCATCAATCTCAAAAACTTATCAGCTGTCCATATGAAGGTTTATGGGAACCATATACTAGAATAACATAATATGGAAAATTACCATAGCATTTCCCTTCAAAGTTAAATTATCTGTCAAATCACACTTAAGCCTTGCATTTAGTCTACCGTCGTGTGAAACCCTTCCAATAAGCATCAACTGTAAGAAACCATCAATTAAACAAGTTATTGCAAGGGCATAAAAGAAGACATTGGTGCTAAATCATATATTCCATCCTCTTAAACCTTTATGATTGATTTTAGCTAACCTTTGGGTCTAGAAAGTTAGCACCAAACTCGTAGTTGGCAGTCGGGATTTTAATAGGCTCTGGGTTTTGAGAGGGAACTTCTATCGGCCCCATCGTCACACTGCAAAAAAAAGTAACAAGCAAGACATTAAACCGCCGGAGTTGTAACAACCTAAGAAACCTATCAGCACTAGCAGAGGGGCATTGATAAAAGTAAGCATAACAGAAAACCAGCTTGAAGTACCAGTGACTAAGAAAAAATTTCGGGCTAAGGGCTTTAGTAAAGTCAAAGCGCATCCCTTCAAAGACTTCTGGCTTCAGAGACACTGTAAACAACCAAAGAACACAAATTTATGATTGTTAGCCAACCAGCTCCTTCACCGCATATCAATTACAACACTGAATCTCTAAACACATTGAACATCAAGCAACTACACTGTCTCAATCAATCATCATTAACTCGATTCGCCAATATGGGAGATCAGCAATAAGATTCAACCCGCATTCAAAATTAGAAGATAATCATATAATAAACACCCAATTCAGCTGAAGAACAAGTATCAAATTACAATGAGCACAACATACAGTGAAATCAAACAAACACCCACACTCCTACTAAAATTGAACAACAATGTCAAAACAAGATTCAAAATCCTGACTAACATTCTTAATACAATACTTCATTAGTTAATGTATTCTAAAACACCCAGAGAAATCCCAGAAAAACCCAGAAATAATACATCATCAAAAAAACGAAAAATTATAATTACCCAGTAAAATTAACCTAATAATGAAATTAAAAAACAAAACTAGGGCTCATTGAAATGGGTAAGTCGAGAATACAAACTCAAAGATTCACGATGAATTTCTTCATAAGGCAGAGGACAAGGGAGATTGCCATAATCAACAACTTCTTCAGTCTTAGGAAGTTCAGTAGGATTGGCCGCCATTGCTGGACCTGTTGGAGGAACTCCTGCCATTTCTAGTATAATGAAATCAAATCTTCACAATATTATTCCTGATTAATTCAAATTTATTGTTGAATCAACAAATCAGCAATCAAAAACTCCTCTATCTCCTCTCTATGAAATAGAGATCAAAACATGGGTCGTAGAAGAGGGTTCAGGGAAGAGAGAGAAAGAGAGAGAAGATTGGGAAGAAAGAAAAAGGGTTATGGAGACGAAGAAGGGCTTTAGGAGGGTTTTGGGTCTCATTTTTCAGGGTTCGGGTTGATCCAATGATTCGGGCTATTCATTTTGTGGGTCGAATTACCATTTTTGCATATACACTATACTTCTTCCATTTCTTTTTAGTTGACACGTTTCTTTAGTCACGTTTGTCAATGCACATATTCAACCGTTATTCACTTTAATTACCGATTTTTTAAAAAATTTAAAGGTTGATATTTTGAAAATATACCTCGTGACGAATCTAACAAGACTCCACACGATTATATTTTTCATTACGTTTAAATCACAAAATACGGTCAAAGGAAAGTGTGTGAATAGTGCTAAAGTCAAAGTGTGTCAACTAAAAAAACGGAGGTAATAAAATTTAACTTTTTTTCATCATTTTTCATGAGACATTTTGATTTTTAACTTCATGAATAAAATACGTTAATTACAAATTATGATAAATGCTTGGTCGTATTGTGTAGTAAGCCATAATAGGAGTTACTGGTACTTTGTCAGTGTTATAGCCTATAAGGGTTACCAAGTCAGTGTTGAGTGAATACTTCGTTAGTTTTATGTAAGTTAGTCGATTAGTGTTACATGGGTTACTCAATCAATGTTTTAGAGGTTAGTTTGTTCTTTTACTAATAGTATGTAACACCCTAGAAATTCCTTTCCTTTAAATACACACTTTACTCTTTTTAAAATACGTTTTAGGAATATCTAAGACATTACCGCCACCGTGAAAATGGCTAAGGCAACTATCAAAGATACACAGCGGAAGACTTGAAAACCAAAACTATTTAAATAATACAATTTAAAAACCAAACCAACGAAAGTAAAGTTGAAAATCAACAAAACCAAAGTCAAATAAAATCCACTACAACTTGGAACCATTGAAGACCCTTATTCAAAACCGAAATAACCAAACTTTTGCGTTAGTCCATAAAGTAATATAATAAAATATTCAATGCATAAAACACATCATATCCTAATGGAAGCTAGCATGATTCTCTCTTCACTCATGCCCCGTCAAGAACATGCTTCAATACCTGAAAACTGTATCTCTACTTGCCCCCACTACTCTCCATTAAAATGGATCATCATAGGGCCAAGATAAAGACATGGTCAGACACAAACAACACATACAATCAGCAAAGCTGAGTACATAAGCGTAATTAAACACACTAACATGCATTCTCCTATCATCATACACACTTACCTCATTGCACATGTTTACAAGCACACACAACAATCAACAAGACACTCTAACTAGACACTAAATAATTCATTTTACGTTGATTACGCATCGAACGGGTTTCCAACTATACCTATCCCAATAAATTGGGGTTAACTGACACGGGAGCTAACCGTGCCAGCAACAAACCTGTGCCACACATAGGTGGCGGAATTCTAGCGCATAATAATAAAAAGGAATATACAGCGTCCTGTACTCCGTTAGAAGTTATGATCAAATGTAAAGTCACATAACTCCCCTCATATGTTCATACT
The DNA here is from genome assembly GCF_001683475.1 of Chenopodium quinoa. Taxonomy (NCBI): domain Eukaryota; kingdom Viridiplantae; phylum Streptophyta; class Magnoliopsida; order Caryophyllales; family Amaranthaceae; genus Chenopodium; species Chenopodium quinoa. The sequence continues at coordinate 157,973 of NW_018742881.1, forward strand.
CAAGGTATATACATTCCAAGAGTTTTGGTGCGTAATCTCTTTCACTTTACGTTATTTACATATTATTAGGGTTGGTGATGACCCTCAAAGCATAACAATTCAATCATCAATAATAACTCAATCACTCAAACATACCAATTTAATTCTTGAATATTTAGTGACCACATAATATTTAATGTTGAACCCTTTTTAATTCTACCTCAGTGTCAAAGACACCTTAAACGCATAAAGCGCCAAAAATCCTATTCCTCGGTGTTAAAAACACCTTAAGTGCATAAAGGCACCAACATACAATTTATTCCTTGTGTACATAGACACTTATATAGCTCCTTTCTCATGCTTAAAGCATCAATAAAAATTATATGAACCATAATAAAATTTCTTTTCAATATTCCAAACATAATTAAACAATTAGTTTAATTAAACATGCTCTCTATCATGCCATAAATAAATATGTAGTCCATATAATCATGCCAAAAATATAATTTTCCAATCCATAAACCATCACAAATAATTCATGCTTCACAATTCAATCACCAACACCAATAATTCACAATTCAATACATAAACCTTAGCATGATACTACTTGTAATTGATTGAAATTAAACCTAGCATGATTCTACATCATAAAAATATGCTAAGTACGCGAACGTACATTGAATACGATCTTAAAATCGTCACGACTAGTAAAAATTGCTCACTTCGAAGTCTCCTACACATTAAAATTATAATAGAGCATTAAAACCCACTCTAAACAAATTTCCAGCAATATATACTATTCTAAAACCCCTCTTAAAATAATTAGAATAAGCTGAAATTATAATTAAAACACCCTAATTAAGTCCCACTTAATGGGTAATTTAAATTTCCTTCAAAAGCATAATATTAAGTGCTCTACATAAAATTCCAGCACTTTATTTCTAATTAAAACTTGCTGTAATTTAGTCTTAAAACACTTAAATTGAAGATCTAAACATTAATACCTCATATACTTTCATAATTTTCATAAATCAAGGACCTAGGGTTTCAAAAATTGGGGCTTTTTAATTAAAAACCAAATCTGAAAATTAATTCATACAATTACAATTATCAAACATCAAAATTAAACCCCCAAACTCATAATTTATATTTAGATCCAAGAATAGATTAAATTAAAACAAGAAAGCTTAGTTTTTTTTTTTATTTTTTTTATACATAGTTCGAAAAAGGGGGAAAAAGGGGAGGAAGAACGGCAGCCACCACCGGCTGCCGGCTGCCTGCTGCCGGCGGCCAGCAGCTGCCGGTGGCTGGCAGCGGTGGTGAGGGAGGAAGGCAGCCGAAAAAAAAATAAGGGGAAGGGGAAAAAAGAAAAAGAAAGAAAAATAAGGAGGAGAGAGAGAGAGAGAAGTTTACCTTGGGTTTTCTCCACTCTAGGCAAAGTTTGATTTGCCTCATAAGTGGGATATTTATACCCCTTCTCTACTAACCCTCTTCCAGGTTTTCCTAATTCCTTCCCTAATAAACTTGTTGAAAAATTAAACTTTCCTAAAATAAAACCCGAACTTTTAAATACAATAATTAAATAAACTTTCCTTTAATAATAATATTAATTAAAATACTTTAATTAAAATAATTACAACTATTTAAATACTTTATAAAATACATACTTTAAATAAAATACGTATAAAATACGGGGTATTACATAGTAACACAATGTGGTAAGCCGCACACAAAGCGTGATGTATATAAATAGGCGCGAAAATGTTTTTTAACATTTAATAAATAAAAACTTTTAAATTAGCACTATAACATATTTTAAAAATTGATTTTACCACAATTAAACCGTTTTCATGTAAAATTCCATGAAGTGGGGTCCATATACCACAGTGCCACGTGTTACCATGTTACTAGTTGAATAAACTTAGGAAAAAAAATAAAGATCGTAAAACTAACCCGACCATCTCATCACCACCGCCACCCATTCCCCACCTAACTTGGGCGACCACCGGCCTGCCACTGCTGCCTGACCTTTGGCACACCCCCTCCTATCAAAATCGATGCCGAGGAAAGGTGGTGGGTCGTCTTGAGGGGGATGAGGTGGGCCGCCGGTTAGGGTGGGGGTGGTGGTCGTCGCCGGTCAGGGTGGTGGTGTTAAGGTGTTAGTGATTAGTAGCAAGAGGAAAAATAGTGGTGAAATAATAAGAGCATAATTATCCATTCATACAAAATATTGGCAGTTTTAATCATTTTTTATGACGGTTTTTTCGTTTTTAAAACCCCTTTGGGTAATTTCCTAATCTATATCTATCTATATATTATACTAAAAGACAAGCGTCTCAATGTGAGGATGACAAATGTTACTCTCTCATTGGCTTATCTTATGTATAAAATATATCTATATAATTACTGTTTACATATTCAAGCATAATTATTTTTGTAAAACTTCAAACAATAAAAACAAGTTTCTATACATGCATAAGATTTTCATGATTTCCTAACATAAATATTGATTTAATTTTTTTTATAACAAATATATATTTTCCAGTGCTACAAATAATCCATAAAGTCTTTCCAATCTTTATTTATAGTCAAGTTAAAGAATAATAATTAATTTGAAGCAATATAATTAAAGTGGCATAATTAAGGAAACAAATATTTCGTTTGTTGTACTCCTTGACAAATACTGAATGCTGAGCTGAAATGTTGTCTTGGAAAAAAAATACATAATCTTGAACATAAATTTAATTTTAATCGGCCTTTCATTTTCTATACAATGTCTTTTACAATGACCTTTTGTTTTTCTTGCATGAAAAAAAAACTGAACCAATAACCAATCTAAACAAGAAAAATAAAAGTTAAATTGAATAAGACATTTGACGAAAAAGGGATAGATATAAACTATATTATAACTATTACTCGTGTTTTAAATTGTAATATTCGTATTAACATTGCTATTACTTATGATTTTTTTTTTTTAGAAAAACTAACATTTTGATTTAAAAATCGTGCATTGCTCATGTACTATACTAGATATACAACAATCATGTGAAATAATTTATGTTGTTTTATACATAATAATACTTTTAACTATAATAGTATGTGTATATAATATAATATTTTTTATAATATAAAAAAGTATATTTATATAATATAATATTTTATGACACCTGTCCTCCATACCAAGTGTAATCTCAATCACCACTACACCAACAACCAATAGGTGTAGTCTCAATCACCACTACACCAACAACCAATTGGACCAATTGGTGTAGTGGTGATTGAAACTACACTAGGTAGAGAAGACTTGTGTTCGCTCCCCTGCAACAACAATCGGAAGGGGAATGAAACCTAATAACCTAGAACTGATCCTCAAATCTGGATTAGCACAAAGGGTGAACCGGATAGAACACCCAAAACTCAATGCATATATGATGGGAATTAACTTATCCTTTATCTATCTTATACAAAACTCCAAAATCTATTTTTTTTTTCAAAATATAATAATAACATTTGTAAATTTTTGTTAATATGAAAGATATAAACCTATCAAAATGTATATATAGTTAAATTGTTTAATAACTTATATCGAATGCATAGTTTTATTAAAATTATTTGCATGTAATCATTAAATGTGTTGGATGTGTAAATTTTTGTTAATATGAAAGATATAAACCTATCAAAATGTATATATAGTTAAATTGTTTAATAACTTATATCGAATGCATAGTTTTATTAAAATTATTTGCATGTAATCATTAAATGTGTTGGATGTGTAAATTTTTGTTAATATGAAAGATATAAACCTATCAAAATGTATATATAGTTAAATTGTTTAATAACTTATATCGAATGCATAGTTTTATTAAAATTATTTGCATGTAATCATTAAATGTGTTGAATGTTGTATAGCTATGCAATGTCCAAAACTTTAGTTGAGCGACTTTGATTTAGTGATTGTACGGTAAAAAGATATTGACTTCGATCTTGAAACCTAAAAGTCTAATAAATTCTAAATAGAAAAATTAAAACAAAACGAAATGAAAAATAGTAAATGGCTTTAAATATTGAAATAAACATAACCTTTTAAATCAATTTAGCGAATTCAATAGACAATTTAAAGGCTTTTAAAGTTAAATGGGGGAAAATATATGTAAAAAGAACATTTTTGGATATATAAATGTCCATGCACTATTATATGAGTTTTGTTAACCTTTTTATAATTAAGGTAGGGATAAATCTTAGTAATATATACTCTGTATATTTTATTTATATAAAATTATCACTATCCATACCTATATACGAAGTATTTGTGTTGTATACTATATTTAATCAGCTGTTGGTTATATATGTGACTATTATATAATATATAGTTTTTGGCACAATGGTTAACTTAGGAAAATATATGTTCTGGTAGGTCAAATATAAGGTTATTATTGTGTCTATAGATTTAATGAGTGCGAAGGGTAAATAAAACATGTATATATTAGATTGATTGTAGCTACTGATGCGGATGGTATGATAAGAAAATTTTATTTTTTTCTCAACGGGAGATATAAATAAATTAGTCCACTTCTTATATAGCTATGTGGAGTATTATTCAATTATTTTCAATTAATAAAATAACATTATAAAAAATTAAAAAGAAATTCAAATAACATAAAATACTATTCAAATAACGTTTCTTTAATTTTTTTTTATTGACCAATAGTAACCAAGTCCTTTAATAGTAAATAAATTACTTTTTTTTATTTTTATTTTTTCTACGAGTTTAATAATTTGATTTATAAACCGTGCATCAGACGGGCTCTATCCTAATTGGTGATCCATTTCCAACTCTACATCAAGAGGCCCAGATAATTGCAAATTTGCAACACTTTCTCATCTCGGTCGATGCTCGCGCCTTTTCTTCTGAATGCCAGTATGTTGTCTCTCTTTCAAACGCATTCAAATTCATACTATTTCTGCTTCATTCATGCTTAATCATGGCTGCATTCAATCTATCATTGCACTTCATCACTTTTAACATCGCTTTCTGTTGCTGGTTTTCTAGAATTTTACTTCAAATTTACAATTTATATGTTAGTTTAATCTTCTGAGTTTTGACGCATTCTATTTGATAGTCAAATAAGTTTGATAGGGTTTAATTTGCTAGTTTTTGATGTGAATTTTTGCTGTTTATTTTGTTTTCCTTGGAATTGTACATCTAGATTTTGAAATTTCGTAAATTTGATTGAGTATAATTAATTTGTTCTGCAAATTTAGGGCTCGCACTTGTACTTACTAGTTTTAACACTTATTAGGTTATACTGTTATAATACCTTAGAATTGCAATTCCTTCAGATTATATTGGCCTTAGAATTGTTTTTTTTTTTTTTTTTTTTTTTTTTTGAAAAATAGCAATGAAGGGTTTGAGAGCTTAAATTGTGTGCAATCATACCTTTAAATCATATGATAAAGAATATATGCAAACTATCTTTCTCATGGTATGTTTTGTGAAACCAGACCTTTAAATCATGTGATAATGAACATAAAACGTCGTATACAAATATACCAATGAGAACGGTAACTATGTTTACTAGAGTACCATACACATAAGTATGAAGTAAGACAGAAAAGAGATAAGATAGTGATTCTCGTATTTATGGTGAACGGTTTGAATCCTAACTAACAACCGAATTCTAATAAGGATTTAACAAGTTTTCAAAAAGCCGTATTGTGCCTTACCAGTTAAAATTTTTGTTCAAAGTTTTCTTAGGCTTAATCTTTCCTAATACTTCTTTCGTAATACTTACACCTCTTAACCAAGGCATTTAAATGCTTCTCAGATTTTTTTAAAGAGCATTGCTCCCACCTTATCTCTGTACTTGTTAATATTATGTCTTCTTGTATGATTGAACACCCAACTGAGCATCCTCATTTACCTAGCATAATATTACGGGCTTTAGGCCACTAAATTGGCTAACACTTTGAAGGATAGCTGACCTCGTTTCTACACAATATGATTTCCCCTTAAATTTTAATGGAATATTCTTAGCTGACATAGTTCTTTAGACACTGCTCCATTTAATTAAATCAACATGGACATCGCAAGCAATGCCTTTATCAGTCTTGTCGTTACCTTGAATGATTGTCCCTAAATATCTGAAATTCTATTCTTTTGGTGTAGCATCTCATTCAATCTTAATCTGAAGTTCTATGGTATCTCACCTTTTTCCTGAATTTACACTTCAAGTACTCTTTTAGTTCTTCTCACATGGAAATTTTTGACTTATCAACAAAGTTCTAGTTATCCGCCTTGATGGGTCTTGCATGGTAGGACACTTGATGGTTGTAAGTTTTTGTATGAGGTATCCAGTATCTTTGACTTTGGGTTAAAATATCTAACTTACAAATTCAAGTTTGGAGAGTCAGAGTCTAAATAGCTTCCTGTTAGTCTCTGTCTCTGACCTCACTTTGAATCCATTCATGGTCAGCTTGATTCTTTCAGGATAATTTCCAAGTAGGATGGATTATTGGCTTTGCTGCTTTCAATTGCTGAAACTTATTGCACCATTTACCCGCACTTTTTAGGAAGCACGAATATGGTTTCTTAGCTCGAAAGTTGAAACTATTAGAGCTTCACAGACTCTAAATTTTGTTTGTGCTAATTTTATAGTTGATGGAAGATATATTAGTTGTTTATAGAGGTGAAAGGTAGGAGGCCCTATTGATTGTTTAAGGTCCTCCCTTTTGGTCCAGTAATCAGTACGGCGACTGTACTCAAACATGAAGCATTTAGTTATGCATCCTTATAATCTGCTCAAAACTGTCTTAGCCTTAGATATGGGAATACTTGCATTTTGTTTGCCTGTGAAGAGATATCTTGTCCTGTAGTGGCTTATATTGTGGAGTGGCTTATATTGTGAAGTGGCTTATATTGTCCTGGAGGGGCTTATATTGTGAAGTGGCATATATTGTCCTGGGGTAGCTTATATTGTGAATTATCAAATGTATATGTATATATGACATGTAAAAATTTTCTAGAGGATACTTGCAAAACTCTGTGATTTATTTTTCTACATAATGTGCATCTCTGCATTTGAACAATGTGTTTGAGAGTTTCTGATTGTATACAATTTTTACTCACAAGAAATAGACTTTGTAGTTTGTACAAAGAGATTTCTGGCTTCTGGCACAATCAGCCAGTATGCTTCCCTATCAAGCGTAGCAAAAATCTTGCATAACATTTTAAAGTAATATAAAACCAGATGGTCCGCTGCAAAGCACTGAGAATTGTCACCTCATTTCTACTGGACAATCTTGCTCAGACCTGGGTGCCTGTGGATAGGACTTTACATTCTTGAGCTGATCGACAACTTCGTTGATTGTTGGCCGTACCTGAGGGTTCTGGTTAACACACTTACAGGCCACTTCAAGCACCTGTAGCATTTCTTGCTCATATCCTTTGCCTCTCAGGACAGAATCATATATTTCTTCATGTTTTCCTTCATTTTTCAATTGTTGCACCCATACAACTATTTCTCTTGATGCCTTTGATTTGGATACCTCTACAGGCCTCTTCCCCGTGAGCAGTTCAAGCATTACAACACCAAAACTGTATATGTCGCCTCTTAATGTGGCTACCCAAGCCTGTCCATACTCTGGTGGAATGTACCCAAGGGTTCCAACGAGCTCGGTTGTAACATGAGTTGCATAAGGGAGAATGAGCCTGGATAATCCAAAATCAGCAACATGTGCTTCAAAGTTCTCATCAAGAAGGATGTTACTTGACTTTATATCACGGTGCACAATGTGTGGTTCACAGATTTGGTGCATGTAAGCCAGCCCCTTACCTGCTCCAAGAGCTATTTTCAACCGCAGTGGCCAATCAAGTTGGGATGGGCCATTGGGGTTCTCATGCAACCAGTAGTCAAGGCTTCCATTTTGCATGTAGGAGTACATCAGTAGCCGAAGACCATCATGGACACAATATCCTAGCAGAGAAACCAGGTTTTCGTGTTGGGCCATTGATAAAGCTTCCACCTCTGCTTTGAATTCTCGTTCAATCAGACACATATCTCCTGAAAGCTTTTTGATAGCAAGCTTAGCTCCATTGTTTAAGGTTGCTTTATAAACCAAACCGAATCCTCCGCAGCCAATGATGTTTTCCTGGTTGAAATTGTTAGTGGCTTTCAGTATGTCCAGTATTGTCAGATCCTTGATCTCAGTGGTATAGCTTGGGAAGACCATTACTAGACTGGTATCTTTGCCTACCTCTCGGGAGCTGGAGTAACCGGAATTCATTTCTGTTTCAAACTTGTCATTGTCACCCCCTGGAAGGATCCTTCTCTTGGACATTATCCAATATACCAGAATCATGAACATGCATGAAAATCCTAAGCAGACACCAAGGGCAACCCCCAACAACAGTTTCTTGTTTAGGCCTTTGCCACGAAGAGACTGACGTGCAGTTCCTGCGATTGATGGGTCTGAACAAGGATGATGCTGTAAGACTCGACCACATAACCCTGGATTCCCTAGAAAGCTAGATTCTGTGAAAGTGTCAAACTGACCTCCTGTCGGTATTGAGCCCTCTAGGTTGTTGTTTGAGACATTGAACTTTGATAAGAAATTCAGGCTTTGCAATGATGCTGGGATTTCTCCAGTCAAATTATTCTGAGAGAGGTCTAGCTGTTCTAGGTTTGTAAGATTTGAAAACTCTGGTGGGATGCTGCCTGTGAATTGGTTTTCACTGAGATCCAGTACATGAAGATTCTGTAGCTGACTTATTTCAACTGGTATTTTACCACTGATTTTGTTGCCCTTGAGGTATATTGCTGGAGGCAGGTTTGCAAGCTGGTTGTATTGCTGTGTGCTTGCATTATTGGGGGCGACAAAGACTGGGAGCTCAAGGTAACTTCGATTCAACTTTTCAGCAACCTTCTCTGATAACAGCGCTGGCAGTCTGTTGAGTTGCTTCGGATATCCTCCTGTTAGAAGATTGTTCGACAAATCCAGGTAGAAAAAGTTTGGCAGAGTTCCAATCCAGTCCGGAATTGTGCCTGTGACTTTATTGAATGACAAGTCCAGAACCTCCAGACTCTTTATATGTACAAGCCACTCTGGAACTTTCCCCTTCAGCTCACATCCTCCAAAAGCGAGAACTTGCAGGTTTTTGAATTCATCTGCCCCTATGAAGCTCTTATCACTAGGCATAACTTCATTATAAAAGTTTTTGGACAGGATAAGGGTGGTGAGGCTCCTGCAACCCCCAAAAATCTTGATTGCATTCGACACATTGGTGAAGGTATTGTTAGAGAGTGAAAGGAAAGTTAAAGATGGTAAAGTCACGACATTAGGTGAAATCGGTCCTGTTAAGTGGTTGGTGGCTACTCTGACTGCCATCAGTGATTTGCATGAGAATAAGCTCTCTGGCAAATTTCCCGTGAACCTATTGTTACCAAGGTCAAGTATTTGGAGTTGGACTAGGCTTGAAAAATCAAGTGTAGAGATGTTACCTTGCAGGGAATTGACCCGTAAGATAAGCTTTACGAGTTTTGTGCAGTTCATCAAGGATGCTGGTATGGAACCACTGAAATTGTTTATGTGAAGGTGCAATTCCTCCAAGTTCGAGAGCTTCCCAACATCCAGAGGGATCATTCCAGAAAATTGGTTTGAGAACAACTCGACGACCTTGAGGTTGGTAAGGTTAAGCATACCTTCTCCAATGGTTCCGCGTATGCTATTCGCAGGCACGGACAATTCAAGCAGCGACTGCAAGCTGTAAATGTCATCAGGAAGTAATCCGATCAGAGAATTAAAACCTGCTCGGAAAACTTGGAGTCTGGTGCATCTGCCTAGTCCAACAGGAATATCTCCATCAAAATGGTTGTTGGAGAAATCAAGGGTTATAATCATAGGAGAAGTGGTACATATGGAAGAAGGAATCTGACCAGATATTCCATTATTGCTGGCATTAAAACTGGTCAAATTCGATCCCGAAAAAAACCAAGCAGGCTCAATCTTTCCATGAAATTGATTACTTGAAATATCAACAACCTGAATGGCAGAAGGGAAACTACCATTCAGCAAAAAAGATGCTGACAAGTTGCCATCAAAACGATTTGAGCTAACATCAATGATCTCAAGTCTATTCAACGAACTAAAAATCCCTCTAGGGAGGAACCCAGAAAGAGAATTATGAGAAACATTAAGGTAAGAAAGACTTGTAAGGCTCTCAAACGAAACCGATATATTGCCTGTCAATCCTCTCCTAGGTAACGACAGCCATACAACCCGGCCCTTATCATCGCAACGTATTCCTTCCCAGGAGGAGCAGCAATCAGAGACAGAACTCCAATTAAGTGGACCAAAAGAAGAGGATACCGAATGAGAGAATCTAAGCAGTGTTTGTTGATCGTTTCGATGACAAAGCTGCTGCTGCTGCTGATGGGAGAATGTGAAGAAATATAACAGTAAGATGAAGATAAGATGGTAACAAGAACAAGTACTAGTTTGGGAAAATGAAGGGTGATGAAGAAACTCAACAAGCATGGCTTAAAGAATGAAATTAAATTTTTGGTAAGTATGTAAGTTTGTTGTAAGTGTGATTAATTGAATGTTATTGTTGGTAGTAGGGGACAGTTTATTTTGGTATGGTTTAATTCAGCTGTGATTGATCAGAAAAACCAGAAGAAGAGGACGTGAAGATGGGTGCTTGGTCCAGTCATGTGGGCTTCCACTTCCCATGTTTGTATGCTTACCCATCTTCAACTCTTTGCTCTAAGGTCAGAGAATTTTAATCATATTATAAAATTTTTATAATATAATATGGAAATAAAATCAAATTAAATAATTTGATGTTGATGTGGATTTCTTTTATTTTTATGTTATATTTAAATAAATTTTTTTTTTTTTTGAAAAGATTAATTTTTTTTGTATTTGCCAAAAAGAAAAAAGGTTACAAGAAAGCGTTTACTTTTAGGGCGGCTATGTGGAGGAGAGTGGACTTTGATTAAAAAAGATGGGATTTTTTATTTTTATTTTTTTGGGGTTAAGATTAGGGGTGTATAAAATAAAAGCAGGGAAGATTTAGGAGAGAGAAATAGAGAGTTAATATGATGAGTAATGATATAGAATTAGTAGAGATAAAAATTGATTAGATTATGGATAGTGGGCATCAATTTGGAATTATTTAATACTTGTATATGGTTATTATAATAATAATAATGATGGTTATGATAACAAATGTCACACTATATAGTATAATTATTATTGATGATGAAAATGATATTTGGGGTATTGGCAATGACATAATACTTTGAAGAGAGAGTGCTCTTGTTAATAATATTCTTTTTGAAGTCTACCATCTTTGTTTGTTTCCCATTTTGGACCCCCCACTTCCCCTTTTTTTTTTTTTCACCCCCACCTTCAATAGCATCATACACACTAACACACGTTTTTGGTAGCTTGTGGGCAAAATCATAACCAATATTGACTCTCATATTGTTTTGTGAAAGCCTGAGAGTATCCTATATTCCTATATATATGTATGCTCTCCCCCTTACCTAGTCACTTTTTTTATCGGATTTTTATTTGGTATCAATCATATCATTGATGAATAACGAGGGTGTTAATTTCATGAAATTGAGAATTTACGACAGAATCAGGAGTTATTTGGTATATAAATAATTTATTCTTAATTATGCATATTTTCCATTTTTGCTTGACTTTTACTAGAAGAGTCTTTAAAGATTTATGAAGTCAATTTTAAATATAATTGCTTCTACCAACCCCTTTCTTTATAATCATGCAGATTAATCATCATAATACATCATGTTTTATCACACGCTTAATATTCTGTTGAGTACTCCTTTCACATATGTTAGAGAAAAAATTGAGGAGTTTGATAGATGAATCAGTATAAAATAGGTTATAAATTTTGGTGATTGGTTGAAAGGTAAAATTGGTTGTGTCATGTAAGCTATACAATAGTTTGTACTTGATTATGTTTGTAATTAGTGTTAGGCTTGTTTTTTCCCAAGGATTTTTTGTAAAAATAGAAATAAGTTCTTTGTGTTGAAATATACATGTATTGTATAGTCTATATTAGATTATTTTAGTTGATTATACCATACAGTTTGTCTTATAGTGTTCATAGCATAGATCTTGTGAATTGCAAAAATACTAAGATTTAGGGCTCCAATCAGTTCAGTTTAGCTCCAATCAATTCAGTTCAGTTCAGCTCTTAATTTTCCTCATAAAATATTCATTTCAGCTCAGCTCAGTTCAGCTTCAATCAGTTCAGTTCAGCTCCAACCAGTTTAGTTCAGCTCAGTTCGGTAAATGTGAACAGGCTCTTAGCTCAACCCAAAAAAAAAAGAGGAAAATTGTTCTGTGTACCCCTAAGGATTTGAAAAATACACCACGTACCCCTGAAAACTTCCAAATGCACTGTGCGCCCTTGAGGTTTGTGAAAAATGCACCAAATACCCTTATCATCTAACAAAAACACATATCATTGACTTATAAAACTAAAATCATAAATTAAGTTTATTTGATGATTAAATGTTTTAGTATTACAGTAGAATTATACTGTAATAATTTAATATAATTTGATGTTTAGGGGTCTCAATCTAACAAAATTTACATTTTTTACAAGTTTAGGGGTATTTGGTGTATATTCTTTCAAATATCGGGGGTATACTATGCATACGAAAGTTTACAGGGATACACGGTGTATTTTTCGAAATCTTAGGATACACGGAGCAATTTCCCAAAGAAAAACCATTATGGATATTTTATTTATCATCTATTAGTTTGTTTTAACATTTGTACTTTGTTGATTCCCCAAAGTTAAATTATTTATTTCGACCCTTTAAATTTTTATATAGAAAACCAGTTTGAAAAGAAATGTTACCAAAAAAATTGGTCATTGTTTACTTGAATTATCTAAAATAACAAATTAATAAGTTTGCCTTTTATGGCCAACCCTATCTTTGGTTGTGGTTCACTATTGAAATCCTTATCATAAATTAGAATGTGTTTAGTTTATTTTAGTCCTCTAGCGGTGTTTTGCTTTATTTATTTAATTACAAAACTTTTTCCTGGCCTATATTGGTTAGTTTAGATAGTTGGTCTTTCTTTTGGCACCACTTTGTTAGACATTTATTTGATATGCCTGTTGAAAATTTTGGCCACGGAATAATTGAGCACGTATAGGAATAAGTCTAATAACTTTTCCCTTTTAAGTTTTAACCTTATATTTTTAAAATAATAAAGGTTAATATTATGAAAATATACGTGTTGATGTGGTTCAAACAAGATTTTATATGAACTTAAATAATTGTAATTCACAAAAGTCTTTAAAAAGTAGAGTTTATGATAGTGTCAACAATAGTCATATTTGAGTTCTTAGAAGCAAATGAGAGTGATGAACAACAAGTTTGTCAACATTACTGATTTTAACTTGGCTCAACTAATAATTGAATTTATAGGATAAAATACAAGTTCAGCTCAGCTCCGCTCGAATCAGTTCAGTTCGTTCAGTTCAATTCCAATCAGTTCAGTTCAGCTCAGTTCAATAAATGTGGACATGCCCTATATCAACAATTTTTTTTTGTTAAATTGGGCCTCACAATTTAGTTATTTACAAATATGTCACACTGACTAGGCAATGGATGATTTATTATTATTTTGTTATTTAATAAACAAAATTTATTTACCAAGAAGATAAATTTGGAAACAAACTATGAAGTACGTATTAAATGCCTTTGGAACTCAATTGAATTCGAATAACATACATACTAATACTAACATACTTTTTCGGTTTTTTTTTTTTCTTAACATGTTACATTTATCAAGCTTTTCAACGTAGAACTTAAACAATCAATAACTATATTTCTGTAAAAATTAAAGTGGATGTATATTATATTACCGTAGTACTTATTGAGACGAATTCAATAAGATTTTAAAATTGACACGAGTATATAATTCACAAAAGATGGTCAAAGGAGAGATGATAAATAGTGTAAAAGTCAAAATGAGTCGAGTAAAAAAGAAGGAAGTAGTATTTTGTACTAAATAAATACTCGGACTTGACTCAACTCAACTAGATAGCTATATCCTTGTAATGCCTTTGACGCGGCAATTCTGAATTTATGATAAATCAACCCTCTGTTATTACAAAATCAACCCTCTGTTATTACTTATTTCTTCCTGATTTAGTCAAGAATTTAAGATCAAATGTCCTTTTTTTTTTTTAAGAAAAAATGCCCTCTATTATATAAAAAATCATAATTAAATACCCGAATTTTTTTATTTTTTTTAATTATAAAAAACATACAGTTGTGGAGAATTTAAGAAATTTCCTTGTTGGTTTCTTTCATTGAAGGATTTAAAATTTGACTAAAATTCTACTCTGATCAAGCTCTTTACAATATTCAACGGCTAATAAATAAAATGCTAGACTGTTATGTTAATGACCTCATTTTTTTAATTTTCTTTTGTCCCCAAGAATTTTATGATTTTAGGGGCGTAATATATTTTTTTTTTCCTAAACTAGTGAAGTTTGACCCTTTTTTTGGATTTAATGGAGGTGGGTCAGCAAAAATATTGATTATGCACAAATCAGATTAATTCCGTTTGGTGGGAAATTTAATAAATTGGAAAATTTGTTAGATATTTAGTTAGTTGGGAAATTATAGGCTTATATGAGGAGATCTAATGATTATATATTTGTTTAGTGTCAATGCCAATTAGCTTAGGTTTGTTTAAGTTGTAGCATTGGATCAAATCCCGTCAGCATCTTAGGTTTGTTTAAGTTGTAGCATTTGATCAAATCCCGTCAGCATCATTATTGTAGAGCACCCTTAAAAACTTGTTTAGTAGAAGTAGTGAATTAGAAGATTAATTTTGGAGTGATAGTGAAAAAAGGCAGAGAAAAAGGGAAGAAAAAGGTGTCAATTTGGTGGGAGTTTTAATTTTAATTAATATAATATACTTTACTTGGTATGATTTTTCTGTTTAATGTTGTCCAAGTATTAATGTTTGTGATTTGGTGCTGTGTAAAATTAATGAGATTAGTAATAGCATATTCCGTAAATTAGGAGCTTAATTTAGGGGTAAGAATTAGGTCAAGGAGATGTGGGTTATTGTCTTATTGATTGATTGATTTTGTATTTTTGTAACGATTAAGGAAAAGAATGTTATTCATTGGTTGAATATTTAATTAATATGATGATTTTGCTGTTAATCAGTTGTTGGGTGGTCTTTGTTATGATACTCCACTGAAGGAAGCTACTGGTGATAGTAATACTTTTACTAGAAAAAACTACAAGTGGGATTAAAATGATACTAATTCGAGTTAATCGCGAATAATAATTAATCATTAGCTTCCATTGCATGCTTATGGTTGATAGTTGTATTTTTTATAAGTTAAGATGGGAATATGAACAATTTGTTGGTCACTCATGTTTGTTTAAAGATAGATCAGTGGGTTATATTGTTTATAGTTGAAAGAAAGTATGATTTCATGCCACTACTAAAGCTGACTTTGCTAAAAAAATTTCACTAATTAAGTTTCTGTGTATGCTGTATGTCTTGCTCTTCTGGGTTTTATATTGGTATTTGACTTGGTACGTTAGGTCTTCGAAAGCTCTTCAAGAAGAAACTTAGGTTTATAGTCTTTTTCAGAAAGAGGGTGAAGAAACGAATGAAAATGATGCCTTGGAATTGATAGAGCCGTCTATATTTGAGAAACACTTGCACAGCATCAGCACAAGTCCAGGGTCTCTAAATGAGGCTCTTGCTTAGGGCGAATAGGCGGGTAGGGGAGAAATGGGGGGATTCATTTGTGCACAACATGGTTTCTGCAATGATAGAGACTGTTTTTGTTAGACCCTTGATCTGAAAATGACAATCTTTATTACTGTACATGAAATAAGAAGTGTAAGACAATACTTTCCTGAATCATTGAACCTTAAGCTCTGTCGAAAATGAAAGGGTTTGAGAAGCTACCGTATCAGAAAATAATGGAGTAAGGGTGTCTGATTTTTAATGTTTTTCTCCAGATAGCTGAATTTCGTCAAGCCAACAAAGTTATCTTAATAAACTTCTGGTTCAATAATCATATAGAACTCAAAGGAGGAGATGCTTATATTTTCTCCTGAATTCTAAGATTGAAAGAATTACTTTTATTGGAGTGGGATTGGTTCATAAGATAATTAAATTGTTTGTATTATGATTTTATTGTGCAAATATCAGACGTTGCTGTGTTTCAGAATCTATGGCTTCACCTTCACAGCTTCACTTTAGTCTCTTTATAATTGTATAGGGATGAGGTTGCATACATCTGATCTCGTTCATCAGTTAATCTTCCTTTAGACCTTTATACATATGCTGAATGAGTCTTATTCTTGTCATAAATCCAATGTTTTCAAGATGAAAAGTATTATACAGGTGCACCAAATTCATCTCAGATTCGTAACATTATGTTGGTAGTGAGGTAAAGAGAGTTCTAGTGGAGACTTGCAGGCTGACGTTAGTTTGTAGTGGAGACTTGCATGTCCCATGTCTTTAGGTTTTTGATGAATCACTTGACCACTCTTGCTGTTGCGAAACTTTATGCTATTGGTCTTTTATGTATAGAAGAGCGAATCTCACACATTCACACTTTAAATAGCAACCAGTTTCGTACAATGTTCATAATCTTACCAATGATTATGCTGAAGACTAACACTACTTCAAAGATTATCCTTCTTTACTTCTGTTACCATCTGTCTTAATCCTCTCCGATTTTGAAAAATTTGAGGTGTGTACATTGTTTTTTTCTATTTTCTTATTCCCTGATTTTTAAGAGAATTGTTTTGAGCAATAACAGAAGAATTTGGAGGAGGGCAGAAACCTTTCTGCCTGAGTAGGTGGAAGCAAGTTTCGTGACAGTTACAGTAGAGTGTGAAAGAAACAGCTAATAAAAAAACATATCATGCAAGTCTTTCTCATTCGCTCACTGTGCAGTGTGCACCTTCACCAAACTCTACTACCAGTATCTATATTAATTGTTTCCGAGCATGGTTTGATGCTAGACAAAGATATAACAGATAAAAAAACGAGAACACACTATTAGTTGTTAACTTAATTGCATTGGTCAATGAGGCGTGCCTACTGCTGTCTTACTCTATGAGTCTATTCCAACCCCAATTCCTCTCTGTTCCTGTAGTTTCTATTTTTGTTAATATTCGATTGTTTGGTTGGTTTTATTGATTATGCCATCATATAGTGCTCGGCATGGCAACAACAGTAACAACTACCTAGATTTTATCCCTCTTTAGGCTGAAATAAAGAAGATCAAGATGTACGGAATCTTCAAAGGTTATGATGGAAGGAAACTACAGTGAAATTACTTTGAATGTGAGACTGAAAGTAATTAAGTAGTAGCAAAAGCACAGTAGCAGTTCTAGCACTAGTTGTAGTCATTATCGCGTTAATAGTAAAAAACATTAGTTGAGAGTGGAATACATGAGAGAGACAAGTGAAGAACACAGAAAAGCTAGACCAAAACAACAACAGCTAGAATTGTTACCAGAATTTTCAAGGGTCAGATATGCTTTCTGGTTACAGTACCTGCCTATGGAAAGAAATAATTTCGCTAAATCGTAGCTCATTACCTTCCTCCTAGGATTTTCCTCTATTCAAATCTCTGATCGTGATCCTTCATAGCTCGTCACTTTGGGAGCTGAGGCGCTTTCTATTGACATATTTAAAGCATCAAACATGAGCCTCACATATATTATCTCAAAGTTATGGATGTAGCGCAAGCCATACTTGAGTTCTACTAAAGTAAATGTGCTTTCATGCTATTATGGCCAATTATTTCCTTGATTCTTCTGGTGGAGATCCCACCTAGCTGAGGTGTGTTTGTCCGTTTGGAGGGGAGGGTTGAGGTTAGGTATGTGCAGCTAACCTGTAAATGTTGCAAAGAGACTATATGATCAGTATCCCTATGATTGTGAAATAGTTGCAACATATAGACTGTCAATTCAATAGGGGATTCACTAAACTTACATTATACTTCAGAAGTTCAGATAAGAAGTAAGGATCTTTCATTGGCGCATTTGATTTAGTTCATGATTTAACGTTAAAGGGTTGTCCACAGAATCTACTAACTTGGTTGAACTGGATGAGAACCATTGCTTTGTAGAAGTATAGGACATACAGAGTGATTTTTTTTTTTAATAGTTACTCTTACATTCTGAAAGTAATTTTATATTTAATCTTTTTTTGGAATCATTGTCTTTAGTTTACACAGGTTGACATTTGTAATAGGCTGATCATGTTGCACATAAAACAGCTTCATCAAAATGGTGAAATTTTTTCATGAGAATGTTTATCTACTTAAAGAAGTTAGGACAGTTGTTGCCTTTCTCGAGACTGTGAGAGTCTGTACTAATGAAATGTCAAACTGAATTACCATGGTTTGTGGTGCTTCGGATTAAACTTGGAGAAATTTTGACAGTATAGTGAGGCTCGATTGTGATTATGGAGGGTGAGATAAATAGCAGGTAAATAGCTAGATTACTTCGTTCTGTACTGCAGCAAAAATTACTGCCAAGTTCTATTAGACTGAGACCTTAACATAGGTGAACTGATGAAATCATATTAACTGTATCATCTGTCTGAGGATGTAAGTATCGGTAAAACAGGCTGCAGAGTGCAGAGTGCAGAGTGAAAAAGAAATCATACAGATTATTTGAATTAAAATTGGAGATTACAGTTTTAGTTAATGTGTGGTTTAGTTATTTGTAGTTGCCTGATCATATTTCCTATCTTTCTATGAGAATTTTTAGTCATTTTCTTCCATCCTGTTTAACCAATTGCGTAGTTGACTGTTTTAACTTTTGAATTCTAGGGAATAGTTTTGTTATACTTCGTATCATATATATATATGATCCTTAAACTACGGTTTTTATACATAATGTGCTTGATGTGCCTTTGCCTGGTTGCATAATGATTATTATCAATAGGTAAAGGCGGTAGTTTTCCATTGTTCAATACTTCAATCCAGATCTCGGTCTCCACTTGTGTGCTCTCTAGAGAGGAAATGTGTGATCCTGAGGTGGTGGATGCTTCAATGGTTTGGCATAAAAGTTGCCAATGAGGCTGGTCTAAGAAGGGTGATTGCGGAAACAGACAACCTCAAACTATACCATCATCTGAATAGAAGCAAGGAGATTATGGTGTTGGTGTGTTGTAGGCTGGCCTTCTTAATCTAGCTATTTCAGTTCTTTTTTTTCTCATGTTAAGAGAGTGTAATAACTAATAAGGTAGTTCATGAACAAGCTATAATTTGAGTCTTCCATTTGGACTTGGGAGTCAATCCTATTGTAAAGTAATCTTTGACCAGGAAAGTTTAATTGAATTCACCTTATAAGAAATGAAAAGGTTTGAGTTTTATTTTATTTTTTATTTTTTATTTATTATTATTTTTTTTTTGGAAAGGAATGAAGATTGAGATTAATATTTGTTGGAGATTCTCATTTTCGTTCCGTTTTTATCTTATGTCTCATTATCTATATAAAGTGTATTACATAATTATTTTGTGAATAAATTAATAAAATGATTCCAATTTGATGTTATATTACGTAATAAAGGGTGAGACACAAGATGAGACATATAATTGACTTGGTTTATATGAGCATATGTATTAAAAGAAGCATATTATGTCATTTTTTTTTGTTTGAGTGTGTTGTACACTTGTTATTATTTACTCGTATACATATATTGCTCAGATCATGCTTGTGTACTACTCTGTATATACGTAGTATAAGTTATTTTGTGAATTTGGTATAAAAATTGTATTAAAGCTAATTGATACAACCCTTTCTTTAAAATTTTGTTAAATATGAGCGTAACCTGGTAAAAATAAGGGCTTCGTTTAGCTTGTTATTGTGTTAAAGTCAATTGATACTAATTTTGAGGAAAAAAAAAAGAAAATATACATTTACTATAAGGATCTTCTAATGAGCGCCCGAAGCGTTAGATAAGGAATAATAATATTGGTTGAAATAATACTGAGTTAAGAATGTATGACAAAATCACACGCCGTTCGATATAATTAATGTTAGTTTTACTATAATATTTCTAGTTTCAATTCTCTTATCCAACGACCCAAGGACGTTTATTACCTTTTGCCATACTATAATAATACAATTAACATAAATTTATGTTTGGTCAAGGAAGAAAAACCTGAAATACAAGCCACAGTATGTTTTTTCATTCATGTTTAATTGCGAGCATTACCCAATAAAATAAGGGTGTTGTTTAATTTGTTATTGTTTATTTGTGTTAAAGTCAATTGATACAAATATTGAAAAAAAAAAACTAAAAAAAACGAGAAAAAAAAAAAGAAAAGAAAAAGGTTAGACTAAAGAGGAAGCAAATCAAAGCCAGCTTGAACGGAAGAAGCACTACAGTAGCAATTGTGAAGGTCAAGTAATGGTGTCTGTAAAGTGTAATCAGTAATATATGTAGTAGTACTGAACAATTTGTAGAGCTTCAAAAATGGCGATGATGAGAGGGAAAACATGGAAGTTGAGCTTATTCTTTTGCATGATCTGGGCAATCACTATACTCTATGGCGAGATGTTTGCTTACTGGGTTCCTTTTCTTTGGTCTTATTCTTGGCCTCATCAATCCTCTTCTTCTTTGGTTACTTCTCATCTTCCTCTTTTCTTCTTTGTATTGGTTATTTTTTAGCTTGTTTATTGTTGATTTTGGTTGCTTAATTATTGGGATTTGGAAGTCATGATTGTTTTTTTTTTTTTTTATTAAATTTTGTTAGTAGCTGGGTGTTTATTGATTAGCTTTTGATGTAAATTTGTGGGTTTTTCTTGTTAAATTCAATTTTGTTTTGGGGTTTGAAGAAGAAAGAGGGGAAAAAGGATTTTATTTGTGGGTCTTTTTTGTTTTGATTTTGTTTTTTGTCGTTTCAATTTTTTTTTGGTTTAATGTGCTGATTTGAGCTATAACTAGATGATTTGGCTGGTTTAATGAAGCTGCAACTTAATTGCAAATGTGATTCACAATCAATACATTACTTCTGGGAAGAATTAAGCTGAAAGAAATTTTAAGTGGGTTTCTCAATTAGCTTCTCAATCTTTGAATGACATTTGTAAATAAACAATGCAAAGATAAATTGATTCAGCACAAGTCACTTTTATAATGGCTTCAGATTTTAATGGATTTACAAGCATAAATGATAGTGTTTTGTTCTTTGAGGGAGAGAGGGGGGGGGGGGGTGACATTATAGGTGGTAGTTTATTCAATACATGAAAATGAATTCTCAAGCTTGTATGACCTAGGTCTTCCTTTAGCCAGTTTCTGTCACCTGAAGAGTTTGTACTTCCTGCCTAACTTTACATGGTATTAATAACACTAATCAATTGATGATGCTAATTGCAAAGTTTCTCAGTTTCTGATATAATAGAACACTACACAAACTAAGAAATAAGAACAATAATTGGCCTTTGATGAAAGGAACACAATGCGAATCATGAAAGGAAGCTGAAGTGGCAAATATTTAAAGCAGTAAATTGTGAAAATGCTTATTTGATGGAATGCTTCTGAATTTTTTTTTTTTTGTCAAATTTATTTATAGGGAAGTGATACATCGAGCGAATACATAAAAGTAGCTGTCATCACTGACCCTCAGGTGACTTTTGTCTACTGCTTGTATTTGTTCCTGGACCTACCCTTAATCCTAATTCATTATTAATGTGTAACAGCTGATGGACAGAACCTCCCATGATTTTGGTCCCAAATCAGTTGCTTTGGAGATTGCTACATTTTATTCTGATCTTTACATGCGCAGAGCATTTCTTTCTTCAATTTTGCCTTTCAAACCTGATGCAATCTTATTCTTGGGTGACTACTTTGATGGAGGTCCACGGCTGTCAAATAAAGAGTAAGGCCTGATTACATGCACTCATTTGTTACTCATATTTTAGCTGTATGTGTTGGGTGGAGTAGGATGTGCTACAAGTACAAAAATTAGCTGTTGTGTGCTTCGTTTCTTGTTGAAGATAAGGATTAAAATATTAATCAATAATATAATTGGTCGATTTTGGACCCTGGACGTAAAAATGGTGTTGGTTGTTGCAGTTATTGTCTTATTGCATGATGGTTTATATATATTCTGCTTATATATCCTTTGTATATATAGATACAGTGGCATAACTAGGAAGATTTATTCTGGTACTGGTGTAATACATGTACCATACAAGATGTCTTTATAGTTTAACTAATCATAGATTGGGTAATCAAAGAGATTTTCAAAACAGCGGAGCACACAGAAGAATTTTTAAAAAATTAACAGTAAAGTCCATTGGTGTTTCCTCAAAAAATACTTTGAGCATGTGATCTGAAATTAGTCACACGAACAGAGTGAATGTTGACGTATATGTATAGATCTTAACCTAGTTCTACTTGTAGAGGAAGTACATTAATGTCTGGATAAATTTTATGAGAAAAAAACATAGCTAGAATCCCATCATTCTAGATATTGTCAACATCTATTTTAAATACACATTATTGATTAAGAACTAAGTCTAAATTTATCTACTAGAGTAATGTCTGGCAAATGTGTCAAAGGCATTGCTCAAATTTAAACACATAAATTTGGATATCTGCTGCGGATGCCATTAGTTTGACACTGTTCCCTTCAAAAATTATACAATTTTTTAGTGGTGCTAGTGCACAGTCCAACCATTTAGTTTTATGCACTCTATTGGGCTTGCTTTCTTTGTTCAATCTTGCTCTCCATATTCCGAATTCTAATTTATTGTTAGGGGAGTTATAGAGAGCCTTTGGTAAAAGTTAGTAAATTTGATCAATCTTATGCTAAAATAGTCATGTCACATTCATCCAAAATTCTCCTACAACCAATATTCAAAATTAGCTTTTCATACGAGCACATAAACTTCTATTCCAACTCCCTCTTAACCAAGCATTCTCATTTGAGGTTTGGAATAGTCGAACCTCTCTCAACCAAACACCCCTTAACTTTCTAAACCTTTTGGATTCCATTCCTCTCTAGTCAGCCCCCTTGCTTTTGCTAATCTCTTGACTTTGCTATGTTGAATCTTCATTGAAAACTTGAAAATGCCTTCATCGTTGCCCTTTTTATTCCTTTTTTATAAGTTCACCCATGGGAGGAAACTGATTGTGGAGCATACCATTAGAAGACAACTAGAGGGAAGACAATTTGACATGGATGTTGATATGTGCTGTTTTATTTTTGGATCTTGAGTCTCATGATAGTGAGGATAGGCTACAGACTTACAGAGTGGCTAAGGGGAGATAATCAAGCAACTGTTCATTTGAGAAAATAATTGGGGAAAGTTGTACTAGATTTATTTTATTTTTGACTGAAAACAATTTTCAGCATTCTAAAGGCTTTTTTAGTCTTGGACTTTTATGATGTCAGTGTTCCATTAATAACGGACTCCTTGTGCAGCCTATGAATTTTGTATTCTGATCGATCACTACGGGATTTTATAAATGATTTACCTATGATCATTGTGGCTGAAACTTCTTTTGTGATACCATATTCTTATATTCTTTGAGAGAAATCTTGCATGGTCCTCAGAAGTTCTACATAAATTTTCATCCCTAGTGAATATCACTCTAATCACAGTCATAAATCATGAGTCATATGTAAATTTTCAACTAAAATGATGACAATTTCTCTATGTCGGACTCTAAGTAGTAGTGTAGATGAATCATCGCATTTAATATGTTGAAGTTTGCTCTACGTATGCATTCATGATCAGGAACCACTTACATTCTTTTAGCCAATAGATGGCAGGAATCTTTGAGCCGGTTCAAGCATATCTTTGATCTGGGTAAACAAGGAAAAACTAAAGATATTCCAGTTTACTACATTCCTGGAAAACCACGACATTGGCTATGCTGGCCATCTTTTCCATAAGCCAGAGGTATATAGTGTTTTTACCTTTTGATCTTGGGTGAATTTTTTCTTGATTAAAGTCTTCAAGGTTTCTAATAAATTTTCTATGTAATTACAACTTAAAAACTTGTTAGCAGAAGTTTTTTATTATTTCAAGTACTTTCAAAATGTATTATTTCACAAAGGGTCCCTTATGCAATACAATTTGATCACTTATTATACAATACCCTAAGAGTTGATTCTGATCATGTTTTATGGATCTTGCAACAAACTGGATAGGGAAACAGGCCTAATGTCTCTATATATGGATGTTCATCATTTCCATTTAACCTGCTGACTGGCCTATAATATCTTTGCTGCAGTTTATAGAGCGTTATGAAGGCACTTTTGGCAAAAGAAATTATAATTTCACTATTGGGAAAGTAGACTTTGTTGCAATTGATGCCCAAACCATTGATGGTATATTAAATTTCAATTATCGCAGTATCTTTGTCGCAAATTTGATCTGCATAATTAACAAGGATTTTTATTTGGTTCAGTGGTGTTAATTCAAAATTTCTTGGAACGTTCATAGTTCTCTAAATATTAAAGTGTACTTTTCAATGCCACATAATTTCTTGTTAGGTTCAGAGTGGCCTTAGGGTATCAGTTGTAAACTGTTTGATTCATTAAATTATTATAAGTGCTTGACTTTTGTTTGAAAACTTTATGGCCCACGTTATTTATGGTTCTTATCTTTGTAAATCATATCAATGAGTACATTGTGCAAAGTAGAACTGTGGAAAGTTGTAAAAAAAAAGTATTACAAATTACTATTTTTTAGCAAATTGTTGTTCAATAATATAAATCATTGGAATATATTTGTAAGAGTTTGACATACATTGCTTTTTCTATTTTTTTTTTATTGCTTGAAATAGCGGAAATAGATGCAAATGCATGTAGTAATTTGAAATTGCTTCCCATTTTAGATTTTTTTTAGTTTTGTACGATCTCCATTATTTCTCTAAATAAATAAACACCTTTTTATTAAATATACTTTTTTAGATTAATGCTTTGTTTTCATTTTTCAATATTAATTTTAATCAAATATCCATATGCATGTTATGTCGGTGAATCGGTGATTCATGGAGTCAGTTTTACTAAGGGAATCATTTTATTTTGGTAGCATGGAGTCAATTTTCCTAAAGGAATCATTTTATATTGGTGGTTATGCTTGTGGTTAATGGTTCACGGAGTCAGTTTCACTAAGGGAATTATTTGTTTCTTACAGGTAACATAAAAGACAATACAACTTCATTTACTTGGTCATTTGTGGATGGCTTATCCACGGGTAAGTCAACTTCATTATCTCTCTAACAGCAGTTTGTTCATTTTAGGTAGCTGAACTTTAGTGCTTCCTCTGCCTCCTAAAAGGCCTTTTATTCAGTTCCATTGTCGTGTGCAAGTGTATGTAGGAGTTTCCTGGTATGAATTGTTAGAAGCTTCAGCAAAGTAACACCAAACCTTGATAAGTTCTTGTCACACTTGTATTAAACAAAGCTCATTGGCAATTCTATTGAACTTGATCTTGTCAGCTGTGACTTGATACTTATAAACACATTGTAATGCATTTCCAAGCATCTTAAAGTGATTGTTTACTTTTTACTTCAAGTAAGCTTGGACACCTGTTTGTTTTCTCATCTAACTCATTTCTCTAAGAGTTCCATAAATTTCATAACATCCCAATAATGTAGTGCAGAAACGCCCAGCATCAGTTTTCTTCCACAAACCAAACTGCATAAGATACCCATCAGAAACAGAAGGCCTAGGCGGCCTTATTCTTTTCCATTCTATTGGAACTCATGAAATCAGCCTTGCATAAATTTTGAGATGCACATCTAATACACGGGCTTGTTTTGTGCCCATAAATGTCAAGAAAAGAACTGTCAGTTGCTTAAAAATTCTCAATTGTCTTGCATCTGCCTCTAGATTTCTAACCTTTCAACTTCACATTAGTCACTGAAACCTTTATCTTTGTTGGACTATAGTTGATAATCACCAGAGGGTATTGAAAGTGGATGGTGTAGAGAGAAAGAAAGCTAAGTGGAGGTGTGGTTTGCACATCTACTGTGGAGATAAAGAGTGAGTTCCCATAAGGTTAGTTGGTCATTATCACACATGTGCGTGTGTTCACACACGGGGGATATTTATTCTGAGTCTCGCTAATATAAGAAAGGGAGGGCTTGCTTTCTGGTCACATAGAAGAGTGAGGATTATTTGATTGATGCTAGTTTAGTGTTTAGCTTTGAGAATGGCTGTCTCGTTTCTACAATTCATACAGAAAGTGTTGAACAACATTAAAACATATTGATTCCTCTAAAATCCATATCCCCATTTCCTTGTTTTTTTGGAGATTATATTTTTGAACTAATTTTGTGTTTACTAACTTTACTTATATCGGATTTCATGCTACATAGAGTCCCATTAAAAATTGAAATACATTTAGATTGAAAGAGGTTATTATTTGGAGAAAGATGTTTAGTGTATGACAACATTAAGTTATCCTCTTCATCAGGTGGAAGAACAAATCCTAGGGTGCTGTTGACCCATATCCCTTTGTACCGTCCGGATTGGACTCCTTGTGGCCCACACCGTTCTTCAGAAATTATCAATCAGGTATTGATGTCTAACCTTTATGAACACCTTATGACTTACTTTCGTTTTACCCCGTTGTGCATTTGTGCAACTTATATTCGCATTACTATCATATATGCCTAACCATTTGGCACTTAACTCACAGGCTTTTTTTCCTTTGTGTTCAGAGGATTTCTCGCTCTGCTTATGATCAGAGGATACTGTAAATTTCATACCTCAAAACTTTTCTGTCAATGTGATATTGCTTTACTCACTCTTTTGTCAATATTGATTATTTTTTGTATGATGCAGATACCAGAATTATGTCACTAAGGAGTCTGCAGAGCATATCTTGGACTCTATTCAACCTGTATGTTCTCTGGCTTTTCCTCTATATGTGAAGCAGAATGAAACTAGTTGCTGCAATAAACAACTTCATTTTTCTGTTTGGTCAGGTACTTGTCCTCTCTGGTCATGATCATGAACAGTGTACAGTCAACCACGAGACAAAACATGGTACTGTCAAGGAGGTAATTAGTCTGATCCAGAATATGTTGCTGATATAGCTGATACGTTGGATACTTAACAAACTAATAACATATTACTACTGCCAGCATACTCTCGGGACGGTAAGTTGGCAACAAGGGAACTTCTATCCATCGTTTATGCTCCTATCTGTAGGCAATTTTACACATGCTAATGGATCTTCTCAAGAACCAGTCATACTTACTCAGCTGTGCTTTCTTCCTACGCAACTGTTCATATATATATGGTAATTGCTTGTAG
Organism: Chenopodium quinoa; assembly: GCF_001683475.1. NCBI lineage: Eukaryota > Viridiplantae > Streptophyta > Magnoliopsida > Caryophyllales > Amaranthaceae > Chenopodium > Chenopodium quinoa. Next base: position 185,295 of record NW_018742881.1, read on the forward strand.
CTTTACCCGTTTCATTTAAACAATTCGCCTTATCAACTACTCCAAAGTTATTTCAAGTGCTAATGGTTAAATTCGTATGATATTGATTTCCAATTTTAATGATTTCAGGTATATCATACTTTTTGTTGTAACTATTCTTGCTCTGTCAATTTTGCCTACATACGACATAAATCTCCACTTTGGGCATCTGATGACAAAAATAAACAAATTGGTCAGAGAAGATCTTTTTTCAAGTAGTAGAAAAGAGAAAAAACGAAGATGAAAACTGTGAATATGAGATGATGTGGGATGCCGAAGGGAGTTTGCATGTCATCAAGAAGCTTAGTAAAAACCCCTTTGGTTGTGTCAAAGGAGACGAGCTCAACAGAAAGGTTTGTTGGTCTTTTTACCTTCATTTCACTGCTTTGTGGCTTTGCTGTTGATATTTCGTTCCTTTCATGTCTTAGTCGATCTCATGTAGTCATGTCATGTGTCGATAGAATATCATAAAATGAAGCAAATGGCGCACGCCCACACACACACACACTATTACACACTCTTTTTATCCACAAATTATTGGTAGCTGTACTCTCTATAACTTCATGAGTTCATGATATAAATTTCATTGATACAAAGTTAAGAAGAAAAATATTAATAAAATAGTGTTCATTCAATCAAGTGGAGCCTTGGCACACTGTCTTCTCTCAGTTTTTTGGTAATTTGCATACTATTTTTGGAATGGATTGTTTTGCTACTTGATGATAATAGCTCACAACATATTTCAACTAATGGCATGTTTTTGTATAGAGGGAATGCTGTGATGCGTGCTGCTAGGAAACAAATGGTCCTAGAACAAGAGGGTGCAACAAAAGTGGACATTAGTGGAGATCCTGGGTCTGATGTGAAAAACTTGACAAGGTCAAGCAAATCATTACTGAGGATAATGCTGCAACGATTCATTCGTGTACTTGGTATGGTTTTGGTGATCGCTGTGGTGAACGTTCCACTTTACATGATGCTCTTGTTCAAAGATTGGGCTGAACAATGATGCACTCAGGTCACGGTAGGTCTTTTGTAACATCTGTGAATGAAGAACTGGCTAAACAATTTGATTAAAGGTACTTTCCCATTTTACTAGCAGAATTGATAGTTCAAATGATATCCTAGCTGTCGTCGTTCACTGCTTTCATGATGGTGCTTGTTATCAGCTTTCTCTATCTCTGTCTTTTTTCGGGGGCTGGGGAATAGCTTGTTGTAGTATCATGTTACTATTAAGGTTAAAATTGTTGTAAAATCAGAAAAAGGCTTTAATACTTTTAATGTCATGTAACTTTGAAATTTAGTGATGTCTATTAGCTGTTGTAGTGAAGGTCTGGTCGTCTGGAGGAAGTAAGGAGCATATCTGTAGTAATACTTTTACAGTTTTATCCAGTATATTCTTTTGAGTATTTACATGGATTATGATCATGTTGAATAATACGTATGTAAACACCTTTATTTATTTATTTATTTTTTATTTATATGTTCTTATATAAATATTTGACTTTCGCAGGAAATTTACGTATTTGTCATTTTATTATCACTGTTCTTTTCTTTATATTCCATTTTTTTGGAGATGGTTTCTTAAAACGATTCATGATTTTATGCTAGCCATCCAATTATCATTGGGACTATAGAATTTGCTATATACATCCGGGTGTACCGTACATCCGAGTTCATTTGCTAATCTAATCAACAAATGAGCAAGCAATATTTTTACTCATTTGTTGATTAAAGCTCATTTGTTGATTAAATGAGCAAATAACTCCGTGTGTACAGTATACCGGGTGTACATAATAGACTCTCTTGGGACTAAAGCTTTGTTGTTTTTGCCTTTTGGTGTAGTGGAAAGTTTACATTCAACATCACTTGTTCACAAAGTTTAATAAAACAAAGGGTAATTGGTGTGATGAAATTAATGACTCAAAACCTAATTATGATAAGTCACTATAATCAATAAACAAGGTCTCCCCACTTATGAGAGTGAAGTTTTGGATGTCAATTTTACGCGTTCAAGTTGAGTTACCATATTCCCTAAAAAAAAAAATGTTGAGTTACCATATTACTTTAAATTTTGAATATTGAACTTGGGACTGACTATAAACTGCTATTATCTCGTGAAATTCCAGACCAAATGAGCTCAACACGTGAAGTTTCGTTGTCATTTTTAGTATTTTTGCATGCAAAAATTTCAGACCAAACAACACAAGTATACAACCAACAAAACATACCCATGTTTTGATAACATTGATAAGACAAACCTAAGCATTGCAGCAGCCAGCAAATTTGATAATGACTCCTTAAATTTGTTACTCCATACGTCCCTATATTCAAATGTGAACGATTAATTAAGAAGCGTGTTATGAGAATTCATCATTTTCAAACGGAATTAAGATGTACCTACTTTTAGTGTTGCGTGTTTATGTGCTCACGTCATTCTTATTTAAGATTTCTTTTTAACTGGTTGCACCACATATCAATACAATCAATGTATTGGAACGATCGTGTTTTTTTTTTTTTTTTTTTTTTTTTTTTTTTTTTTTTTATTTTTTTTAATGCAAACAAAAGTTACATGTGATTATGTGATGCATGCAAAGTTTCCATGGATAAACATTTGTATGGCATGAACCAATTTATGGTACATGTGGCAACACCGAAAAAACTACGAGCAACCAATTCAAAATATTCACTTTATCACATATGTTGCACTTGCCCAATTCCAAGGGCGGAATTTCATGTTCCATAACATTTTATTGTATTTATTAGAAAATTTCCCAAGATTTTATAAATCCCTACGAATATATAATAAGTATATCTCGTGCATTAATACGGTAAAGCTTAGATATATCTTGTAGAAGGTAAAGTACTTTAAAATTAATTTGTTACAAAGTAACAAGAAACAAGGAGGTGAGGGTGTAAAGGGAGGTAGTTCTATATATCTTTCTCTCAAAACTCGGACAACCTTTTATTTTTCTTATTATCCCTTCATTTTTGCAACAATCACAAAAATATTAAATGAGAGAGCTCCTAGAAAATACCAAAACCAATGGATTTGCTTCATTTGTTGGTTACTTAATACTTATCACATCCATCTTGAGCATTTTTGCTTTCCACTCACCTTTCTCTTTAAACATCACCAAAACATTAGAGCAAATCAATTCAATAAATCATCCTCAAAAGGGTATGAATCTACACTATTTTCCCTAGAGAGAGCGTTGTTGTAATTTACATTATATGTGAATTTTCATTAATGTATGTAGTATTATAGTATTTAAACTAATTATATGTTTTTTTAATGATTTTTTTCAGATAAAAATGGAAAATGTGATTTGTTCAAGGGGAAATGGGTTGAAGATTATTCAAAAGGCCCACTATATACAAATGCAACATGCACAACAATTCCAACGTCAAAAGATTGCTTCTTGCATGGGAGGAATGACAAGGAGTTTTTGTATTGGAGATGGAAGCCACACAAATGTGAGCTCCCAAGGTTCGAACTTGATACCTTTTTTCAAATTATGCGCGATAAGAGGCTAGCATTTATAGGAGATTCTGTTGGTAGAAACCAAATGGAGTCTCTTTTATGCATCTTGTCTCAAGAAGAAGCACCAATTGATGTGTATAAGGATGCAAAAGACCAGTCTCGAACATGGTTCTTCCCTAGGAACAATTTCACCCTAATGGTGTTATGGACTAGGTTTTTGGTTAAGGGTGTTGAAAGAGAAGGTGGAGTTTATGATTTGCACCTTGATCAAGTGGATGAAAAATGGGGTTATAATGTGAGTCAAGGTTTAGTGGATTATGCAATCGTTTCAAGTGCTCAATGGTACTTTAGAAAGAATTATTTATTTGAAGGTGGGAAATTAATTGGATGTCTCTATTGCAATGAAGCCAATTTGACTCAATTTAAAGTGAGTTTTGCTATTGGGAAGGCCTTTCAAACTACACTCAGGTAAGCTTAATTAAGGCTTTTAATTTCGTGTTCTAGATGATTAAGTAACGTGCATAAATGACATGTTATGGTTTATGATTTATGGTGAGGTGTGATTATTAGACCATATTAATTTGTTGGGTTATGTTTATGCACAATTACAACCACCACAACCATCCATCTAGCATGAATAAAGGTTGTTAAACATATTGATTTATTTGCAACTGAACCATAGGAAATGTTAACACGAAATTACTGAATATGTTGTAGGAGGTTTTGGGGGTATCCCTTTGTACTCATAATAAGAAACAATGGTTTTATTATTTATTTATTTATTTTGGGAAAGAAACAATGGTTTTATTAGACTATACAGCTAATATTCTATCTTATATTTTATGATTTTGCCAATAATAGCATGATGACAAAAATACATATTTGGCCAATAAATCCTATTCACTTCACCTTTAAAAAGAATAATATTTAAAGTAAATATTTTTTGTTCGGTAAAAATAAGTTCAATTCAATAAAAATAATTTCATTTAAGTAAAAATAAGTTCAGTTCTTTAAAATTCAGTAACTTTAAAGAGTAAATATAATAGAAATTTAGTAAAAAGTCATTTTATTACAAAAAAAAAAAAAATTAGTAAAATTAATTTCAATTCAGTAAAAATAATTTAATTAAGTCAAATATAAGGTGAAGTGAACTGACGCGGAGCCTAATTTAAAGTATTTCTTTCTTTATTGTTTTTTTTTTGGGTGGATTTATGTTTGGCTAGATTTATTGTTTATGTAGTAAATTATTTAATCCCTTTATTAACTGGAATAATTAGTTGTTATATCCTAGTAATTAAATTAGATTCTAATTACAAAATATACTAAACGTACATGAAATACACATGCAGCTACATTAATGGTTGCAAAAAATTGTAAGGGCATGCTGACCTTGGTGAGAACAATTTCACCAACACATTTCGAAAATGGGACGTGGAACACCGGAGGCCATTGCGAAAGATCAAAACCTTACAACAAAGAAAATATGTTGATATCTAGCAAAAACAATGATGAATGGGAGGTAAGAGACATTCAAATCGAAGAAATCGAAAGAGCAAAGAAAGAAGGCTATTGGAAGGGACAACGAAAATTCCAAGCCTTGGATATCACTAAGGTTATGTTGTTGAGACCGGACGGACACCCGGGTTCACACTGGCGTGACAAGAAGAAGAAAGGGTTCAATGATTGTGTGCATTGGTGCATGCCTGGCCCTATTGATGTGTGGAATGACCTCTTCTTAGCACTACTTAGTTGAGTTCATCCATTGTAGAAATTATGGTTAAATTAGGTTGGATTATAAGTATAATTACAGTATTCTATACATGTATGACAGGGTGGGGGCCGGGGGGGTCTTTATTAATTATTTCAACTCGAGTACTACCAAAATTGTGGTGCTTATGAAAAAAGTTGAAATACGCTTCGTACATATTTTACAAATTTTTAAATAAGACCGTCTTATCATCATAAAATTACATTGTAGAATTGTAGGTGAATTGAGTCAAGGAAAAAGGTGAAACTGTGATAGGAATCATAGGGTCACATACTCACTAGTCGCAATGACTCACAAAAATAATCTAATGATAATAATAAAGCGGTCTTTCACACATATACATTATACAAATAATTGAAAAAACGTACTCCATATTGAAGTCTCATAACCGAATAGAAGCAATTTTGTCACGTTTTTTAAGAGGGCAATTTCTAATTCCTATTACGCACTTATCTGTAGAATAAATATAAATGGACGGTAACAGCTTAAATAATAAATTTGTTGTCCATACTCATGAATGATGAATCAATTTTGTCAGTAAATGATTTGAACAATCATTGCACATGCATGCAATAAGCTATTTACGAGTAGGAATTAATTAAGGAGTACATTTCTTAAATACATTAATTCAGTTTTTCACATGATCAATATTTTATGTCAACGTGATGAGCAACTCAAGACTTCAAGCTTTTCTTATCTTATCCAAAAAGATGAGAAAAAGATCGAGAGACTTCAAGCTACGTCCCCCATCCTTCCCTTTTCACATTACTCTCTCTGTTTTTATGTTGGACTTAGGTCGTCCAACTTTTTGAGCCATACACTCGTAATTGCCTTCAATTCACTTCACATTAGTATGATATATTTTTTTTTTCTTTTTGAAATATGTATGATATTATTATTCACTTTAAACATAATCTACGCATATTTGTTTTAAGAGCTTCTTCTTAAAAAAGTCTTATTTTTTTCATCATGTATATGTATATCCTTCAATACTTGTATGCCTAGTAAGAACAAGTATGTAGTACATGAAAAGTGACATTTTAGTATATATGGGAGGTTGATTGGGGAATTTTAATAGTTTGTAGAAAAAAAAAAATTAGGTAAAAGTGGATTTAAAGAAAAGAAACGATAAAATGATTAATATTGGTCTTCTTGTCAAAAAAAAAAAAAAAAAAAAAAAACTACCTTGCAATTGTTTAAAAATAGTCATATAGCACATAAAATTTGATTAGTTTTAATTTTGAAATTAAGAAACCAGAAAGTTACAAAATTAGTTATACTTGACTTGACCAATACACTTGGCCTTGCCACACACTCTACACTAGAGGTGTCAAAATCACACCCGTTCTTACTTGATCCAAAAAATATCCAATTTAGATTTAGACTAGCATGAACATAATAATTTTTAGTATAATTCAACTTTAAAAGTTGACCCTATCCGAGCTCATTTGATCCGATCCAATCATCCATATTAACACCCTACTTTGCACTCAGAAGACATTATCAACCTCTACTATATGTCTATATTATTAATTACTTGTACAAAAATAGTGCTCATTAGATTAATTGATTTAAAGGTTGGCTTCAAAAAAGAAAAAAAAAATAAAAAAATAAAAGGTTAGCAACCCCATGTGATTGACGACCACTACCATAGTACGATACATAGAAATTTGTTGTATAACCTTCTTTTTCACTAATAAATTAATTATTTATAACGTTTTACAAATGTTTGTTGTTATTTATTTAATTTATAAGGAAGCATCCTACCGAGTAATTCCGAAAAGACTGCATACTAATAATCTAAAATAGGGTGCGCCAACCCTTGATTAGTCAGTAAGGGTGCGTACTACAAGTAGGACTAATGTAGTAATACATTTATATATATCCCTTAAACCAACAATTTTAGTCTCACAAAATCAACTCCAAACATTCCCAACTCCTTTATAAAACCCTCCTTAACTATTTGTCTCAACAATGTCACCACCTAAGGCGGAGGCGCCGCCGTGTGACACCACCACCGCGACACCAACTCTACCGCCATGGCGGGAATTCTTTGACATCCACACACTCTCTATCCCCTTCTCTCAACTCGAGGCCACTACTCGGCTTAAACAAAACCTAGTTCACTTTGAACTCAACTACCTAAACGTTGTCCTTATAATCTTTATGTTACACATAAACTACTTATGTTACACCTTCTTTTCGGACTCTACCATCACCTCCACCCTCTACTTCGCCACTATAGCTACCTTGCTTTTCGCCGCCTTTTACATAAAGACTCGCTCCCCTCTTCTTCTTGCACTACTTGTATTGCTAACTTTTTCAACGTTTGTTCATACACAAGCTTGGTTTCCTCTAGTACTTTTCGTCGTCTTTTCCTCCTCCATTGTTTGTTTGCACGCCGTGCTTAGAGTTGATACCTTTGAATGTGACGGTTTACCTAATGATGCTCAACCTCATCTTCAACATCAATTTGGTGAGGATGTTATTTTTTACTCTCTACGTTCCCAATCGATTGGCCCTAAGGCGTTTTTTACTTTGTTTGACTGAAGTGGTTGATAAAAGACAAAAGTGATGGAGTCAAATATATTTTATGTAACAGTATGTAAAGCGTGTTTTATTCCATAATTAGAAACAAGATGGGATATTTTTTAAGAACGACATTACATACAGTATGTATAGTCCAGGGAAATTAATAAGGGGAAGGATGTACTTCTAATAATGACTAATTATGTAATTTACTCATTACATTAATTCAACATATTAGTAAATATTATGCTGTGGTGACAACTTGAGTGACTTCGAGCTTTGTTAGGCTTTATAGTATTTGAAATTGTCATTATAGTTGGAATATGAAGTATTACATAATTTTGTTTCTTTGATTTTTCTTTGATAAGGATGGAAATGCTTTAAATCCTCTCAAAAGGAGATACTTTATTTATTATACAAATTAATATAACTTATATACTTGTACTATAGTATATAGTTATTGATATAGTACTCGTAATAGATTATTATCCCCTCTATACTAAAAGTCGTCTAATTAATTTGTCGTACACAGTCATGACATAGAAATAGTGCAAAAGGTACTAGGTACCAAGGAAAAGTCTTGACTTCCAAATAAATCTCTCGACCATGTCAATCACAACACAATCGTCGGGCAACAACCTGGCCGCTGGATCACCAATGAAACCACCATGGAGGGAATTCTTCGACATCCATAAATTTTCTCTCCCCGTCTCCCTCCTTGATGCCACGATTCGGCTAAAACAAAACATACCTCACTTCCTAGGTAACTACTTTAATTTCGTCCACATCATTACCTTTATATACCTCGGATACAGCCTCCGTCCATTCCATTTTATTCTATTTATCATCCTCAAGGTTGTAACCTATACGTGTTACTCCCTCTACGTGAAATGCTCCGGTTCTGCCGTCGACTATCGTATCGTTCTTGGGCTGCTCCTCGTAATTATACTTACATCATTTGTGATCGCACACGCTTGGATTGATCTCTTGGTCTTTCATGTGATTTGTGCCACGGCTGTTTGTTTGCACAGCGTGATTAGAGCTCCTATTTATGATCAATATCAAGTATTACTTGATGCTCATCTTCAACCTTAACCTCGACCTCGATCAACTGCTCTATATGATCTATGTGAGTTGTACAATGATTATGGGTCTGTTCTCATACGTTGAAATTCAGTTCAGTACAGTTCAGTTCATTTCAGGTCAGTTCAGTTCAGCTCCTAATTTCTTTCTCTTATAAAATATTCAATTCAGTTCAGCTCAGCTAAGCTCAGCTGAGTTCAGTTCAGTTCAGCTCAGCTGAGTTCAGTCAATGAGAACAGACCCTATGTATGAGATATTATTAGATACATGAAAGTCAAATTTTTATTTTACCAAATTTGTGTTTTTTGTTTCGTAAAAATTACAGCATGTTGACCAAAGAATTCACATTTTTACTCACACTGCTATAATTTTTTTTTTTTTAACGAAGGAAATATGTACATGTAATTTATTTCAAATTTTCATGTCAACAAAAAAAAATTAATTGAAATTTTGAACTATATTCATCTTTTATGCCATTTTTATCTAATTTAATGAAAATTTTCTTTGAATCTAATTTGACAACAAGCAGCCCAAAGAAGATACGATTGTTTTATTTGGTCATTTTAGTGGACCTTTTGTAACATGATAGAATTGACATTCAATTGATCTATTTAGCTAGTCACATCGATCATCAAATTAAAAATTAAGTTTGGATTCACTCAACTTAATCATTGTACTCATATCCTACTTGCATCTTGGCTAGAATTGATGTCATGGTGAAATGAGATTCAATTTCCTTAGAATTGTCCAATTAATCGAAGATTAAACAAGTTGATGTCATGGTTCACATCAATAACTTGATGATCATGTAATTAAGTCATAAAAAAAGTATCCAGTATCAATGGGTTTTAAGTCACCTTGTCGTTCTCTATAAAATTAAAATCTCTATTTCTAGAGTAATAATTATTCTAGTCATTTATGACAAATTGATAATAACAGCTACATACCATTATTATGAAGCTGCTACTCCTCAATAATATTGTATGTAGGTTCAAGTAAAAGAGCCAATAGGCACACGTGACATACATACATTTTTAAGAACACCTTTTAAATAGTTAAATGTATAAATAGTGATCGAGTATCGATTACTTATCACTGTTTTGCTGCAATAAAAAAATAAACAATTAAATTAAATTAAATTAATTATTAAGTAATCTTAAAAAAAATTATCAAAAAAGAAAAATAAATAAAAATAAAAGATTATGAGCTAAAGGCATTCTTAAATACTCCGTAATGATGATTTGATGAATGTTCATGTTTTTTTGAATTGAATGAGGATGTCATTAATGAATATGATTAATGAACAGTAAGTCAGGATGGCCGAGTGGTCTAAGGCGCCAGACTCAAGTTCTGGTCCTCTAACGAGGGCGTGGGTTCAAATCCCACTTCTGACATTTTCGACATTTTTTTTTTTTTTTTTGACTGATCATGAGTGGTTGCCAAATGATTTAATGTGTGTTGTTGTAAGGTGTCACCGACAACTTGCGATGAGGCTGACATTGCCGAGAGTGCAACTAGGAAGAGTGACACCTTATATGGTACACAGTACACTCCTATACTCCGAGTTATGTTCATTATAGTGGACTTTTTGTAACATGCTAAAATTGACATTGAAATATTGAATTGATCAATTTAATTAGCAGGCAAGTGATTATGAATCGAATTATCAAAATATAATAAGTTTGGAATCAATCAACGTATTGTACATGTCTTTGTGAAAAATAAAAGACATTATTTAATGTTGTTTTTAACAATGTTCTGAACCTATAGACTATAGTATCGTGATTATGATCATGCATTTGGTTGGTCATATTCGATATGACCTAATAATTGGTTGCCATATTTGATATGACCAAATACAACAATTGTAGGCAATTGATCGGGTATTAGATAAATTCGTATATTTATTTCATTACATTTTTTTAAAAATGTTTTGTTACAATGTTGCATAAAAAGAATACGAATTTTTTGTCATCTGTTTTTTAGTCATTAGTTCATCTCTTTACCTCTTACGAATCTAATTCATCGATATTTGCTCATCTCATTTTTATAAAAAAATAAAATAAAATTATAAATACATACATTTAACACGATATTATACGGAGTATTAAATAAGCAAAATGAAATGAATTCAATAAGGATAAAGTTTTCTTCAAAACTCTGAAACATATATTGAAATGGTCATGAAAATATAGCCAAACCACTTACATAATAGTTTGACCAAATTTAATTTAGGCAATCAAAATTTCAAATGTACTACAAGTCTTCTAATTTATACTCGTAATAATATAGTCTAACATGGTGTGCTCAAGGTAGGCTCAAGCAGAGCTCATGATTGACAATGACAACATTAGTGAAGCGGACCAAAAGCAGTTGACGTACACATACACTACAATGCACTTCCTAAACACCGGAAAATCTCTAATGCATCTCTGAGATTATACACCATCTCCCTTAAAAAAAAAAAAAAACAATCTCATTTCAATTTCATTCAAAAATGACACCGTTAACACCAAAGACATCGAGTGACAATAATTCCAACGGCGTCCTATCAGCGATAAAACAACGTTTATCAGTATACCCATAAGATGTGCATTCATTCGGACTGTTCGGATATTGATGAGCCCCCTCACTTCATTTTTGTGAGCCCTAAATCCCATTGTATTTTAGTTGTTTTGGATATCATGATATTCACTATTTTACAATTCTGTTATGGGCTTCAATGGACTTTTTCGATGTGCTTGCTTGTGATTTTGGCCGCGGTTGTTTGCTTGCACGGTATGCTTAGAGCTCCCATTTATGATCAATATCAAGGTTGGCTTGATGCTCAACCTCAACCTCAGGTTGATGTTTAGTCTTTTGGTAAATAGAAATTGTTTCGGGTGAAAACAATGGGACCTTGCCGAAGGTCCGCTGAAACGGAGAAGACTGGATTCGGTCCAAGTTATGCTGGGCCGAAGGTTTCCTGCACAGTAAACACACGTAAACTAGCCTCGGGGGTGTTGCCGAGGAAGGCCCCTCCGATGCTAAAGTCAGTACAATGTGTAGAAAGAGAACACTATGCAAGAGAATTTGTTGCTTGAGGCTTTTCTTTAATATATGAGAATATATGAGAATCTATGAATGTATCAATGTATGTGAATGTGTGAATGAATCTGAATCAATGAATATTGATGGCTTTTATACCTCTTCATACATGGAGAGGTTGGGCCTTAGCCCAATTGGCTTGCTTTGTGGGCTGACCTTTGACTTTAGCACAATTGGAGAGTTGAACCTTGACCTTGGGCTTTTAATTGGATCATTTAATGCCTAGGCCCAATTGGACTAAATTGGACCCAAACAACTTGCCCCCCAGACCCGATTTGGAAGGATGACGGGTCGGGTTTGATTTAATTCAGAAAAGGAGGGAAGTAAATGATTTAATTAATCCAAAAATTTGAATTTAAACCGTAATTAATGAGATAACAACGGTTAAGGCGGATGATTGTGGAAGTTGGACGGATAATGGGCAGTTTAATCACAAGATCATGTGTTTAACGGTTACTTAAGTGGGGTATTTAAGAGAAATTGAAACGCGGACTCCTCGTATCCCATTCCTGGAGATATAAACAGAGGCGCGTCATCTCTCCTCACTTATTCACCAACACAAACCCAGAATTCTCGAGAGAAACCAAGAACCCGCATCAAAACTTCGCAAATTCCCCGAGCATTAAGCTTATAAACTGAGACTTGCCACTACGAACTCGTAAATCGGCAACTTTCGCTTCAGATTAAGGTAAATTCCTTTGATTTCAGTTTATTTTTCTTCGAATTCGAACTCCTTCCCCTTTTTTTTTCGACTTTTTTCTTCGAAATAATCAATGGCAAGAGGAGTTAGAGGTAGAGCCCGTGCTCCAAGAAGAGCAAGGTCGATTCCCGATCCTAGGAACAGGATTGGGACCTGGAATGGACAAAGGCCAGAGTCTGACCCTGCTGAAGGGATTAGGGCGACTCCCATTTCCTCGGCTCCTCCTCAGAGAACGGAGGGGCCGAGCGCTTCTGGACGGGACGATGAAGTTCCCGCTGTCCTTTGCGATATCCTCCCCGGGTTTTCAGAGTGGGAGAATGCCGAAGTAGCTTCGGCCATGATAAAGAACCGCCCCTACTCATGGTGGGTGGAGAATGCCGAACAATATCGGTTTGCCGAGCAAATTGAGTTGCATTACGGCATTTTTGAAGCTGATGGGTATTGGTGCCGAATGCCCGCGGCATCCGATATAATCCATCGTCCACCCCCGGGGTATGTGGGGGTGTACACAAGACAGCTTCAGTACGGGCTGAGGTTCCCTTTGGACGTATTCGTCCGAGACTTGCTGATCCATTACAATATCTCTCTATGTCAGTTAACTCCCACCAGCATCCGAAGGGTGATGACATACTTATGGGTCTGCAAGTTCTTCAAGTATGTGTCGAACCTGCACTGCTTCAAAAAGCTTCATCGGCTAGTGCCAAATATTCAAAGTGGGCACGGAAGCCATGGTTCTGGGTGGTACCGGATTGAGTCCCGGCCCCAATACCTAACCATGTGGCCGAACGAATCTTCAGACAAAGACTGGAGAGGTCAATGGATTTGGGTTAGGGCACCCACAGATCCGGGCCACCCTTGCGTCTTCAGCGCTCCCCGGTACCTTGCTGAGCCTGATCCCGAAATGGGAAGTCTAGGTCCCCCCGCAGATAACGGGGCGGATCCGAACCTTGATCAACAACATATCTTCGGCAAGCTGCCGAACCGGGGGGGGCAGTGGCCGAATGCAGCATATCCCGGAGACTTGGCTCCCCGATACGCATTATGTTTTCCAAGAGAACATGCTAGCAGCTGTTGGCCTCAGCCGAAAGTTTAAGGATGGTAAGCTTCTTCGGTTGGGGTCGAGGCTTTTTAATTATCTCTTTTTCTTCTCTTACTTCGCTTTTTTATGCTGTGCCACCCTATCTGAACTGACCTTTCCCCTTTTCTTTTTCAGAGCGGGACGAGACCAACGTTGGCATTAACTACGCTCGTCTTGGTGTCAACCGAGAGCGAGTTGTAACTGAACGGGCCCCGTCTATCACTGAACCGAGGCATAGGGAAGTTCATCTAGACTCTTCCCACTTCCAAATTGAGGCTGTTGCTCTGTATCAGAGGCAGAAGCCTTGGTGGAAGAAGAGAGACCCCTGGTTTCAGCTGCTGGACGAAGAAGCTGAAGCTGCCCGTACAGCCTAAGAGGTTGCACGGGTTCTCGAAGCTTGCGAAGGAGGAGAAGGGTCCTCCAGAGCTGCTGAAGAAGAAGTTGCAGCTAGGGCAGCTGAAGAAGACGAGGCTTTGCTGAAGACCTCGGTGAGCTTTCAGACTTAACTGTCTTTCTTTTTTTTTTTTTTTTTTTTTTTTTTTTTTTTTTTTTTACTCACATTCTTCCACCCCCCTGTCTGTTACAGTCTGAAGAGAGTAACAGACACAGAGAAGGGAAAGCCCCTGTTCGTCCCGAAGACCAAATACAAGAAGAGTCTTCAGACTCAGATATGGACGAGCAGCCCCTTCAGAAAAGGCGCCGAAGGATGGCCATCATCGGGCCGCATGACTTTCAGCGGAGGCCGATGACCATCGGCGTTGCAATAAAGGAACCCGAGGAAGGCAATGGATCGCCGAGGGTTCCCCGGCCACCACCCCAATCACCTCCAAAGACCCCTCCGCCACCTCCTGAGATGGAGGTGGATCAGAGAACTCCCGAATCTAAGGGAGGGGTCCAAGAAGCAATTAAGGAGAGTGCTGCTGAGCACAAAAATAAGGATGCCGTGATGCCCAGTGCTGAGGGTTTCACGAAAGACATCGCAAGAGAGGTTGAGGCTTTCGTCCTCACCCCTGAAGAAGAGGAGGTCATAGTAATTGACTCCTCTGAGAAGGATGATGCTGAGCCATCCAAAGCTAAACAAGCTCCATCGTCATCCTTTCCCTCCTTCCAGACTCTGCAATCTGGAGAAATGGGTTTCTCGGCCCCCCGAATTCCAATCCCAGACCACATTTGGGACCTCATATGGGGTCAGAACCGAGAAGGAGCTGCAGCCTACTTCGGCGATTTTGCTGGCATGTCCGAAGTAGATAGGGCAAGGATCTGGTCGCTGAAGGCCACTGCTGGGATGGGCAAATCCAGCAGATCAGTTCCTGACCCAGCCAGGTTTAACCAACTGCTGATGATGCAGGTGATTTTCCTTGCCTTTATTTCCTCTAAAATTCAGCTCTATTTTTATTATTATTTTTTATTATTATTTTTTTTTTAATTTGTGCTCCTGTTTTCAGTTCGTGCACAATCAGACTCTCACTGTAGAGCTGATAGATACCCTACAAGATAGGGTAGATGCTGCTGAGCACGACAAGAAGGTAGCTGAAGAGGAATTGAAGCTTGCTAAGCTAAAGCAAGCAGCAGGTGAAGAGAAGCAGCAGAAGGGTGAGGAGTATGAGAAAAAAGCTGCTGAAGCCCTCAAAACCTTCTGCGACGCTATGGAGAAGGAAGTTTTTCCCCCACTGATGGAAGGGGAAAAATTCCTTCAGGAGCACATGGGAGTGGACGTCTCCAAATTCAAGGCTGCCGTTGAGAGCCGTATTCAGGATGGAGCTGCTGCACAAGCTGAAGTGCAGCAACGACTAGAAGCTCTTGAAGCCAGCCGAATGGCTGCTGAAGAGCTGCTCCAGGCCGGGGACGTCCAACTCTTAGAGGCTGCTGCTGCTGCTGAAGCTCAGAGAGCTAAACTCCATGAGACTGAGGATCAACTGATGGCCAAAAAAGTTGAAGTGGCCCAGGCTCAGACAAAGGCTTCCCAAGTTCAGCAGGAGCTGAATGAGCTGAAAGGTTCCTCCTCCAAGCTCGCAGATGAGCTGAAGAAATCCAAGGAAGACTTGGAGGAGACCCAGAAGAAGCTGGCTGATGCTGAGGCTCTACTCAAAGTCCGTGTCTATACCCAGGAAGAATATGAAATGGGTTTCAGAAACGGGTTCAGAGTATGCCGAAGAGTCTGCCTTCATGCTGAGCCGAAGCTGGACTGGTCCAAATGTGCTGAATGGGTCCAGAATCCCGAAGACCCTCATATGAAGTATGCAACTCCAGTCGAAGCTGAAATTCTTAAGGCTGAGGAAGCCGAAGAGGAAGCTGAGAGAATGGAGTTGGAGGCTGAACAGAGGGAAAGGGAGGCTCGGCAGAGTGCAAAGCCTGCTTCTTCTGCTGCTGGGGCTGAGGCCACCATGGGGCTCAACGCTGATCAGTCTGATCCTCAGGCTGAAGCATAGGAACTCGGGCAGTCGTCTTCAGAATCTTGCGGTTCATCATGCGCTTAACTTTAGACTTGCCGCTTTCTGAATTTTTTGCCTTGTTTTTTGCTTCAGCTTGCCTTGTCGTACAACAGTATATTTTTTTGCTTATGTACGTATTTCGGCAGCTGTTATTTTCCGCTTGTGGGCGGCTGCCGATACAGTTTAATTGAACTTGTAGCTCAATTTCTGAGCATGAATTATTAATTTGATGCTCTTTTCTTCAGCTGCTTTGTTTTTGAATGCTTTACTGTTTCTTTCATTTCTGCCGAACATACTTGCACTGATAGTGCTTCTTGCCCCCCAGAAATTGAAGTTTGACTTCAGCTGAATAAACAATTTCTTCACTTCTTCAAAATGGGTATCCGAAACACAGGGCCAACTGAAGGCAATGCTTCTGGGATACAAGTCTTACTGAAGATTGACTTCAGCTGAAAGACTAGAGTTATTTAAAAAATGGATATCCGAAACACAGGGCCAACTGAAGGCAATGCTTCGGATAATAGCTTTCTGGGATACAAGGCTCAGTTAAGGCAATACCCCAGAATTGTCCATGGACTCATGTCTTTGGAGAACAAATCTTACTGAAGTTGGACTTCAGCTGAAAGACCAGTGTTCTTTAAAAGACGCATATCCGAAACACATGGCCAACTGAAGGCAATGTTTCGGATAATGGCTTTCTGGGATACAAGGCTCAGTTAAGGCAATATCCCAGAATTGTCCATGGACTTATGTCTTTGGAGAACAAGTCTTACTGAAGTTTGACTTCAGCTGAAAGACCAATGTTCTTTAAAAAGACGAGTTTTGTCAGCAATCTGAAACCCAGTTACCCGAAGGCGAAGGTTTCAGACGAGGCTGACTAAACAATTTTCAACTGTTGCTGTTATCCTTGATTTTCTGTCTATCTTTGAAAAATGTATACCCGAAACACAGGGCCAACTTAAGGCAATGCTTCGGATAATGGCTCTCTGGGATACAAGGCTCAGTTAAGGCAATATCCCAGAATTGTCCATGGACTCATGTCTTTGGAGAACAAGTCTCAGTTTGACTTCAGCTGAAAGACCAGTGTTCTTTAAAAAGACGAGTTTTGTCAGCAATCTGAAACCCAGTTACCCGAAGGCGAAGGTTTCAGACGAGGCTGAATAAAAAACCCTTAAAGAGTAGATAGAACAAAGAAAATTTTGAAAGGATAAAAAGTTGTAAACATTTATATAAATGGCGGCTCCAAGGCCTTTCATTAATTCAAAATGTACTTACAAAGATTGTTCTGCCCCGAAGGGTTTACACATGGTATTTTTTCAGTACATCAGCGTTCCAGTGATTTTTCAACTCAGTTCCATCCAACTGCCGAAGTCGGTATGTCCCTGGCTGAAGCTCATCATAGATTTCATAAGGTCCTTCCCATGCAGCTGAGAGTTTCCCATGGATTCTCATTCCGAAGGACAAGGTCTCCAATTTTGAGAGGCCTTGCATGGACCCTTCGGTTATAAAATTTGCTGATTCTCTGCTTATAGGCGGCCATTCTGTCTCGGGCTGAGTCTCTTACTTCGTCGAGGAAATCGAGAGATTCCCTCATCAGTCGCTCATTCTCAGCCGAGAAGTGGTGCACTCGAAGGCTCTCAGAGCCAATTTCCACTGGAAGGACGGCTTCGGCACCATACACCAGTTCAAAAGGTGAGTGGCCCGTTGCCTCTTTTTCAGTTGTCCGAAGGGACCAAAGGATCCGAACCTTGATAACGGGGATGGTCATCGGCCTCCGCTGAAAGTGTCCTTCAGTTGGATACACTCCTCAGTGTTGTGTCCCGAAGACTCGTGGAACTCGCACCACTGATTTTTATTTTTTCGCTGATACCACTCTGGGAGTGGTCTCGGCTTTCGGTAACTCTGCTCCTCCTTCGTCACGCTGTAAATTTTGGCGCGTGGAAGAGAGAGCGGAGTGTAGGACTCGTATCTGCCTGTGTATGAGGCAGATCTTTCCTTCTTTGGGTCGCTGGCCAAAGATTGCTCCGAGGCCTTTGACTTTCCCTTTGCCTTATGGCCTTGGCCTTCAGACAAGGGTATTTGCCTTTGTTTCCCTCCCCCAAATTGAGGTTGGGTTTTCGCTTTGTTCCATTCTTCGGCTCGGATGAACTTATCCGAAGCATTCAGAGCTTCCTCCAAGGTCTGCGGGGTATGCATGACCATGAAGTCTAGGAACTTTCCGGGATGAAGGCCATTCTGCATTGCAAAAACGGCTAGCCCCTGGTCCAGCTGAGAGACGCTGGATGACTCGTTACTGAAACGGGTCAGATAGTCTCGGAGGCTTTCGGTTTCCCCCTGTTCTAGACTCATGAGCTCTGCAGTAGTCTTCTCTCGGCGGTTTTCCGTGGAAAACTTGCTCCTGAACTTGGAGGACAGATCATCCCACCCTGTTATGGAGCCTTGCCTTACTCCCTTGGAGATCCACGCTTGCGCGACCCCCTTGAGAGTGGTTGGGAAATATTTGCACCAAGTCGCTTCGGATCTGGGGCAAAGATGCATATGAGTCTCATACGAGGCCACGTGATCCTTCGGATCCGAGGTCCCGTCATATGTGATGTGCGACGGTATTTTAACCGTGGGTATGCGCTCTTCCAGTATCCATTGCTCGAATGGTGAACTGGCGGGTAGCATAACGGCCTTGCCCTTGTTCCTGGCCGAAGGGACCGCGCTCCGCCCTCTTAGAGAGGTAGGAGTGGTTTTCGTCCCTGGCTGGGAAGTCTGGGCCTCGGCTGCAGGGAACGAGAGGCGACTGCGCACGCTCGGTTCCTTGCCGCCGAGTCGGTCAAGGACGCTTCGGCGAACAGTCTCAGGTTCTCAGTGAGTAGATTCTGGCCGAGAAGCTGAGCTGCTGCTCTTATGCGCTTCTGGTCTTGAGGATGAGGATCCTTTTAAAAATTGAGGGTTCTTTTTCCTCTCTTTTTCATTTTTCCAGGAATCCTCTTCCCACTCTTCCAGTTCCCGGAAGGAAGGAAGCTTCCCACCATCATGGTCTAACTTCCTCCGCTGATGCCGGGTATGCGGAGGAGTTCGATCACGAGGTGGTGGCATATTTTGTGCCCTCATCGCCTCCATGAGCACTGCCAGCGCTCTTGCCACCTCTTCCGAGCTGGGCCCCGTCAAAGGGGTCCTCGGCCGAGTATGGGAATGAGGGCGCGCAGCCGATGGTTGGCTTTGGGGCACTGAATGTGTCCTATGATCGGACTCACCCCTGCTAGACCGAGAGTGACTCGGCCTATAATGAGAGACATGAATTACGGGAGAAAGGGAATCCTCCTTGTATGATCCTCCCCCCGGGCTGGCATCCTTGGGAGAGTCCCGGTCCGGCGAGGGTGATGGTGTAGGGGTTTTAGGCTTTTCGCCCGCTCCTTGACGGAGGCTTTTGCTCTTGCGGTTCTTAGCCATTGCTACTAAGATAATTGCAAGATGATCTTGGCTAGAAATTCGGCTTAAAGATTTTTGAAAGTCTTCCCCACAGACGGCGCCAATTTGTTTCGGGTGAAAACAATGGGACCTTGCCGAAGGTCCGCTGAAACGGAGAAGACTGGATTCGGTCCAAGTTATGCTGGGCCGAAGGTTTCCTGCACAGTAAACACACGTAAACTAGCCTCGGGGGTGTTGCCGAGGAAGGCCCCTCCGATGCTAAAGTCAGTACAATGTGTAGAAAGAGAACACTATGCAAGAGAATTTGTTGCTTGAGGCTTTTCTTTAATATATGAGAATATATGAGAATCTATGAATGTATCAATGTATGTGAATGTGTGAATGAATCTGAATCAATGAATATTGATGGCTTTTATACCTCTTCATACATGGAGAGGTTGGGCCTTAGCCCAATTGGCTTGCTTTGTGGGCTGACCTTTGACTTTAGCACAATTGGAGAGTTGAACCTTGACCTTGGGCTTTTAATTGGATCATTTAATGCCTAGGCCCAATTGGACTAAATTGGACCCAAACAACTTGCCCCCCAGACCCGATTTGGAAGGATGACGGGTCGGGTTTGATTTAATTCAGAAAAGGAGGGAAGTAAATGATTTAATTAATCCAAAAATTTGAATTTAAACCGTAATTAATGAGATAACAACGGTTAAGGCGGATGATTGTGGAAGTTGGACGGATAATGGGCAGTTTAATCACAAGATCATGTGTTTAACGGTTACTTAAGTGGGGTATTTAAGAGAAATTGAAACGCGGACTCCTCGTATCCCATTCCTGGAGATATAAACAGAGGCGCGTCATCTCTCCTCACTTATTCACCAACACAAACCCAGAATTCTCGAGAGAAACCAAGAACCCGCATCAAAACTTCGCAAATTCCCCGAGCATTAAGCTTATAAACTGAGACTTGCCACTACGAACTCGTAAATCGGCAACTTTCGCTTCAGATTAAGGTAAATTCCTTTGATTTCATTATATTAGTCAAGAGAACCCACAATATAATTGTACATATACAAAACAATACACTTCCTAAACACCAATAAGAAATTTCTAAAGTATATCTAAGATCATACCGTCCCTAAAAAAAAGTCTCATTTTCACTCATCAATGTCACCGTCGAAAGCACCAGAGGCGTCGAGTGACAAAACTAAAGTCGCGGTAGCACCAGTTTATCCATCATGGCGGGAATTTCGGGACCTCCGTTCATTCGCTCTTCCAGCTTCTCCCTCGACGCCACATATCGGCTTCAACAAAACTTAACTCACTTCCATGTCAACTACTTACACCTCATTTTCAAGATCACCTTCTTCTACGTAGGTTTCCTCGTAACCCCAATCGTGTATATCGTATTGGCCGCTGTTTTAGCGTCCTGTTTCTTCTACAAGAGGTGCTTTCATCCAGAAATTTCCAATCTTGAGCGGCCTCAATTCAAAACTTTGAACCCTATATCCTATAGTATTTTACTTGTTGTATATATTGTAATGGCCACTATTTTATCATTGTTTCTTGGGCTTCCATTGATTTATCCGGTGTGCTTGGTTGTGACTTTCGCCACGGTTGTTTGTTTGCACGGTATGCTTAGAGTTCCCATTTATGATCAATATCAAGGTTTACTTGATCCACAACTTCAATCCCAACCTCCAGCTCCTCAGGTTGATGTTTAATGTTTTGGGATAAAGAAATTAAGTCGGTCCTTGTAAGATGAACAACTATATATTGTATTGGATATTTTTCTAGCAAGGTTAGTACTTCCAAAATGGTGGTTTGTGCTTGGTTTCATTACTACGGAGTATGATTTGGGTTAAATCATCTGGATGTTTGGGTGTGCTTGTGGTACAAAGTATATGAAGCCGTATTAATTAATTACTCTTGGGTTAATTTAAAGTTCATGTAATAATAACCAAACTAGTGTGTCCTCTGAGCGTTGCCTCGGGATATCACTTTGAGTAATTTCTTCTTTTTTTAATAAAGTGATTAAAGTATTAATTTTTTTTTAGTTTGGATGCAATTTTATATTCTACAATTAATTCTTTTATGTGGAACAATAGAGTATAAATTATTGGTTGTTAAGATGAAAAGACATGTGATATTCATTCTATGAGGTTAGAAGTTCACCTTACAAAAATAATATTCAGTAAAAATAAATTCAATTAAGTAAAAATAATTTCAATTCAGTAAAAATCAGTAACTCTAATGTAAAAATATAATAGAGAGTCGGTAAAAATATTTTTAGTTTAATAATTTCAGTTCGATCAATTCTGTAAAAATTATTTCAATTAAGCAAAAATAAGGTGAATATTATCTAGTTTGAGTGTTTGACCAAATTTTGACCTTTAAATTTCAAATCAACTATTAGCAATTAATAATAGACATAATATATATGGTGTTCTTAAGCACAACTCATCAATGAATAATGAATGGTACCCTTCATATTAGAGTATTGAGTGTAATAAGGAGAATGGTAATAACATGTGCAAGTTTGATAAAATTATTAGGACTTCAAATGTACTACTAGTAAGAGTCTAGCTACTAACTAATAAGAATAATCATAGTCTAATATAGCTGCTGAACTAGGTCATTGTTGACAGAGAATTAGTCAAGAGAATTACTCGTTTTGGTTTACAAATGTATAAATGCACTTCCTAAATATTAGGGAATGATGTTCTATCCAAAAATCCTATCCGCAACCGATCTGAATTTTTTATATCCGATCTAAGTTTTCATTTCGAATCCGATATTCAATATGAAAAAGCGCATATCGAATATCCAAAATATAAAAGCTGAAATAGTGAAATAAAACGCATATCGAATATCCAAAATATAAAGGCTGAAATAGTGAAATATATACTTCGTATATAATTTTTAAGTTGTTCATATAAAACCGACTCTGTATTATTAACTTCTTATAATATTGGATAATGGATATAAAATTTTTATTTATTTTGTATCGCGAGCCTAAATCTAGTTAATAGTAATAATAATAGTCTAACCTTGTGTGTTAAAGGCTCAAGAAGCTCATTCTTGAAACTTGAAAGGGATAGATATTATAGTAGGATAATATTTGTTAGGATATACTTCATATATATATTTCTGTTCACGGATCGGATATCCTATTCGAAATGTGATTTTGAATCGGATATCCGAATACTCCGATATCATAAATTGATATCTAAATCCGATTTGAAAATTTTGGATATATGATATTCAGATATCCAAAATTTTCGAATCGAATGCTTCGGATATTCATTATCCAATAATAAGTAAAATTGATTAGGATTACTTTCTAAATTTCACTAATTTTATCGTTTTTTTTATCGCTTAAGTTGTACAACATATTTTAACAAAATAGTACTCCTTCTACAATAAATATTATCCTCAAATATATTAAGAATATTATTAATAATTTTATATGAACAATTTAGAAATTTTATATATATTTCATTATTTTAGCCTTTATATTTTGGATATCGAATATCTATCGAAATTTCGAAAATCAATATTCAAATCTTTATCGGTCGCAGATCGGATTATCAGATTTTCAAATTCCCGGATACTTTTGTATAGACCTAATCCTTATCGTTCTAGGTTTCCTAAATAGGGCTAATCTACTCTCCCTATAAAAAAAAATTAAAAAAAAAAAAAAAAAAAAAAAAAAAAAAAAAAAAACTATATATATATATATATATATATGTTTTACTTTCTCTCAAATTTCAACAATGTCGCCGTCGTCAACACCAGAGGCATCGAGTGACAACTCCAATGTCGTGGTAGCACCAGTATATCCATCATGGCGAGAATTTTGGGACATCCATTCATTCTCTCTTCCAGCCTCTCCCTTGGACGCCACAAGTCGGCTGCAACAAAACTTAACTCACTTCTATGCCAACTACTTAAACCTCATTTTCTACATCACCGTCTTCTACATAATCTTCACCGAAACCCCGCTCGCGGTTATCATAGCTGCCGCTATTATTACAGCGTGCTATCTCT
This sequence comes from Chenopodium quinoa, assembly GCF_001683475.1. Taxonomy (NCBI): domain Eukaryota; kingdom Viridiplantae; phylum Streptophyta; class Magnoliopsida; order Caryophyllales; family Amaranthaceae; genus Chenopodium; species Chenopodium quinoa. The sequence continues at coordinate 208,938 of NW_018742881.1, forward strand.
TCTGCAGGTTGTGCATTGATTCGGACCGTTCTGATCTTGAGCGCCCTTACCTGTATTTTACTTGCTGTATATGTTGCATTTGCCTTTATTTCATCATTATGTGTTGTTGGGTTTCAATGGATTTATCTGGTGTGCTTGGTTGTGACTTTTGCCACGGTTGTTTGCTTGCACGGTGTGCTTAGAGTTCCCATTTATGATCAATATCAAGGTTTGCTTGATGCGCAACTTCAATCTCAACCTCCTCGGGTGGATGTTTAGTGTTTTGGGAAATAGAAATTAATTCACTCCTTGCAAGATATAATGGATGTAACAGCCATTGCTAGGTTTTCTTCAATATTCCTATTGTTTTTATTGAGTACAGGTAATATGGATGTAACAATCATTGCTAGGTTTTCTTCAATCAATTTTTTTTTGAAAGTTTTCCATGTCTCTTTTCTCTCCATTTTTTTTTTCTTGGTTTCAATTATGAAAATTTATAAGGGATTCTATAAGAATCCGAAGGACCACCTCATTGTTATTTAGTTTTAAGGTGTTATATACTTGTGTTGGAATTCTTGCTGTCTTTTGACTATATTTTATTAATGAAATCCCTTTTCTTTTTGTCAAAATATAATAGTCAATCAACTTGTAACTTTTTTGTTATCATTGTTTTATAATCTCATTTTCTCTTAAATTCTCAATCCCTTTGTGCAATCTGTCGGTTTGCAACACACATACTTTGACAGTGTGTGGTTCTTACAATGTTTAGAAGATATTATACAAATATAAAGAACATATAGCTATAATGAAATGTACATACTTTGATTGTGAGTATAATGTACTTTTATTTGTGATATAATGTTCATTGCTTATTGCAAAATGTTCTTTCAACTTTGTCTTTAAATTATGATGGGTACATATTAATAATGTTCATTACATTATCATGTTCTCTATTAATATTGCAGATGTTCTTTAAATATAAAAATAAAAAATAAAAAATAAACATAAAATTAGATGTTATCTATAAAACAATTATATGTTCGTTACAAAATAATTGTATGTTCTTTAGACAATAGCTACATGTTCTTTCTTTTTGTCAAAAAAAAAAAAAAACTACATGTTCTTTCTGCCTTTTTTGTCTGTACCAAGCATGGTACCATCGCCTATACCTTAAAATTTTCAATACTTTAATACTCCGTTTTTGAATAACAAACTAAGGGAGCGTTTGGTTCACATAACTAAGGTATGGGTTTAGAATGGTTTAAACCCATACCTTATGTTTGTTTTATGATTTTAAGAGTTTTAAACCCATACCTCAATCCCCCAAGGTATGGGGTTTAGAAACCTTGGGGAGGATGTGGGTTTACCTTATTCCCATGCTTTTAGGTATCAAATAAAAATAAAAATAAAAAAATTACATTCCATAAGCATACCAAACATATGGTATTAAGAATCAAGTTTCAAACTCATACCACTATGATTTCATTCTTGATTCCAACCTCATACCAGTTTGCGAACCAAACACCCCGTAACACATCAAAATTTTGAAAGACATGACTTTAGAAAAAAAAAAAGTTTGGTATTTGGGCTTTGATTGGGCCGAATTTCAAGCATTATTTAATTTATACCGTCATACAACCACGTCAACAATAAAATGGGTCTTTGTCAAAAAAAAAACACAAAGTGGGTTTGTTTATGATTACGTGTTCTCAATCACGACGGATTTAACCCATCAATTCGATAAAAACTCAACCACTGCCCACTAGAGTCAAATGGACGGATGTGAGAATCGATCCCAAAATTTCCTGAAATAGAGCTATCCAGAGCTAGATTAGTTTATTAATTGTAAAAGTTTTTTAACCGGGGATTGTAATTGCTAACGGGTCTAATCTGAATTAGATCCTATTAATCCCATCCGTTTTCAACATGTGGATCCTATTTTTTTTTTTTTTTTCCTATTCATCGAAGCTTACACTGATATTGATTGAATAATTGATTATTGATTAGATCTGACAGCTGCACCACTCTCTCTCCTACTTGATTGAAGTGGCTTCTGAGCTTTCTCTCCTGCATTCAAGGAGCTTCTCAGGTATGATTATTGTTCCTTTTTATTAATCATCCAATATTTATTTCACAATTTAGGGTTTAATTTTACCCTTTCGTTAATTCAATTGCTAGTACTAGTATATTCAATTTTGAGTTGTTGTTGGTTATGATTTCTGAAGTAATTTTTATGAATCTTCCATTTTATTAACATCCAAATATTTATATTCAACTCGAATCATCAAACAATTGGTTATGATTTCTGAAGTTATAAAAGCTTGCAATAATCGATTTTGTTGTTGCTACATTTATGTTGTTACTATTAATTGACAGGAATTTTATGTGATTTTGGGACCCTAATTTAATAATTGAGCCAAATTTTGCTGATGTATTGCAATTTTTGATTCTAATTCCGCCCACGAGCTAAACTGCAATTTCATTAGATTTCATTGAATTTAATGGTTTCGCATCCAAGTATATGAATGATTTTTGTTTGGGAGAAGGGTGTGTAGCTTTGGTTTCATCTAAGTATCTTTGGTGTAGATAGAGCCACAAGTGGCATTGATGTAGACGAGGCTTGATTATGATTAACACCCTCGAGTATTTAACTAAGCTAACGGGCATCCACATTTTTTCTTGTGTAAGCAAATGGCTAAGAACTTAGAACTATTATTACATGGTTGGTGTTTGGGGGGGGGGTTGACTTTGAGTTTTTACAGAAATTTGTATACAAATTGGTTTAGTGACACCATTCACCTCATAGTCATATTTGCAAAGGAGTAGCCTTTGCGTGATTTGTGTAACTAAGCGTGTAGTATATGATACGCTTGCCTTATTCAAGACCATTGGACACTGCCGTGTTTGTATGTTGGAGAAGTAGCAGGGGTTGAGAACGGCGTATGGGATTTTGAGATATTTAGTTGAGGAGATTCAGAACTTTCTGGACTTTTTATTTTTTCTAGTCCTTTGAAGCTAAAATATTCTGTGCAAGTGTTGCTTCTGTGTATTTATACCTGAAACGAGTAGTTGATATTTGTTTAAATTAGTCATTTCACTTGATTCTTCAGGTTGTAGTGGATTGAGCTAGCACAAGCATGGAGATGGAGGTCCTGGACAATAAGTTCTTAAATGTGGGGCTACTCATTGTGGCAACCCTTGTTGCTGCTAAATTGATATCAGCACTCATTATGCCAAAGTCTGGAAAACGCCTTCCTCCTGTGATTAAGGCCTTCCCTCCAGTTATTGGTGGCCTTCTACGCTTCCTTAAGGGCCCCATTATCATGCTGAGGGAGGAGTACCCAAAGCTTGGAAGTGTATTCACCTTAAATCTGGTCAATAAGAATATTACCTTCTTGATTGGTCCTGAAGAGTCTGCTCATTTCTTCAAGGCACCTGAAACTGATCTCAGTCAGCAGGAGGTCTATCGCTTTAATGTCCCTACTTTTGGACCTGGTGTTGTCTTTGATGTAGACTATTCCATCCGCCAGGAGCAGTTCCGCTTCTTCACTGAAGCTCTTCGAGCCAATAAGCTCAAGAGTTATGTTGACCATATGGTTATGGAAGCTGAGGTCTTGCTCTCTCTCTCTCTGTCGTCTATATCTTATTAGCTGAATGAATATTTATTGGTGGAAGATGAAATTTTACTTGTCCTTGGGAAGTTGCATTGTGTCTGATTTAATACAGCCTTGCACAATTCAGGTTTTTTTTTTGGGGTGTGTGTGTGTGGGGGGGGGGGGGGGGGGTCTTTGCTGCCATCCTTTACCAGGGAAATTCATAACCCTCTCCTAATGTGTTTGATATTGTGGACTTGTGGTATGATCATCCTTATAAAATACTAAAATTTTACTTGTTATCCAATATACATGGTGTATTATGAAGCTGAAAATGAGCAGTCATCTAATTTGCTAGTCATTTCTCTGACCTTAACTCTAGTATACTGGTTCTATGCAGATTATTAATTTTTGTTTGAATATGCAGGAATACTTTTCCAAGTGGGGAGATTCTGGAGAGGTTGATTTGAAATATGAGCTGGAGCATCTTATTATCTTGACTGCCAGTAGATGTCTCCTGGGTCAGGAAGTCCGTGACAAGCTCTTTGATGATGTGTCTGCTCTATTTCACGATCTTGATAATGGGATGCTACCCATTAGTGTTATTTTTCCGTATCTGCCCATCCCAGCTCATCGACGCCGTGATAGAGCCCGTAAGAAGCTCGCAGAAATATTTTCACGCATCATTTGCTCCCGTAAATCCTCTGGAAAGTGTGAGAATGACATGTTGCAGTGCTTTATTGAATCGAAGTACAAAGATGGCCGGCCTACTACAGAGGAAGAAGTCACAGGTCTGTTGATTGCTGCACTATTTGCTGGCCAACATACCAGCTCCATTACATCTACGTGGACTGGAGCATATCTTCTTCGTTATAAAGAATTCTTTTCAGCTGTGGTTGAAGAACAGAGAACTGTGATGAAGAAGCATGGAGAAAATGTAGACCATGATGTTTTATCTGAGATGGATGTCTTGCATCGCTGCATCAAGGAAGCACTTCGACTTCATCCTCCGCTGATTATGTTGTTGCGCCAATCACACAGTGATTTCAGTGTGACTACACGAGATGGTAAGGAATATGATGTCCCAAAGGGTCATATTGTTGCCACCTCACCAGCATTCGCCAACCGTCTCCCACATATATACAAAGATCCAGACAGTTATGATCCTGAGCGTTTTGCTCCTGGAAGGGATGAAGATAAGTTAGCAGGGCAATTCTCATACATCTCTTTTGGAGGGGGCAGGCATGGCTGCCTTGGAGAGCCTTTTGCTTATTTGCAAATAAAGGCAATTTGGAGCCATTTGTTGAGAAATTTTGAATTTGAGCTAATATCTCCATTCCCAGAGATTGACTGGAATGCCATGGTGGTGGGCGTAAAGGGGAAGGTGATGGTTAGATACAAGCGAAGAAAACTTGTGGTTGACTAATTGTGGTATGTAATCGCCTATTTGGTGAATCATCCTTTTAATTTACTTTTTAATTGATATGTTTTGTGCCGCCAAGGCCCTGCTTGATGTTCATGCTCTCGGTAGAGTTAGCATTTTGGTTGTAAAGCTGCACATTATTTTATAAATCTCATGAATACTGAATATTTTAGATGTGTAAACTCTTGTAGTAGAGTGTAACACCTTTCAATCTGCTTCTCCATTTGAGCTGAAAGTATCTGCATGTTTCTGAAGTCTTTTGATGAATTTTATTCCGTTTCAGCATCTGGTTATCGATAAATTAGTATCTGAAACAAGGATCTTGGCAATCCATCCTCATGTTGATTTCTGAAGCTCTAGACAAGTTGAAGTTCGAAGCACATCAGCAAGCCAGCAACAGCACAACCCAGTAATAGTAAAGAAGCAAACAACTGCAGATCCCCACAGCATACGTCTAATAAATTATATATTTGGGCCACAGGTAATCAACTCTTTGAATATGTCATATTTGAATATTGAAATGAAAGCAGCACTGACATAGTCAAAAGAGTTCAGTATATAAGTACACCAAATGGAGTACTACTTTTCATCGTCTCCAAAACCAGCCCAACACCCTTCATTGATCCTGCCTCCGGAATCAGATTTCTTAATGACACCTTTGTCACAAACAGCCAACGATAACTCTGTCGCCTCACCTGCTAAAATAGCACCATGGCTGGAATTCTTTGACATCCACGCATTCTCCCTTCCCGTCTCTTTCCATGAAGCCACAGCTCGACTAATCCAAAACATAACTCACTTCGATGTCAACTACATAAACTTGGTCTTCCCAATCTTCTACCTCTTTCTAAGCTTCACCCCTCACCGTCTCCCTTTCAATATCTTCTTCTTTTATCTAGTGATTACTTACGCATGTGTGTACCTATACGTGACCCCACGTTACCCTCTCCAAGTACGTGTCTTCGGGTGCATTGTCTTCGTCTTCAATATTTGGATCATCATTGGAGTGCTTGTTTTTTTTTTTTTTTTTTTTTTTTTTTGAGGAAAAGAAGTGCTTGTTGGTATTACTGCTCTAGCCTTCGGCATTGGGCATGCCTGGATTAATCTACTGCTGTCTGTTGTAATTTCCATTGTCATTGTTTGCTTGCACGCCTTTCTTAGAGCTCCTACTTATGATGGCTTACTTGATGCCCTACCTCAACTTGGGCCAGATTTCACTGATGTCTGAATTTTTGGTTTCTTCTATAATAAGAAGGGTGTGGACGTTGTATTTTAAAAAAATTGTATTGTGTAATTAATTTAAGGTGTAATTTGCAAAATATTAAGCAAAATGAAATCTTTCAGGATATTGGGCTTTGTTTAATTATTATTTTATTCATTTAGAAATAGTTGCAAGTTTGTGAGTTGTGATGTTTCCACTTTCACGCTTGTTACTTATACTACTATTTTTATTTTTATTTTTTTGACGAGTTGTTACTTATACTTTTATACTTTCATTAAGTTAGAACTTATATAAAACTTTCGTACAAAAAAAATAAGTAAATTTAAAATTTTATATTTTCATCAAAATTATGATACAGTACAATTTATTGTTAACCAATACATTTCAACGTAGGAGGTCATTTATTAGTATACCATTTAAAATTATTTTATTTTACTAAGATAAATTGATAGGTTTTAGTTATAATGTGACAACTTTTTATATTTAAATTTTAAAAATGTTAAATATAAAAGCTAAAAAAAAAAAAAAAAACCTTTTTATTTAAAGAGCGACATGTAGGCAATGGGGGTTAGAGTCGTCAAAAGTTGACTCGACTCGAAATACCGTCTCAAACCCGATTATTAACCGACTCATCTTAACCCGAAAAAATGGTGACCCAAACTCAACCTGACCCGACCTTAAACCAACCCTAGACCCGAGTATGTGAGACCCGAATCCGAACATGAACTGACCTGGAGATGACCCGACCCGAATGTAACCCGTAAATTATTGACCTGAACCGAACCCGACTTGAACCGAAATTGACCCAAACCTGTTTTAACCCGTCAAAACCCGAATTTAACCCGACTTGTTACTAACCTCACCTGAATTCAACCCGATCCATTCCTTACCCAACCCGAATTTAACCCAACCTGTTACAAACCCGACCCGAAATCAACCCGACTTGTTATTGACCTGACCCAAATTCAACCCGACTTGTTACTGACCCGACCTGAATTTTACCAGACCGATTACTAACCCGACCCAAAAACTCAACCCGATTTATAACTAACCCGACTCGAAATCAACACGACTTGTTATTGGCCTGACCTAAATTCAACCGAAATTGTTCTCGACCCGATTATTGACTTGAACATAACCCGATTTCATTAACTCAAGCTTACCACAAACATTTATGACAAAATATAATGATCATATATGGATCCAAAACGCATTATATGACCCAAATATGTATCCCCTAAAATCTCAATGCCTTTTGACACCAGGCCCCGAAACATTCGAAATTACTCAAAAGCATGGATAATTAGCCTTCAATTTTGGAATTTTTTTTGACTTTTTTTCACCCGGATATAAAAATTGTCGAAATGTTTACCATGGTCCCAAATACCCTCCTGGAGTCCAATTGGGTTGGTGGAACCATCCAATTTGTCTTTAAACGACCAATTTACCGGTTTTCAACTTCCATCGATTTCATTAATTCAAGCCTATCACGAACATTTATGACAACAAATAATGATCATACATGGTTCCAAACAACATTATATGACCCCGAAATGTATTCCCTAGAATTTTAAAGCTTTTCGACACCAGGCCCCGAAGACTTTAAAAATTCTCAAAAAGCGTGGATATAGCCTTCAATTATTGAATATTTTGATTTTTTTTTCGCCCAAAAATAAAAATTGCCGAAATGTTTACCATGGTCCCTAATACCCTCCGCGAGTCCAATTGGGTGGTTGGAATCATCCAATTTGGCTTTAAATGGCCAGTTTACACTTTTCGACACCGAGACACGAAACCTTCCAAATTTAGCAAAATGCGTGGATATTAGTCTTCAATTTTGGAATTTTTTGAATTTTTTCTCTTGGAAATAAAAATTGCTAAAATGTTTACCATGGACCCTAGCTAATAACCTCCGGGAGTCCAATTGGCTGGGTGGAACCATCTAATTGGCTTTAAACAACATATTTACCGGTTTACAACTTGCACCGATTTCATTAGCTCAAGCCTACCACGAACATTTATGACAATATATAATCATCATATATGGTTCCAAATGGAATTATATGACCCAAAGATGTATCCCATAAAATCTCGAGGATTTTCGACACCAAATCTCGAAACCTCCAAAATTTCTCAAAAAGCGTAGATTTTAGCCTTAAATTTTGGAATTTTTGACTTTTTTTTCGCCTCTAAATAAAAATTGCCGAAATATTTAACATGGTCCCTAAGTACCCTCCGAGAATCCAATTAGATGGGTGGAACTGTACAATTTGCCCTTTAAATGGTGAATTTATCGATTTACAAGCTCCACCGATTTCATTAACACAAGCCTACCACGAACATTTATGACAACATATAATGATCATTCATGGCTTAAAACTGTATTATATGACCCTGATATCTATCCCCTAAAATATTAAAACTTTTCGACACCGGGCCCCGAAACCTCAAAAATTTCTCAAAAAGCGTGAATATTAGCCTTCAATTTTGGAATTTTTTTTTTTTTGCTCGAAAATAAAAATTGCCAAAATATTTTCCATGTTTCCTAATACCTTCCGATAGTCCAATTCGGTACGTGGAACCATTCAATTTGCATTTCAACGGCCAATTTACCGGTTTACAACTTGCACTTATTTCATTAACTCTAGCCTACCACGAAGATTTATGACAACATATAATGGTCATTTATGGTTTCAAACGTCATTATATGACCCCAAGATGTATCTAATAAAATCTCATTTCTTTTCGATACCTGGCCCCGAAACTTTCGAAATTTCTCAAAAAGAATGGATATTAACCTTCAATTTAAGAATTTTTTGACTTTTTTTCTACCGGAAATAAAAATTTCCGAAATGCTTACCATGGTTCCTAATACCCTCTGGGAATCCAATTGGGTGGGTGGAACAATCTAATTTGTCTTTAAACGACCAATTTACCAGTTTACAACTTGCACCGATTTCATTAACTCAAACCTACAACGAACATTTATGGCAGCAAATAATGATCACATATGGTTCCAAACGACGTTATATGACCCTGATATATATTCTCAAGAATTTCAAGACTTTTAGCCACCGAGCCCCCAAGACACCAAAATTTCTCAAAAAACGTGGATATTAACCTTCAATTTTTTAATTTTTTGACTTTTTTTCTCCTGTAAATAAAAATTGACAAAATGTTTACCATGGTCCCTAATATCCTCCGAGAGTTCAATTGTGTGGGTGGAACCATCCAATTTGCCTTTAAAAGGCCTATTTACCGGTTTACAACTTGCACCGATTTCATTAACTCAAACCTACCATGAACATTTATGACAACATATAATGATCAAACGACATTATATGACCCCGAAATGTAATCCTAAAATTTCAAGAATTTTCGACATCGGACCTCAAAACTTCCAAAATTTCTTAAAAAGCATGGATCTTAGCCTTCAATTTCGGAATTTTTTGATTTTTTTTCGCTCGAAGATAAAAAAAAAATCTAGAAATAATTACCATGGTCCCTAATACCCTCCGGGAGTCCAATGGAGTGGGTGGAACCATCCAATTTGCCTTTAAACGGCCAATTTACCGGTTTACAACTTGCACTGATTTCATTAACTCAAGCCTAACAATAACATCTATGACAATTTATGGTTCTAAACAGCATTATATGACCCCCAGATGTATTCCCTAAATTCTCAAGACTTTGCGACATCGGGCCCCGAAACCTAAAAAAATTTTCAAAAAGCGTTGACATTAGCTTTCAATTTTGGAAAATTTTGACTTTTTTCGCCAGAAAATAAAAATTGTCGAAATACTTACCATGGTCCCTAATATCCTCCGGTAGTCCAATTGGGTGGGTGGAACCATCTAATTTTCCTTTAAATGGCGAATTTACCGTTTTACAACTTGCACCAATTTCATTAACTCAAGCCTACCACGAACATTTATGACAACAAATGGCGATCAAATATGGTTCCAAACGACATTATATGACCCTGAGATGTATTCCCTAGAATCTCAAGACTTTTTGATACCGGGCCCCAAAACCTACAAAATTTCTCAAAAAGCGTGAATATTAGCCTTTAATATTGGAATTTTTAGACTTTTTTCGCCCGGAAATAATAATTGCCGAAATGTTTATCATGGTCCTTAATACCCTTTGGGAGTCCAATTGGGTGGGTGGAACCATCCAATTTGACTTTAAACAACCTATCTACCGGTTTATAATATGCACCGATTTCATTAACTCAAGACTACCACGAACATTTATGACAACAAATGGCGATCATATAAGGTTCCAAACGACATTAAATGACTCCGAGATGTATCCCCTAGAATTTCAAGACTTTTCAACACTAGGCCCTGAATTCTCCAAAACTTCTCAAAAAGCGTGGATATTAGCCTTCAATTTTGAAAATTTTGACTTTTTTTTTCTCCCGGAAATAAAAATTGCCGAAATGTACCATGGTCCCTAATATCGTTCGGGAGTCCAATTAGGTGGGTGGAACCATCCGATTTTCCTTTATACGACCAATTTACCAGTTTACAAATTGCACCGATTTCATTAAGGGCCTGTTCTCTTACGTTGAAATTCAGTTCAGTTCAGTTCAGTTCAGTCCGGCTCAGCTCAGTTTAGTTCAGTTCAGTTCAATTCAATTCAGCTTAGTTCAGTTCAGTTCAGTTCAGCTCAGCTCCTAATTTCCTTCTCTTATAAAATATTCATTTCAGTTCAGTTCAGTTCAGCTCATTTCAGTTCAATTCAGTTCAGTTCAGTTCAGTTCAGCTCAATTCAGTTCAGTTCAGTTCAGTTCAGTTCAGTGTACCTGAGTTCAGTCAATGAGAACAGGCCCTAACTCAAGCCTACCACGAACATTTATGACAACAAATAATGATCATATATGGTTCCAAACGGCATTAAATGAATCCAAGATGTATCCCCTAGAATTGCATGACTTTTCGACAGTGGGTCCCGAATTCTCCAAAATTTCTCAAAAAACGTGGATATTAGCCTTCAATTTTGAAAATTTTGACTTTATTTTTCGCCCGAAAAAAAAATTTCCGAAATGTTTACCATGGTCCCTAATACCGTTTGGGAGTTCCATTAGGTGGGTGGAACCATCCGATTTTCCTTTAAACGAACAAATTACCGGTTTACAACTTGCACCGATTTCATTAATTCAAGCCTACCACGAACATTTATGACAACAAATGATGATCATATATGGTTCTAAACGGCATTATATGAACACGAGATATATCTCATAGAATTTCAAGACTTTTCGACACCGTGCCACGAAACCTCCAAATTTTCTTAAAAAGCGTGGATATTAGCCTTCAATTTTGGAATTTTTGACTTTTTTTCGCCCGGGAATTAAAATTGCCGAAATTTTTACCATGGTCCCTACTAACCTCTGGGAGTCCACTTGGGTGTGTGGAACCATTCAATTTGCTTTTAAACGACCAATTTATCTGTTTACAATAGCTAATTTAATTAACTTGCACCGAACCCAACTTGAACCGAAATTGACCTAAACCTATTTTAACCCGTCAAAATCCGAATTTAACCCGACTTGTTACGAGATTGACCCGTTCCTAACTCGACCCAAATTTAACCCAACCTGTTACAAACCCGACCAGAAATCAACCCGATTTGTTAATTACCTGACCCAAATTCAACCCGACTTGTTATTGACCCGACCCAAATTTTACCATACCTATTACTTACCCAACCCAAAAATTCAACCTAATCTGTTACTAACCCGACTCGAAATTGACACGACTTGTTATTGACCTGCTCTAAATTCAACTCAAATTGAACCTGACCTGATTTCAAATCACCTTAAATGCAATTTAGACCACCTTATTATTATTGATCAAAGCATTTTGTCTTGCGAGACCAAGTCGTTCTAGGCCAGCAAAAGAAAGGAGCATCATCCTCAAATTTAAGAGTTAAATATAATATATATTTGTTGTACGGTCAAAGGAGATAATTATCTTCCTAAATTATAAGCTATAGTTCCCTAGTATATTTCCATATATATTATGGTCAAAGGAAATAATTAGTTTGATTAAAATGATAATTATCTATTTATAGTTAGTTGAACCCAAATATGACCCGACTTGGAAATGACCCGACCTGATTGTAACCTGCAAATTATTGACTTGAACATAACCCGATTTAAATCCGAGAATTACCCGACTTGAAAATGACCCAACCTTATTATAACCCGCAAATTATTTACTTGAACCGAACACGACTTGAACCCGAAAATGACCCGACTTGAAAATGACTCGACCTGATTATAATCCGCAGATTATTGATTTGAACCGAGCCCGACTCAAACACGAGAATGACCCGACGCTATTCTAATTAACTCGCAAATTATTGACTTGAACTGAACCCTGATCTGTTTTAACCCTTGAAAACCCGAATTAAACCCGACCTATTGCTCACTCGACCCGAATGTATCCCGATCTGTTATTAACCCGACCTAAACCCGACCCAAACCCGATAATTAGTATGACCCGACATGATTCGACTCAAGCATGACCCAACCCAAACCCGACCCGCATAGGTTATGGAATTAATCTGAATTGATCCGACCCGAGTTGACCTGACCCACTCTTACCCGACTCGTTTACCCGAATTAACAACTCTAATAGGGATGTCAGCATTTTACATGGTAAGGTTAATCGGGCCCAGACAAAGGCTCCTATCACAGAATAATCTTGTTTGGAATGCACTAGAGGGTTAAGGGGTGGGATCTATTGTTGACGAGGATCCAACCTCGCACCTCGAGGATGCGAGGTGACCTCTTATGCCACTGCACCAAGAGGTCTCCCTCAAGCTTTTTAATTCATGACTTCAAATCTTCAACCACTAACATTTAGAATTAGAGGTGTTAATTTGGGTGTTAGGGTTGGGTTAGTTTAATTTCAATCATGCTGAATTAGTATACTAATCTAGTAGTTGTTACTCTTGTTAGTATTAGTACTCTAAGTTCAACCTTAAATAAATGAATTCCATGAAACTTTATACCTAAATCTCAGAGATATAAAGTGAAAAATGTCACTATTCCATCACCTTAACCTTATAAGCCTATAAGGTACCTCAATTTTTACGAGGCATTTGGCAGCAAAGATATGGATAGTGAGAATAAGAAGGTAGGATAAGGATAAGGATAGAGAATTAATAAGTGAGATAGGGATAAAAATTATGTTATCCATTGTTTGGTATGATTTGTGAATTAAATTGGGTAAAGTAATAAAATTACTTAACTATCCTTATTAACATTTCTCCTCTCTTCTCTTCCTTCTCTTTCATTAAGGGTCAATATTAATTCCTATACCTTATATTTGTCCCCTTGATATAAAAATAGAGGGATGACTCCCATTAAACAAACAAAGGATACCACACTAACCCTAATCCTGATTCCAAAATTATAAATCATTCTGCAAACCAAACGTCCCCTAGCCCCCCTTAATTCTTGATCTGAGAAATGAATTATTTTTTTTTTTTTTTTTTTTTTTTTTTTTTTTTTTTTTTTGGGACTACAACCATGTACCATACTAGAAACACTTATTCCAAATAAAGACTATTCCAAGTTTTTTTTACGAAAGGTACTACAGTACATTTGTACTAATTCATTTTTTTTTTTTTTGGGTAAACAAAACTAAACATAGCCGGTCCACGATCCAAATTCTTCTGAACCCTGTCTCATCCCACATTCCCCAACAATGTCCTCCCAACCCTCCGGCGACTACGCCGCCGCAGCAACCACCCAACCATGGCCGTCATTCTTCGACATCCACTCTCTCTCCATCCCAGTCTCCCTCTCCGACGCCACAACTCGCCTCAACTCAAACCTCGCCCACTTCAAACTCAACTACCTCAACATCTTCCTCATCATCCTCTTCCTCACTCTCGCTCTTCGCCCTCTCTCTCTCCTCCTCGTCTTCCTCTCCGCCGTCGCCTGGTACTACTTCTTCTTCTCCTCCTCCCGCACTTCTCCGCTCGAAATTTTAGGGTTCGTCGTTGACGATCGAATCATCGTTGCTGTGCTTTCTGTGATTACGATCATCGCTTTTGTTGTTGCTCATGCTTGGATGAATTTGCTGCTTTCGATTGTGATTTCTGCGGTTCTTGTTTGTTTGCACGGTGTTCTTAGGGTTCCGGTTGGTGATTCTGATCCTTATGGTGGTCTTCTTGATGCTGAATCTGGAAGTTATAGTGAGTTTTAATTCATTTAGGGCTTTCTGATTGTTAATTTTAGTTTGTAATTGTTGTTGATTTCTGATTGAAACTGGAATTGAATCCTATGCTTGATTTATTTGAGCATTAATTTTGTTTGTAGTTGATTGTAATGAAATTGATCGCGTTGTTGCTAATTTGGAAAAATTTTGTGTAATTTTTCTGTCAAATTGGTTTAATTGTCAGATTTGAGCTCAAGAAATTAATATTATTACTATTATTGTAATTGAAATTGATTTTCTTTGAATTGATCTTTAGGACAATTTTTGAATTGATTCTGCAAAGAAAATATACATTGTTTTTGGTCAATGGAGATGTATTTGAGTTCAAAATTTGGCTAAAATTGCAGTTTGTCTGAACAAAAACCTGTCTTAATTTGGGCACCATTACTGATCAATACTTCAAGCTAATCGCCGTAACAATAATGCTCAATTCTAATTCGAATGAGACTACGAAAATATGGATGTAGCTAACCTAGCTATGCAAATAATAGCACAACTAATTAGGATATAGCCTTGAACCTGTCTGTATCGCCTAGTAGCAACAGGCGACAAGCACCATTACGGACAAGAATCAAATGGTGCACTCCGGTACATGAAATTATTTGCGATTGGTGTGTGCCTAGTTGCCTACTCTTCATTGTCATTTGTAGTCTTATTATATGCAATGTGCTTGTATCTGCTCTCACCTTATTGAACAAATTAAGGTTTTAGCTTTAATTACCAACATTGGTTATTTTATGCAATTGTATCGTGTCATTGTGTGTGTATTAGGAAAACCTGTAACATTCTATCCAGAAATTAACGTAAGAGCAACAAACAATATTGTTAAAGAACAGATATTCTTGACATGAAATATAACTTTATTATAAGTTTTATTATTATTTGTGATGGAATGTTGAAGTACTACAAGTACATACAACATTCTTGATTATTTTCATTACTTCGTATATCATAACTTCATAAGGTATCAGAAACATAGAACCAAACTTTGATCAAAATACATAATATATTTATAATTAGTCCCCTGGATAAAACTCTTTCAAGTTACATCCAACATAAGTGTGAGTATAGGTATCCCCTTTTCAGCTACCTCAAATCCGATTCTCCGAGCAATGCCGAGGTTATGTTTGGAAGCCTCATCAGCATTCTGTATGCTGGTTCGCCAAAAAAAGCAGTAGTGCACCCATAAATTCTCTGAAACAACAACATCCAAAACAAAAAAGTAAAAACCCAACAATATATTTGCCAATTGGGTCAAAAATTTTGGATGTCATAAGAGATGGTGATAAAAAAGAAGCTGCACTACTGCTTGACCAATCAAGCTCGACCCGCCAGGAGAAAATCGGAGGAGATTGCCAAAAAAAGGGAGAGTAAAGGAACCACTAGCCACTTAGCCAGCCATATCCTAGAAAAAGGTGTAGTTATGTATTCGTATATATTAGCTAGTACTGATATGCACTGGATCACATCAGAACAGAGAACCTCGGATGAAGGATCTCTATTCATCACCTTGAATATACCAGCATAGAAGCATTGTAGCACATCTTCTTAGGATATAGATTCGAGCACGCTGTTCTTTAACCAAAGAAGCACACTTCCTTGATATTCCACTTCCCTTTCTCTTTGAAGAAACATATGAAACACTCTTGTATCGTTGGATTTCAGCCATGACTTAATGAGATTTTTTTTTTAAAAAAAAAATTTGTTTTTTTTTTTTTTTTTTCTCAAGTGATTAGGAAAAGAATGTGAAGAAAGAAAATGAAAAAGAAGAAACTTAACTATGTGATGAGGAGGAAGAATACTTCTTCACTGACTATGAAAGAATGATACACAATGTGGTGTATGTATATCACATGCCAACGAGTTGACAATAAATATATTAAGGGATAATTTAAGAGGAGGTGAACATGACTAGTATCGAAAAAAGTAGGGTATGTGTTAAAAAAAATAAAACGACGTAGTTTTAAAGATGGGGAGGTGAACGTGGACATAAACTTAAAATATAATTTACTACTATGAAATTTGTGAGTAGTTTTCGAGAAGAGGTTAATATTTATAATTTTAAAGAGAAAATTTTAATAGAAAGATTAGAAAGTTGGCAAAGGAGGCATTAGAAAAATGAAGGATGTTTATACAAAACAAAGCAAAGGTAGAGTTGTAAGGGAACAATTACCCGGCAATGAGATGATAATTCATAATTTAGAGGGCTTAAGGGCTTGTTTGGTTGGATTTGCACAAAATTTTATAAGGTCCCACCTCCCAACACACGTCATAGACACCATGGTTATAGCTAAATTATACAAAAATAATTGAATTACACGCCCAAACAAACAATGGGCTGTGTTAATTTTTTATGGTTTAGACATTAATTAGATGGAAGATAGGCAATTAGGGGTATATTATATGTTAAGCTACTTTTAGTTGATAGGATTTGAGGAATCATATCCGGTTTATATGGAACCTACCTCATCTCGTTATGGAATCAATTCAAGTTTTATGTTTTATTGAGTGTGTCTTAGAGCGTATTAGACTCTTATTTTTACGGTGAAGTTTAAATTGGTTAAGTCATCAATTGATCTTGTTTAGGAAGGATGACGACAAATAAGAATAAGACAATAGTATCATATACAAAACCTAACATCTTAAATCAGTCTTTTTGCCAATTCAAGTAAAAATCATCTTCTTCTTTTTTTCCATCTAATTAGTCTATTTTGATAGAGTCACACGTTAGTTACCAAGATAATTATCCTATGCTTAGCAAGATAGTTATCTTATCACTTATTTATAGGATTGTATTATTATCTTCTTTGTAGCTTTATGTTTATCTTCTTGTAGCTGTACGTAGAGCTTCTTGTATATAATATAGGCTGTATACTCATCTTTGTAAATTAATCAAGAATATACATAAATTAATCAAGAATATACAATTCCTTCATATTTTATGTGTTTGATATTATTGGTTCCGTGCGACAAGAGTGACAAAGACTAGTCTAAAAATTTTGTGACAAGAGTTTATGATGCATATAAATGGATATGCATGGAATTAAATAGATGCTTCGATTAGGATGAACAATCATGGAATTAGAAAGGTACTAAACTCAAATGAAGCTTCACAATTAGATGGAGCCTACATGTTTTCTGTTTTTCAATTAATAACCAAATTAAGCTTTTATTTGATGTGGAACTCATAGAGGTGTGATGGAAGTCTTGCCACATTGCATGTTAACAAATAAAGCATCTAGGAGAGGCTATAATTTTTCCAAATTATAGTGGAACTTGTTTCATCAAGGGAGATTTTTCTTTTTTTACAATCACCAAGCCACCAAATTAAATGAAAAATATCATTATTATAATGATATTTTATAATATACATTTCACACATTCAAATTTGAAGTGACGAGTGAGAGAGTTTGTTGTATTTGCAGTTTTGTAGACAACATTTTGATCAACGAAAAATATTATAACCTATTAAATAGTTGACATCCATTCTTAACAACTTTCATACTTCTTGATAAATTATGCTTGATCTCTTCCCTAATCCGAAACCAAAGCAACTAAAGCTAGAGTTATTATATTTATGCAATCAAAATTAGATTGAATTTGGATTCCAATTCAATCTCTTCTTACAAGTATAATAATTAATTCTTATATCTATTGATTTTAATATGTAAGATGTAAATACTTAATTAATACACCCTTATGCTAAAAACAAACAAGATTTGTAGCATATCTCACATACCACCAAATCCTTGTATGTTCAAAACGATGAATTAATTAATTTAGTCCCCTCAAAAAAAAAAGTTTCAAATATGTGGTTGGAAAATGGCCTACCTAAACTATTGATCATTAATAGTTTAGCTTGAGTAAGCAGCACATGATTAAAAATCAACTAAAAACAAAAATAAAATCACAATTATTGCAATAGATTTTGGAGATAACTAACTAATAATTGTTAATGCTAAATTTAAAAACTGTTTATCACATTATTGTTGATACTTGCCATTATCTGGTTCAAAGATTTGGTGTACAAGTATTCCTAATCACTTGCAAATTGCAATTTTAGGATTTTCCACATGATATGTTGTTGGTTGGTCTCAAATTGGAACAACCTAAAGTCTTCTTAGGTTTGTTGCTCGATTTACTAATTATAAGACAACATTGTTTTATATTTTCATGATATTCTTTTGTATTGAATTGGTTGGTAATTAATGTTGGCATCAAAATAAGTAATTAATTTCTCAAATAATATTTTAATTCAAGTTGAACCACAACTAACAAAAGTTGTTCATGTCTAATAAAATAAATAAATTACTAGTCCATTTGACTGATTTACTGTCCCAAATCAAAGATGCAATCTAATTTGGTTGCTAATGCTAAAGTTAATATCAGTTACTGATTCGTTAATGATTTTATCACGTTACTGCCTTTAAATCGGTTAACAAAGTTTAATGAACTATGCAAAGTTGTTTATTTATACTATATATATTATATAACATGAACAAATTTATATTTTGTTTGTTGGTATGTGAATGTGCTTTTCCAATGAAGATAGTATGCTTCATAATTTCTGGTAATTGTCTAGTGGTGTGGTTGCACACTGATCTTGTAACGATCTCGTTTGGCATCCACCCTTATCGTGATTCATGAATGATTTTATTTACGAATTAGGTAATGCTCGAGTCATGCCCAGTTATGTTAGTTAAAATATATATGAAAGAATTTAAAGCAAAGTTTGGATGTTTGTTAGTTAAAGTATAAAGCTTTATTTTCAATGGTTCATTGAAAAAAAGTTAATGAATGAAACCCACTTTACCAAAAATCCAATACAATTTTCGTCTATAAGGAAATTTGATTTTGGTAAGCTATTTACGAAGTAATAAACATTACATACAAATGTTAGGTTGTCCATTACACACCCGGGTATACCATGCACATGATTCCGTATACTGATGTTCTAATTTATGATATAGCTAGCGCTCATGCATGGCTTTAGCATTAAGGAAAAACACAATCTTCTTCGTTTTATGCTCTTGGTACCAAAATCCCAAGATTCAATGAATTGTACATGTTTGAGATTGAGAATGATACAATGCTATTGCATAAGGGAGATGTTTTGCCTCAACAATGGCGCTACGTTGAGATTGCTAACATATTGGAGATAAGTCTACCCTTTTCCTTTTCATAAAAGTAACATCGTTTTCCAAGTTACAACACCAAGAAATGCCAATCTCATGAAATTTTAAAACCATAATTTAGCTAAAATTCATAGATTTTGTTGAGATTGCAAGCTTGGGACCAAAAATATCTAGATCAACATTCTTTATAATTGTGAAATGAGTTAAGTTTCCAACTTTCTTGGATTTTGTGATTGGTCTTTATGCAATGTATGTCAGTGTTTTGTTGTACGATTAAAGAGTCAAATTAAAGTAAACAGCTAGTTATTGTTAGTAAATTATCAAAACGTTGAAGATGTATGCGGTATACTGGTATTTGTTGGGCAAGGATGCAAAAATGTGACTTGGGTCATGTTCGAGTTGCGTTCAGTTCATATTCGAGTGATAAGTCATGTTTTTCTTTTTCTAACTCCAGATAACTATGTTTTTTCATAGTTATATAAATATAATACCCAAAGTCAAAACACGTCAAATCATTTGAAAGAACTTATGTGAATAGTACCCAAAGTAAAAGAAAATGTCAATTAATACAAAACTATTTAAACCAAGTATGGTGTATATAATTTAGGTTTTTCTTTAGTATGATGGAGCACAATCTATGTTCCAACACGTGTAGGGGTAAAGTGGGCATATTGCTAATCAAATAACAAACATCAGGAAAGTGACATTTTTCAGAATTTCTTCCCATTCCACAAAAAAATTTCCATATTGATGTTGAGTTGCTACTTACAATTTATCAAGTCACATTTGGAGCATGTACATGTTTTCTCTAGACTTGAGCTATACAATTATCTAGCAGAATAATCAAGAACCTTTTCTTTCAAGGGAAAGTTCAAACAAGAACTAAAGTGGCACCAACACAAACTGTAGAAGTTTGCTTGAGTTGTTGAATATCGATATGAATAATCAGATCACCAATCCAAATCTTCAATGATGCTATAAATGGCAAATGTCAAAAGTATTTCAGTATTATACATTGCCCGCCCCTGCCAATTCTCTTTGTGCACGAGCAACAATCAATTCATAATCCTGCATACGACAACAGAATAAGGAATAATTATCACCAAATTGACAAAATATGCAATTCTGAAAAATAAGACCGAGTACATGATCATTGTGATTAAGGTGTCCTAGGAAAGCCTTTTACCTGCACAATAGCCTGTGCACAAAACTTCCCAGATAAAACAGCTCCTTCCATTGAAGCCAAATACTTTTGTTTCGTAAAATCACCAGATAAGTAGAAACCCTCAATAGGTGATCTTTGCAGTGGCCGACAAGGTTCACAATTTGGAACTGTCTTATAAACAGACCTATAAAAATGATAGCGTTATGATAATCCAGTCAGGATTAAGGAACATTTATCAATCTTAAATTTAGTAATCACTCACCTTGGAGTCTTGACGACATGATATTTGAGGATCTTAGCCTTGCTCCCATCAGCTGCAATTTCGTCAGGGAAAAGTTTGGCAAGTTCTTTCATTGTTGCCTCAATAATATCAGTGTCACTGCGAGAAATCCATTCCTCTGCTGGTGCAAATACCAATTCCAACATAGATTTATTCGGATCATAATATTCCTGTATACACCAGAAAGGTTAGATGGACATTGTGAGGGCAGGAAAAGAAAAGGACAGATAATAAAGATGAGGGATAACTTTTCAGCTCATACAATCAGAGGTCTTGAGAGAAGGTTATCGAGTATTTACCAGTGAAAACAGTTGTTCCATAATAACAGTGAAAACAATCTCAGGGTAAAATAAAAAAATAAAACGAACAAAAGGATATCCATACATAATGATCAAAGCATATTTGATGAAGAAATTACAATTCACGACTATAGAAGGCAAGAATATTTTTAAAAAAAAAAAGATGGAGACGAAACAGGAAAAGAACATAAGACACCGTAATGCTCACCTTGCATGTCAATGACATATCAGCATAGACACTCAAAATATTACTCCTGCAATGGCAAAGATCAAAAGTTAGGAGAAAACACTACACAAGAGTGCAGAACAAAAATCAAGTAAACAGTAAGGCTCTTTAACTATCCACACTTCCAGTAATAAGCTACTTCGTATATCTTATCCAACAATAAAGTTATTTAATCACAAAATTGCTAACAAAAGAAACTCCAGTCATCCACATCAAAAAAATAAAAAAGGTCTTTCCAAAAGCCTGAAATCAAATACACTGCATACAGCCATACAGGGATGGCCTTATTTCCAAACAACATAGAGAAAAATCAGTTCATAGATGGTTTAGTGACTCCTTTCCCCAATTTTCATGTTGGTGGATTAAAAAGTAATAAAAAGACTAGAAACAAGGCAAGCATTATAAGTGAAGGGGAAGGAATAAATGAATATTTTCATGCTCTAACAAGAATATGGTTTTGCCTGTGAATCAGGTACAACCTGCTAAATAGTAGATGGTCGTATGTATTCTTCAGTTTTCTATCAAACCTGCAAACAGCATTAAATTAATGTCAGTCTCCATAGTAGAAGAGATCATACTCTACAATATAGAAGTTTTAACTAACCATATGTGAACATTAATGACTGGAACTCCTACTAGTTTATCCAACTTTTTGAAGTATGAAATTTCTTTCCACTCATCAGGTAGAAGCAGCTTCAGGATGTCGACTGACAAAGAAATTAAAAAGGGCATATGAGAGATCTTTAAAATTGTGTGATATAGTTTCATAAGTAATTTGTCTCAGCAAAGTAATTTGCAATTCAGTTGCCCTGAAGCTTGCTCAGAACCTGATTAAAAAATTAATGCTAGTATTTGATGAAGATGAGAAATAAACCTGGGGCAGCAGATACATAAGCATCTCCTCTAACCTCTTTTCCATTAGTTAGCAAAAAACTATCTACAGTTCCATCCTGAGCTAACTTTATCTTCTGAAGACGAGAATTGAGTCGCACTTCACCACCAAGTGACTCTATATGCTCAACAATAGGCATGCACAGCCTTTCCGGAGGATTGCCATCCAGGAAAGCCATTTTGGAACCATGCTTTTCCTGTTGATGTCACATCATTTTCATATCAGTTTTTAGACTGCAGTAGGCAGTACAGGATTCTTTTATGTCACATAATTTCCTGCTAAAATTCCTCATAATTTGCATAAAGCAGTTTAATACGAAGTACTACCTCCGTTTTTTTTAGTTGACATATTTTGAATTTAGCGCTATTCACACACCATCCTTTGACTGTGTTTTGTGCTTTATACGTAATGAAAAATATAGTCATGTGGGATGTTAGATTCGTCACATTATGTACTTTCAAAATATCAACTTTTCATAATTTTTTATTATCGATAATTAAAGATATTAATGATTGAATAAGTGCATTGGCAAACGTGTCAACTAAAAAGAAACGGTGGAAATATGTCTTAATGCAAACAAAAAATCTGAAAATCTGAAGTGGACAATAAAATGTACTCATACCTGCAAAAATCGGTTCAGAGCAATCAAGATGCACTGCATCGAAAGTTCATCAGGATTTATGAAGTTCAATGCCTTTGACATGGCAATAAATACTTCATCAGTTACACGATCAGGTACACCCTACAAAATTTTCCAAAAGATTTTCAACATTTGCACCCCTCTGCAAATTCAAAATTAGAACTAGACATACAATAATCAACAGAACAAAAGGCAATTATCAAATAAGTCAGTTTAAATGATTAAATTTTCCTACTTGCTTCCTCATCCACTCTTGGACACTCAAACCATCTTGTGCCTCAACATACGATTGTCCACCAACCATTGCAGGCAAGAGACCAATAGCAAACTTGATTTTCTCTGGCCAGGTAAGCATTTCATTATTCCTTAAGATTGCCCATATGCCTGCCAAACACATTAGATAGTATCAAAACAAGTTAACCTCACTCATGAAGAGTGGTTCACTAAAAATGACTTAGATATTTGAAGAAATGACAACAGCAAACAAAGTTAATTGGTAGCAGACTAACAGGGGCTTTCATCCCTCTGAATATAGATGGTGTTGATAAGATGAAAATTTTCAAGTATCTTCTAGAATATACATGAATAATGGTTTTTTGATATAGTTACCCGTTTTATACGTGGAAGCATATGGGGTTTTTGTTTCACTGAAACAAATATTACTAGCCTTACAGTTACAGCACTAATACTATTAATTTTAAGGTTTGGTTGGTCTAGATGCTTTAGAGCCAGTTGAACACAAATCTAACCACAGGAAAGTTCTTGGTAGGAGCCCAGGGAAAGGCAATAGTTTTGTCTTAATTTGGGTAATGTAGATAGAGAGTCGGCTTGGAAATTATGATCAGCATACATACCATTTAATGGTGCAGGCAAGACTTCTTCAAAATCAAAGCGGCTAAATTCACCAGGCTTGCTAGGCATTGCAAAAATCATTGAGTGCTCCTTCCATTGTAATCGGTCATTAATACCGAGCTCTCCAAACAGATTCTGTACATTTGGATAAGCCCCAACTTCAAGAAAATATGAAGATTTTCAGCATATCAATTTGACAGTTTAACAATAGAAATTTGTGCCAATAAGACCAAAATAACATTCAATATGTTCCAAAGTTAGGACACACATCCGTGTTATCAGACAGAAAGAAACAAGTCATTAAATATTTTCCATTTCCGGGGGGGGGGGGTGTGGTTATAGTAAAAATAGAATACACTTACAGAATATATGTAGCCCTGTCTCATACCAGTCCCCATCCTTGTCTTTCCATGCTGCTATCTGTCAAGCAACATACAATTTATAAGCACCACAAGATTTACAACCAAAAATTGCACACTACAGTAGTTTCCTCAGCACATGTTCTCAAGTCCATCCTGATTTCTCAACATGTCAGATCAAAGCATGTCAGCTATATAAAACTATACAGCCAAATCGGAAAGGCTGTTCCATCAGCTTAACGGACATGAATCAGGAAAGAGGGGAAGCACTATTGATATATTATTGAAGCTGTAAAAGTACTAGCACAGATAGAACTCACCTTCCCACCCAAAACATCTCGTGCTTCCAGCAATATGGGTTTGTGACCTGCATCTGCTAAATACTTTGCTGTAGATAGACCAGCCAAACCTGAATCCAACGAAGTATGAGAACTCAATTGCACATCAATATCTCAATGGCAACAGATGATTAATTCTATAATCCATATATTTTTTTTTTACTTGGTCCCTTTCCTCTCTGCCAATCCTTCCCAAGCTGCTATTTCTCTCAATAAAAATAGAGTTCTTGAAACAAAGTGCCTCAAAACTCGGAAGAATAACGTACAGCAATCATCTTATAGTTTCCACCAATGATAAAAAATAAAAAAAATCCTCGTCCCACGTCTGAAGTATTTGTGTTATTCTATGAATAAAAGACGAATAAGTATCACCAAGACCCCCCCCCCTTCTCTCTTACATTAAGCAATGCAAGGAAGATTTCTCCAAGAAAAGTTTACAGCAACAAATATAAAAGATATGTTGCACGATTGAATCTCTTCGACAAGCTTGTGAACCAAACTACTCAGTTCATTCACCTCGTGGTAGAAATTGACAATGTAATTTCTCTTAAGAGATGTGTATGAAGCTTACTGCAAAATCTTAGGACTAAAATTTATGTATTTATATTTGGGTAGGATTATTAACTTCATTGTGTACACAGATAGTTAGATCAGTTCACGGGGATTAAACGTATAAAGGGAGCATCATTATATATGATTTATGATATGAAAAATAATCTCGTGACACTTGTGAGAGTTACGGTACATCGTTTCTGAGAAATTAGAAATACAGTACAAAGTTTTATTTTGAGAAGTACATCGTTTCTGAGAGTTACGGTATTTGCCAATTGGTTCTTGATCCCAGAAACTCGAATAATAATGAGAAAAGCTTGAACACTGACTCCAGTCTTTAAACACAAAAATGTTCAAGTAACCTTCTTGAAACCAAACCCTCATCCTATACATTTTGATCAAACTGATAATCCACGACGGGTTGACCATTCCTAATTAAGTAACTTAGCATATAGAATCTGGAAAGACCGGTATACAATTAAGCCCATCTCTTAAAATTCTACCCTCATTCAAACATAACCCAACTACTGCTCAAAATCAAAACTCTACCTCAAAACCATTATCTTTTACACTCAACATTTGATAAACAAGTTCCACAGTTCATTATATCTAAATAACCTAATGTCCTTCCAAGTTCCAACAAACAAATGAAAACAGTAACCAATTTGCAAAGCAACATGCAATTGTACAAGATTATTATAATGAACAAAACAAGTAGAGGGATCATTCAGCTCACCGGCACCAGCAATTACAACTTCTAATGGCTTCTTCGGACGGGGTGAATTCCGAAAAGTCGAAGACAAATAAGCAGCTTCCAAGAAATTGACTGTATTATCAATTTCTGGCCTTGGATAATCTACACAAACAACCTGCATCAACCAAAAATTACATCAATTACTCAAAAACTCAACTATTTTGTCAAATCCCACAAAAATCAACCTATAAACAATGAAAAACAAAGAAGAATGCATGTAAACCTTTAATGGGGAATACCCTATTCTTTGCTTTTTGCCAAATTCTTTGCTAAAACTGTAATTTCTTACAGAATTGCCCAGAAATTCACTACACCCAGATGAAACTGAAGTGGGGTTACTCAAATTTCCCAAAAGAACATATTTTGATGTGGATTGGGTAGCAAAACTATATCCAAGATGACTCATTTTCTACCACACTTTTTATCAATCAAATTTGTTTAATTTATGGATTTTGGTGTAAAGGGTATGTGAAAATTGAGAAGCAAAGGAAGGCAACCTAGAATTTGGAAGGTATAAGTGGGTTTAGTGGTTTATGATGGTGGCCATTGTTGTGGGTGTGAGCTGCGAGGTGCCAGCTGAGTTAGGAGAGAGAAAGTGGGAAAGGCCGAAATGGTGTTGATGTCCGTTTCTGTGTCCACACATTTTGCGGTTACTAGTTACGGAGTACTACGTAGTGCATTTGCGAAATTACGACAGGCCCCATAGTTCAATTAAAACCGTAAGCATGTAACATTTGCATAATAATACTACGGAGTAAAGCTGTCAATTCGGGTAAACGAGTCGGTTTTGGGTCGGGTAAGAGTGAGTCGGGTCAACTCGGGTCGAGTCAATTTGGATTAATTTCATAATATATGTGGGTCGGGTTTGGGTCGGGTCATGCTTGAGTCGGGTCATATTTCTTATCGGGTTTGGGTCGGGTTAATAACAGGTCGGGTTACATTCAAATCGGGTGAACAATAGGTCGGGTTTACTTCGGGTCAAGACGGGTTAGGGTAATTCTCGGGTTCAAGTCGGGTTCGGTTCAAGTCAATAATTTGCGGATTATAATCAGGTCGGGTCATTCTCGGGTTTGATTCGGGTTCGGTTCAAGTCAATAATTTGCAGATTATAATCAGGTCGAATCATTCTCGGTTTTAAGTCGGGTTCGGTTCAAGTCAATAATTTGTGGGTTATAATCAGGTTAGGTCATTTCCAAGTCGGGTCATTCTCGGATTCAAGTCGGGTTATGTTCAAGTCAATAATTTGCAGGTTACAATTAGGTCGGGTCATTTCCAAGTCAGATCATATTCAGGTTCAACTAACTATAAATAGATAATTATCATTTTTATCAAGTTAATTATTTCCTTTGACTATAATTGACAATAGTAATAGGGATCTATACTCAATAATTTAGGAAGATAATTATCTCCTTTGACCATACAACAAATATATACTATATTTAGCTCTTAAATTTGAGGATAATGCTCCTTTCTTTAGCTGGCCTGGACCGACTTGGTCTCCCTAGATAAAATGCTTTGATCAACAATAATAAGGTGGTCTCAATTGCATTTAAGGTTATTGAAATCGGGTCGGGAACAATTTGGGTTGAATTTAGGTCGGGTCAATAACAAGTCGTGTTAATTTCGAGTCGGATTAGTAATAGATTGGGTTAATTTTTGGGCCGGGTAAGTAATAGGTCTGGTAAATTCGGGTCGGGTCAATAACAAGTCAGGTTGAATTTGGGTCAAGTCAATAACAAGTCGGGCTGATTTGGAGTCGGGTTTGTAACAGATTGGAATAAATTCGGGTCGGGTTGAATTCAGGTTAGCTTAGTAACAAGTTAGGTTAAATTCGGGTTTTGACGGGTTAAAACGGGTTAGGGTCAATTTTCTTTCAAGTTAGGTTCGGTGCAAGTTAATTAAATTGGCCGTTGTAAACCAGTAATCGGTGCAAGTTGTAAACCGATAAATTGGTCGTTTAACATCAAATTGGATGGTTCCACACACCCAATTGGAATCTTGTAGGGTATTAAGGACCATGGTAAACATTTCGCCAATTTTTATTTGCGGGAAAAAAAAGTCAAAAAAATCCAAAATTAAAGACTAATATCCACGCTTTTTGAGAAGTTTTGAAGATTTCGGGGCCCGTTGTCGAAAAGTCTTGAAATTCTATGGGATACATCTCGGGGTCATATAATGTCGTTTGGAACCATATATGATCATTATTTGGTGTCATTAATGTTCGTGGTAGGCTTGAATTAATGAAATCGGTGCAAATTGTAAAACGGTAAATTGGTCGTTTAAAGACAAATTGGATGGTTCCACCCACCCAATTGGACTCCCGGAGGATATTAGGGACCACAGTAAATATTTCGGCAATTTTTATTTCTGGGCGAAAAAAAGTCAAAAAATTCCAAAATTGAAGGCTAATATCCACGTTTTTTGAAAATTTTTGGAGGTTTTGGGGCCCAATGTAGAAAAGTCTTGATATTTTAGGAGATACATCTCAAGGTCATATAATGACGTTTGGAAACATATATGATCATTATATGTTGTCATAAAGTATGCCTGAGTTAATGAAATCCGCGCGTGCAAGTGTAAACCAATAAATTGGTCGTTCAAAGGAAAATTGGATGGTTCCACCAACCCAATTGGACTCTCGGAGGGTATAAGGAAACATAGTAAACATTTCGGCAAATTTTTATTTTTAGACGAAATAAGTCAAAAAATTCCAAAATTGAAGACTTAATATCCACGCTTTTTGAGAAATTTAGGAGGTTTCGGAGCCCGGTGTCGAAAAGTCTTAAAACTATAGGGGATACATCTCGGGGTCATATAATACCGTTTGGAACCATATATGATCATTATTTGTTGTCATAAATGTTCGTGGTAGGTTTGAGTTGATGAAATCGGTGCAAGTTTTAAACCGGTAAATTAGTCGTTTAAAAACAAATTGGATCGTTCCACCCACCCAATTGGACTCCTGGACGGTATTAGGGATCATGGTAAACATTTCGGAAATTTTTTATTTTCGGGCGAACAAATGTCAAAATTTTCAAAATTGAAGGTTAATATCCACACTTTTTGAGAAATTTTGGAGGATTTGGGGCCCGGTGTCGAAAAGTCTTGAAATTCTTGGGGATATATCTCGGGGTTATATAATGTCGTTTGGAACCATTTATGATCATTATATGTTGTCATAAATGTTCGTAGTATGCTTGAGCTAATGAAATCCGTGCGTTTGTAAACCGGTAAATTGACCGTTTAAATGCAAATTGGATGGTTCCACCAACCCAATTGGACTCTCGGAGGTTATTAGGGACCATGGTAAACATTTCAGAAAATTTTATTTCCGGATGAAAAAAGTCAAAAAATTCCAAAATTGAAGACTAATATCTACGCTTTTTGAGAAATTTTGGAGGTTTCGGGGTCCGGTGTCGAAAAGTCTTATACTAGGGGATACATCTTAGGGTCATATAATGCCGTTTGGAACCATATATGATTATTATTTGTTGTCATAAATGTTCGTGGTAGGCTTGAGTTAATGAAATCGGTGCAAGTTGTAAACCATTAAATTGGTCGTTTAAATGCAAATTGGATTGTTCCACCCACCCAATGGGACTCTCGGACGGTAATAGGGATCATGGTAAACATTTCGGCCATTTTTATTTCCGGGCAAGAAAAGTCAAAAATTTCAAAATTGAAGGCTAATATCCACTATTTTTTAAAAAATTTGGAGGTTTCGGGGCCCGGTGTCGAAAAGTCTTGAAATTGGTATGTTGTCATAAATGTTCGTGGTAGGCTTGATTTAATGAAATCTGAACAAGTTGTAAACTGGTAAATTGGTCGTTTAAAGGCAAATTGGATAGTTGAACCCACCCAATTGGACTCCGGGAGAATATTAGGGACCATGGTAAACATTTCAACAATTTTTATATCCGGGTGAAAAAAAGTCAAAAAATTCTAAAATTGAAGACTAATATCCACGTTTTTTGAGAATTTTTGGAGTTTTCAGAGCCCGGTGTTGAAAAGTCTTGAAATTCTAGGGAATACATCTCGGGGTCATATAATGTTGTTTGGAACCATATATGATCATTATATGTTGTCATAAATGTTCGTGGTAGGCTTGAATTAATAAAATCGGTGCAAGTTGTAAACCTGTAAATTGGTCGTTTAAAGGCAAATTGGATGGTTCCACCCACCCAATTGGACTCGCGGAGGGTATTAGGGACCATGGTAAACATTTCGACAATTTTTATATCCGGGCGAAAAAAAAGTTCAAAAAATTCTAAAATTGAAGACTAATATCCACGCTTTTTGAGAAATTTCGAATGTTTCGGGGCCCGTTGTCGAAAAGCATTGAGATTTTAGGGGATATATCTCGGGGTCATATAATGCCGTTTGGAACCATATATGATCATTATATGTTGTCATAAATGTTCGTGGTGGCGTGAGTTAATGAAAGCAATGAAAGTTGTAAACCGGTAAATTAGTCGTTTAAAGGCAAATTGGATGGTTCCACCCAGTCAATTGGACTCCCGGAGAGTATTAGGGACCATGGTAAACATTTCGGAAATTTTTATTTTCGGGTGAAAAAAAGTAAAAAATTCCAAAATTGAAGGCTTATATCCACGCTTTTTAAGAAATTTTGGAGGTTTCGGAGTATGGAGTACTACCATTTGTGTAGTGAAATGGCGAAGGGTCAGCTTCAAATGCACATATCTCTCAATTCAAAACTAGTTTGGAGGTGATTTAAGTTAGATTTAATTGCTTGTTTTAAGAGCTTTTCAACAATACATCATATGTCAATTTCGATAGGATTCATAGGAACGAGAATGTTAGTTGTTACCGAAAAATTATCGAAGGTGAGAACTTTTTTAACGAGTGTTGTCGTGCTGACGTATTAATGAAAATATTTTCACATTACAAAGCAATTATTTTCATTTATCACAATATTTACATACTCCTAAAACAAATACTTGTATTATCAATAAACAAAGTGAAGAAGAGGGTGTAAAATTTTATGAACAATTATTTCAAGAATTTTACACTTATTTCAAATAATTACCTTATGTCACCTTTTGTGCAATTCAATTATAAACCATTTAATTCAATTCAGTTCCAAAAACTCAAAATTCAACTACAACTATGCAAACACTAATCGATCTTCCGGTTGAAAGCCTAAAAACCAAAAACGAGAATTGCATCAAGTCTTGCAACATTAAGGATGGTCCTATAATCTTAAATTCACAAAAACTGGCAAATAATACCATGTTGCCCCAAACAAGAAGGGTGACCCAAGTAAACCACTGAACTTGTCGCCTATTTAAAATTAGAAATCAATTTTTCAAAAAAAATTAGACATCAAAGTCACGACCCCTTCATCAATCATCTCATTCTTCCGGCGTTCTTCTATTAAGGTACTATCATATCTTTTCTTTGATTTCTTTCTCTTATCTTTGTTTAGTTTCCTATCTAATTCTAATTTGTTCTTCAATCATCCTGTTTTGTAAAAAAATTTGCACTTTCATCTTTAGTTTCCCCCAATTTCTAAATTTTGCTACATATGATTTCAATTGCATTCAACTTTATACATTATTTTGCCACATATTGTAAATTTGCTAAATTGCTGATTATGGTTGTGGAAGAATTTTTGTTCTTCAATTGATTCAATGGAGCCATATAGAGCTGTGGTTGCTAATTTATCTATTAATTTTTGATTGGGATCATGTATTTATATTGTGATTATGATGACTATTATTGATTAGGGCTTAATTTTATAAAGATTGATTCTTTATCTCTCTCAGTTTTAGTAAAGTTTATTCATTTGTTGGAATTCAAATTTGCAGTAGACTAGTAGGATTAATCATTTTTGATGCAATCTTGGAGTTCAAATTGGTATACAAAGAAAACACACAATATGTTTTCAACCGGGTGTAGCTTGTTTTGAAGTAGCTATAACAAAATGTTGAATTGAAGTAGCTTGTTTTCTTAGTATACCAATCAAATACACAATAGGTTGTCATTTTATCCGGTTGCATTTAGTTCTATTTACTGCCGGGTTTCTACCAAAACTTTTATTTGAACGGATATGTGTTTTCCATACGTTTTAGCAACAAATATGTGAGCTCTAGTTTCCTGGAGTTCATTTAGTGTTCAGGAATCAGGAAAATGAATTATTTCTGAATTTCAGATTCATTGAAGGGAGGAGTATGGCAGCAGTTGATTCATCGAAGAAAGGATCATCCTTTTCGAGTTTCCAGTACTCAGGATTGAAAAGATTGGGTAGGAGGAACCCGTTTTTAAGATACGGGCTTCCTCTCATTTCCCTCACAGTGTTCGGGACTGTGGGCCTTGGTCATATGTTGCAAGGGAGGTAAATTTTTTTACTGCTCTCCTTTTTAGGTTCTAAATGTGAATTCATTGATTAGATTTAAATTATTAGCTTAAATGTGAATTCCCTGCTACTCTAAGAGTTTGGTAAAAAGATAGATTGATTGTTCCATGTTGCTTTAGCTTGTCAACATGTAATTAGGAGATTGGACTTTTTTGTTTTAATGTCTAAAAGTATCCGACAAAATTGTCTGGTAAAACTATATTTATCTGGGATTTTTGTCTTTGGTGAAATATCATGTGTGGTTATATGGTGGTGGGTAATCAGGCCATCAAACATACTTTCTATGTGCCTTGGGGGTGGGGGTTTGGGTGTTACGTAGGTTAGTGACAAGGTAAAGAGGAGTGTAACCTCGGTTCTTGAGGGCTGGTTAT
Source organism: Chenopodium quinoa (assembly GCF_001683475.1). NCBI lineage: Eukaryota > Viridiplantae > Streptophyta > Magnoliopsida > Caryophyllales > Amaranthaceae > Chenopodium > Chenopodium quinoa. The sequence continues at coordinate 241,634 of NW_018742881.1, forward strand.
GGCTAATTATTTGGTTTTTTTGTTTAGCGTATAGTGAGAAATTGGTACATCTTATGCCAGGGGAAGGTGGTGACTGGTGAGTGTTATGCTCTGTGGTACATCTCAATACATTCTTTCTCTGAACCTTTAAGGCCTTACCCACTTCAGAATTCTGTGTTTCTCTTGATCCTCAGACCTCAGTGTCTACATTTGAGTCATTTAGAAACTTTAACATCAATATTAGCTTTTTTTTCTCTATATAATTAACTTCAAATTTATTTGAAAACCATTTTTATTTCAAGAAATTATTTTACAACATACCCTAAATTGTGGATGTAACCTAGTATATGCTGGACCAAAATGGATTTATTAAAATGGATTTATTACAAATCTAGATTAATTTGTGGGATCTTCTCTTGGCTTTTAAGCCTTAAACTTCTTATTTTCCTTGGTAAATGGTAGAACTAGAGCTGAGCAGTTATTATTCATGTAAACAGGATTTAAAGCTAGAGTACAATAGCCCTCTCAACTTCTCTAGTGTGATACATCCAGAGTAATCTATTAGAGGTTTGACATCAATGGCTATGCAATTGCAGTTATTGCACTTTGTGGTGGTGTTTTATACAACTCTTTTGAAGTCAAGGACATTCATGCATCCATAATTGCTTGACTTAGAAATTTCAAAGAAGATTTATGAAGGGTAATAGTCCATTTAACATCATGCTAGATGGGTGTTAACCATTGTACTCCCGACTAGAGACAACTTAATGCACAGAATTAGAAGAGCTTCTTTGAAGCAGTTTGAGTCACTTTTAAATGTGTTGTATCTAGAGAGTTACAGTGCTTTTGATCTGATTTTAAAATAATTGTGCTCGAGGAATATACACACAATTCTTCCTCTCTCCTTCCGTCTCCCAACCCGCTTTCTTTGTTCCTTATTTATTAATTTGGTGGTGGTTTGTGGTGTTTCGAGTAGCTGCTTCCCAGTTACCAATCTATCCATTCTATTGGCACTTGACTAGTTGACCTTGAACTAAATAGGGCTTTTTCCTTGACTCTGCACTTAAAATTGATCAAACTCTAAAGGAGTTGAACTTGTGGGGATTGTGTTTATAAATTCTCCCTTGGTAGGATTATGGACTATAGAGTTAAACCTGTCTGCACAGTAGACCAGGAGTATGCTAAAGAAGTGACGAAGTATGCTTCACTTCCATATTTAATAACATTTCATTTATGAGTTTGTTGAAGCCTCCTGAAATCCAGTTTTATACTTCAATTTGCATTTGGGAATTATAATTTTTGAGAATTACAATTATCAATTTTTCGGTGGGAGGAGGAAAGTAATATGCAATAATGCTGTTGTTCATATATATTTTTCAGTAAGGATATTTCCAAAGTAAAAGATGATAAAGAATGGGAGATCATTGAGGAACGGAAAGCTCTTTCCAGAACTGGACCTGTTAATGCATACAATCCGAAAAAAATTTCATTGGAAGAGGAGCTAAAGGTATGAGTCTTATTATAAATATTTTGTGTCGAACAATGTACCCAGTGAAACTTAAGGTGACTTACAGTACTATTGGCTTTGGACTTGCCAGGCATTTCAGGAGAAAGTAGATATAAACAGCTACGAATACAAGAGAATCCCTCTGCCCAGTGAAGGCAAGTCGGCTAGATAAGGTTTTTGTATCCAGGTGTAGGCAGCAGCAGAAGCATGCTTTTCAAGTTTTCATGCCATTGCGTTTTTGTTCACTTTTTTGGCAAATCCCGTAGTTCTTGGGTCACTGACTCACTGTATACGTAGTGAAAATGTAATGCTTATTTCAGTTATTTGCTTTTTTTTTTTCTTTTTTTTGCAAATAAAAAGGATATCTGCACTTTGATACATGATAGAATCTGCAACTAACATGAATGGAAGAGAATGTGTGTATATTCACGGCTTTAAGTTGATTGAATCTCAAATTCTTAATGGATGATGGTTCTGTGAGGGAAATTTCTGGTTTCTAGTTTGTCATGAAGATTTTACAACCTAAGGTACCGTTTATCTCACTTAGCATATTCTAGAAAGAAGGGGTTTCGCAACAGAAAATGATGTATAAAACTGGTGAGTTTTTCAATAGGTAAACGTTTCTGTGAGGGAAATTTTTTTTGTGGGGAAAGGGGGGAAGGAAAGTACAGGGAGCTAAACAGAAAATGTTGAGTTTGCTAAAAATGTGGCATATTCTACCAGATGTCTGCTTTCAAAACACAGTGTAAAATTTCTTGCAATTGTTAATGTTGAAGTTATATGGTTAATAATAAGGAAGATGCTTTTCGTTAGAATTTAATGCGCTCAAGATCCCATAAATAGAAGAGATCGATTGCCTAGTCCTGTTTAGGTGTGTGGAGCTTCAAACTGAAGTCCTGAAGGCTGGAACTATACTATCTATGAACAGGAAAACATAAAGATTTTGGTCACTTTCCATCCCATCGTAATTCTCAGCACATTTGCTTGAGTGAAAATTTACGGTATAGCTGATTAAGGTAGCACATTATTATGTAGTTCAGACATAATTTACTGAGCTAAACTGGCCTGTGTAAGTGACATGGCCGGTTCTGATCCTGAGTAACTCTTCATCTTATAAGAGGGTTATCCTGCAAGGTTAAAACAGAATAGACCGTTTGGTTTTGAATGTTGGGGCTTTAATTTAATAGTTTGAAGGGTAGTTGTTTTCTCTGATGATCTTCCAACCACCAGTCAAACATTACTCAACTTCAAAGCCCTTTACAAAAATGTCATCCAACTTTCCCCTCAAAATCCCACTTTTTCTCTACAATAACCACACTCACTACAAGTTGTGCTCTTGCTCCAAGTTCAAATTATACGAGTTTCTTAAGTGCTTACGCAAGTAAGTTTAAATATTCATTTTGATTATCTCAAATTATCATTAAATCTTCAGGTTAAGGGTCATAATCATATTTTAATTGTGCATGTGTATGTGTTTGTTATGAATTAAGTTATGTAGCCCTTTGAAATTTCCCTTCTCCTTCCCGCCTTTTGTGTTTCTTGGCTTAACATACTGGTTGCTTCTTACTTTTAATTGTGTTTATGATTGTGAATTCAACCATTTGGAATCAATGCATGCTTGTATTTGAGTTGGTTATGTGATGTTCCTAAAGAGATGACATTTTGATGAGTGAATTTCAGAACATGGAGGTAGCTTATATGGCTCGATCACTTCAACCATCTGATACCACTATCAGTGTTTTGGACCATTATTATGGTTGGCAAAGTGGTGAATTTTTTTAATTTAAGTACATCAGCACTTTGGTGATTGTAACTAAAAACTAAGTTGAGTTTGAATTTTAGATCATATTAGTCAGCATATACAATTTTCTGGTTGTAATTATGATTTGCTTTATCCATCATTAGTATATGCAACCTCTTCATGATGGCATTCATTTCTTGTATCTAATTAAGGATGAGGTAAATAGAAGATAATTCTAAATGCATATTCAAAAGCTTGTATAGGGACACTTGCATCTGCTTAGTTACAGTGGAGCCTGGCAGCCTGCACTTATAATTTGCCGAGTGATTGGTTTATCAGGTCCGCAGGCTGTAACTTGAGTCATGGCAGAAGGTCTGAAGGAGCCACTTTTAAATCCTCAGGAATTTATGAGAGATGGGATTGATTTGGTAAGATTTGATTAAAATCATAAGTTACCAGATTTTGATAACATTCTGATCCGATGTTTACTAAAAAATTGTGGTTGAACAGGAACGTTTACCTATGGAAGAAGTTTTTGAGCTATTGAAATCCTCACAAAACGGCCTTTCAACTCAGGATGCTGAAGTCCGCTTGAAGATTTTTGGACCCAATAGACTTGAAGAAAAGCCGGTATGTTTAAGGGGCTGATATAGGTCACAGGCCATCACACTCAGTATTAGAGGCACGTCTAATATTTAGCCATGCTTCTTCTACATTAAAATGAAATTAAGCATATAATAAATAAGGTAGCTAATGTAAAATAAAATGAACTGATAGATACTTGAGAATTGAAATGCATCAAATAATTAGAAGTCTTACTACTTTATACAACAAAACAGTCTAATAGGACTATAGTTTTCGCCATGATTCAGGAGAACAAAGTATTGAAATTTCTTAGTTTCATGTGGAATCCTTTGTCATGGGTTATGGAAGCTGCTGCTGTGATGGCACTTGTCCTTGCCAATGGAGGAGTAAGTTAATTCAATTACTTATGTTTCTGATATTTCTGAGTGTATCTGATATTTTGTGTAATTATGGTCATTCCATCCATCTAATCATCAGTATGACGTGTATGTGCTTCAGCACCAAGGACCAGACTGGCAGGACTTTGTAGGCATCATGTGCTTGCTGCTCTTAAACTCAACAATTAGCTTTTTGGAGGAAAATAATGCAGGGAATGCTGCTGCAGCACTTATGGCACACTTAACTCTGAAGACAAAGGTGTTTCATTAATCCAATTTTTTGAACTACGTAGATCTTCCCTTGTATTACATAGGTGCATTACATTCATAGAAACAAAACCAAGCACTTGATTCAAGTACTGATTCTGTAGAGATCACCATGTTAGCTAGTATTGTTATGCCCTAGGGAAACTATGTTACAGAGGAAATAATGTCCGCTTCATAAAGCAAGTTTTGGGAAATTTAAGCAAGATTTTGATAGAAGAGTGCAAGATCAAATGTAGTTTCCCTAGGGCTTTTTCAAGATTGTTTAGATATGTCTCTTTCTCTTTGTATGGTATTCAACTATTCATCTCCAATGCTTAGTCTTTAATGCCATTACATTCTGTCAGCCAGTGTTTCCTCAAACACAAGTCAATTTATGCATTATATATGTTACTTTGTTATCTATCTGCTGTAAAAGCTTGTTATTGAGGAAGTCAAACTTCCTGGATATTTTGTTCAATCTAGGATCTATATAGTGCCTTCCTTTTAATCAGGTTACATTCATCTGTTCATCTTTCTTCATTGTCTATCATTTGATGGTTGGAACTCTTGCAGCTTACTGTGGATGAATCATCTGACAGTCTGTACATTCAGTAGCTTATGTAGAATAAAGAATATATATTCACTACCTTGTTATGCAGGTCCTTAGAGATGGACAATGGCAAGAGCAAGATGCAACTGTTCTAGTTCCTGGAGATATTATTAGCATAAAGCTTGGTGACATCATTCCTGCAGATGCTCGTTTACTAGCAGGAGACCCTCTAAAAATCGACCAGGCAAGTTGCTCTACTGATCCTCTCTGTACTTTTATTATGTGCGTGTCTCAAAGCTCCTTCCAGTTCTTATTTGATAATTTATACTCTATCTAAAGTGAACCGGATGGCCTTTTTTTTCAGTCTGCTCTTACTGGGGAATCTTTGCCTGTCACGAAGAGAAGTGGCGACGAAGTGTTTTCAGGATCTACATGCAAGCATGGAGAAATAGAATCTGTAGTAATAGCAACTGGGGTGCATTCTTTCCTTGGAAAGGCGGCATACTTGGTGGATAGCACTGAAGTTGTTGGACATTTCCAGCAGGTATAGCACTGAAATATTATTTAAGCCACTTCTCTGCTAACTCATGAAAATATCTGGTTTGTATAAGACCCTGATGTTGCATTAATATCAAGCATTTCAATTTTCAAACTTCTAAGAATTAAGATGTAATGCTAACCTAATTTATGGCTTTTAAACTACTATCATCTGCTGCTTTCATCATTGTCAGTTTCAACTAGAAAGATTGTGTAGGAGTTTCCTATTACTTTTGCATCCCATGAAACTGGTGAACTTATGTGTGTGATATCAGTCTCTAAAATCCATTATACTGTAGAATTTTTCTAACATTTATTTTGAGATAAAGACACTTTTTTTGTCCTCATCCTTATTCTTTGGAATGGACACTTCACAATAGGCTAATCACGCCGTGACACTTTTTGAACTTCTCACTAATTGAACTATGAACAAAGATATTATCACTTGTCCAAATCTTGGTTATTCTAAATCATGTGTTGCTTGCAGGTCCTTACTGCCATTGGGAATTTTTGCATTTGCTCCATAGCAGTAGGAATGATTATTGAGATCATTGTTATGTTCCCTATTCAACACTGTGCTTACAGGAGTGGGATAAACAACCTTCTTGTTCTATTGATTGGTGGAATACCCATAGCTATGCCAACGGTTCTGTCTGTGACACTTGCAATCGGTTCCCATCGTCTATCTCAACAGGTGTGCTCGCAGATAGAGGGGACAAATTTGAAAAGGGAGGGGGTGTATTTTAGACCTATCCTGTGGATTGTCTGCCTTTTTACAATTGCTGTATTATACTGTGAAGGCCTTACGTAGCAAACAAATATTTCAGGGTGCCATTACAAAAAGGATGACATCAATCGAAGAAATGGCTGGGATGGATGTTCTATGCAGTGATAAAACAGGGACTTTAACTCTGAACCGTCTCACAGTTGATCGTAGCCTCATTGAGGTACTAGAGCTATCTTTGTCAAGAATAAAATGTTTGGAGTTCTCATTTCATGTAACAGTGTTGCTGTCTATTATCAGTGACACATCATGGTGCTATTACACTGCCTGGTGAAAAATAGCAGGAAGTTAGTTGGCACATCTAAATCTTGGTTTATATCAATGGTAAAAGTAAGCAGAAGGAATAAGTTTCATCTGCTTCTTATGTCAGTCCAAAAATCATCATGTGATCAGAATCATATTAAAACTCCTTATTTGAAATTGACATTTATCAATTCTGCTAATGCAAAACAAATGTGTTGTAAACTGGATGTTCTAGGTCAGATTGAGCCTTTGTACACCGAGACTTCAAAAAGAAGTCTAGTATGGGATTCTCCATGCATATATGTTGAATAGAGCAATGAAAGTAACCTGTTTTTTAAGTTCAAGAATTGAATTTTTTTTCTGTCAGGTTTTTAACAAAGACATGGAGAAAGACACGGTTATCTTATTTGCAGCAAGAGCATCAAGGCTAGAAAATCAAGATGCCATTGATGCTGCCATTGTTAATATGCTTAGTGATCCAAGGGAGGTAAGAGATGACATACCTTAAAACTCATTTTTGTGCCTCAATCACCATGTACTAATATCACCATTATCATGCTTAACTTTTCTTGCAGGCACGCGCAAATATCCAAGAAATTCACTTCCTGCCTTTTAATCCTGTTGACAAGCGTACAGCTATAACTTACATAGATAGTGATGGTAAATGGTACAGAACCAGCAAAGGAGCCCCTGAACAGGCATGCAACTCAAATAAAATTAAGTTTCCTGAATTTTGTGTGCATTGTTTTTAATAGCTGAAATCAAGTATCATAGTCCCCAAATTTGCAATAAAAATAGTGGTATCTATTAGAACTTCTGATGTTAAGACCTCATCAGGTTATAACAAAGTTGATAAATGTATGGTTATTGATTCAAGTACTAAATTGTTTGAGACTTGAGAGTATCTCTGATAATACTGTCATTGCCTCACATTTCTAGATAAATAATAATTTGTGATCAATTGTGCAACGATTATAATTTGTCACTATATAAACCACCTTCTGTCTTTTTCCTTTCCAGATTCTAGCTCTCTGCCAAGAGAAAAATGAGATTGCTGGAAAAGTGCTAGAAATGATTGACAGATTTGCTGAAAAGGGATTGAGGTCTCTTGCAGTTGCCTTGCAGGTACAGACATCCCTGATATCCTTCTTTTCTTTCGGATTCTCACATCTGACTCAAGAAAATTTCTGAAATATTTCCCTTTTTTTTTTTTTTTGAAGTTCTCAGTACTATTTTGTGATGCTGAGTGTTTAGTTGATGAGTTAGTATCAGTTTGTTATTTGTTCAATCAGTGCTGTCATAATTCTGGTACTTAAATGCAGATTGGTTCATAGAATTTTAAAGTGAATGATTGAGATTCAAAATACTTTTACCATTTCTAGTAGAGCCAAAATTTACACCAGTCTGTGTCTCAGTTATGAATATTATGATGAAATAAATGGATTCAGATACAATTAGAAACAACCTCTCTGTAAGTGCCGGAAAAGACTGAATACAGTCTACATTTTCACCATTAGAGGGATAATGTTTGACGTATAAGTATGGTTGAGATTTGAGTATATTGAGATCATTGAACAATTTTGGTAAGATGTGATTATACTAGTCCCCTCTGACTAGGTAGGGTTATTGCTACTGACATCTTGACCTCCTTGGTCTGGTAGTCCTTGTATATGGTGGAATCCATACTGAATTGTCATTTTTGTAACCAATTTTGTGAAGATGCAATGATTTTTACTTCTTAATAGTAGCCTCATAAACGTGGACACTTAAGAGTAACTTGTTGCAATTTACAGGAAATTCCAGAGAAAACAAAGTCAAGTCCAGGAGGCCCTTGGATGTTTTGTGGACTGCTACCTCTTTTTGATCCCCCAAGGCATGATAGCGCTGAGACCATTCGAAGAGCTCTTAATCTTGGAGTTTGTGTCAAGATGATTACAGGTACCTTTTGCATTTCATCCATCCTCTATCCTTTCCCTTCCTTGAATGTTTTACTTTTTATCCAATTTCCTGCAATAGGTGATCAACTGGCAATTGCAAAGGAGACTGGTCGACGCCTTGGTATGGGAACTAATATGTATCCATCATCATCACTGTTGGGACATGACAAGGAAGAAACTGTAGCCCTTCCGATAGAAGAGCTCGTTGAAATGGCTGATGGCTTTGCCGGTGTTTTCCCAGGTCAGTCTTGTAGATGAATCAGCAGTTGCATGCAATATGTTGTTGTTGGGAAGTAAAGATGGTACAGGAAAGAAACTTTTTCTCCAGCATATTATGCATTTTTATCAATTAAAAAAATCGCAAATCCAACTTATAATGCCAAGTAATTTAGAAGCTAAATCTGTCAGAAAACACCAATTGGAGAGAAATGCATCTCCCCAACCCCCCCCCCCCCCCCCCAACCTCCAGTATAACTGTCTCTATGTCTGAGTCCTGTTATATTCTTGAATTCGAGTTCATGGTTATTCATGTTGAAGAAATATAACTATTTCATACAAGTATAGGTTCATTTACTTATGCAGTTAAGAGGGGAAATGAAATGTACACATTATCTATCACCACTGCCCTTTTGATTAATGCTGTGACTCCGACTGGCTTGCAGAACACAAGTATGAAATAGTGAAAATTTTGAAAGAAAAGCGACATGTTGTGGGAATGACCGGGGATGGTGTGAATGATGCACCAGCCTTAAAGAAGGCAGATATTGGAATAGCAGTGGCAGATGCTACAGATGCTGCAAGGAGTGCAGCTGATATTGTACTAACAGAACCTGGCTTAAGTGTGATTATCAGTGCTGTCCTGACTAGCCGGGCCATATTCCAGAGGATGAAAAACTACACAGTTAATTTCTGTTTTAAAGAATTATGTTTTGCCCAGTATTGATGGTTTATGTCTCACTAGTAATTTTAATTTAACATTTTCAGATATACGCGGTCTCCATAACCATCCGCATTGTGGTATGTTGGATTCTCTAACCCCACCGCCCCCCACCCAAAACCACCAACATCCCCCAAACAACTCAAACAAAACTCTTTGTAAAAGCTTATTCTATGTAATTACAAGACAGCTAAAAAAAGATGTTGTCCTGTTTCAGCTTGGTTTCATGCTTTTGGCCTTAATCTGGGAGTATGACTTCCCTCCGTTCATGGTTCTGATCATAGCAATATTAAATGATGGTAATTCCTGTTGAAATCATATTTTTTTCACATCATTTCTGCATAATGATTATTTATTTGTTTCTAATCACTCCATCTTACAGTAAGACTTGAGAATATAACGGAGTATGTTTTAAGACTTCTTGCTAATCCTCATTATCAGCACGAATTCTGGACTAATTCATTCTTTTCTGCGTGAAAGTTCCTCCCTTAGCCTTAATTCTTGTACATCTAACTTTAATGCAGGAACCATCATGACCATTTCCAAAGATCGTGTCAGACCATCTCCTAGTCCTGACAGCTGGAAACTTTTTGAGATTTTTGCAATTGGCACTGTCATAGGGACATATCTTGCCTTAGTCACTGTATTATTTTACTGGGTTATAAAATGCACAGATTTCTTTGAGGTATTAGATGGTTACTGTATAGAGTAATGCAGACATTTGAAGTTTTGGCTACTTACATTCCTCATGCTTTTATACATTCATCAATTGTATCAGAAGCATTTTGGTGTGAGTTCTCTATCCGGAAACTCTGAGAAAATTTCATCTGCTATATATCTGCAAGTAAGCGTTATCAGTCAGGCCCTCATCTTTGTTACTCGCAGCCAGAGCTGGTCATTTCTGGAGAGACCAGGAGTGCTTCTCATGTCTGCATTCGTCGTAGCCCAACTGGTAAGTGATACATTAAACCTTTTATCCTTTTCCTTGCACATAATTCATAATTTTGCTCCTTGCATTTTCAGGTTGCCTCATTGATAACAGTTTATGCAAACATTGGTTTTGCTTCAATCAGTGGGATTGGATGGGGTTGGGTTGGTGTCATATGGCTATACAGTCTGGTTTTCTATTTCCCTCTTGATATTATCAAGTTCATAGTCCGTTACGCTCTAAGCGGAGAAGCTTGGAATCTTTTATTTGACAAGAAGGTCAGGAACTCATTACTCATAGCTGGACTTTCTTAATTCTTATTTATTTTTGAAAAGGAGAAGGCTTTCCCTATATTTATCTGCTTTTATCATGCATTGTTTGTGTTTTCATCAGACTGCATTTAGTTCTAAGAAAGACTACGGAAAGGAAGAGTGGGAATTCGAGGGTGAGGAGCAACCTGTAACTCGAAGACGGAGTTGTAGTCTGATTGCTGAACAGGCCAAAAGGCGTGCAGAAATAGCCAGGTCTTTAGTCAATTTCTTATATTATTAGAGACCCTGTAATTTTTTTAGCTTTATTAATGAGACCCTGAAACTTGCAGGTTACAGGAGTTTCACACATCAAAAGGACATGTGAAATCGCTTATGCGTTTAAAGAACTTGGATCTTAATTCATTCTCATCTGCACATACAATCTGATATGCCATGCAATACGAATTTTGGGTGAACAATTCTGCTTGCATTCGCTTACATGAAGATCAGGAATGCTTTCAAGAGTAGTGTTTGAAAGTACCTACATTTTTTAATTCAGAAATTAATAGTTCATGCTCCAGAAAGCTTCTCTGAATAACATAGATTCCAGTTTATAGAACATTATCTGTTGTAGTTGTTTAAATATGACTCGTTCTTATGGCTTATAGACCCGAGAAAGTTGTTATGTAATTGCCTTACAAGTTATTATGGTATTTATCAGTTATATGGAGTAGTATGCAGTATCTGTTATAAAACTGTCATGGTTTGGAAAAGGTATGATACACCTTATATAAAAACCCAGGAGCTTGAAGATAACTACCAGCACAAACACAACAAAAACGAACATGAGTGGTTTAAGGATTATCATCCTCTCAACGCACAAGTTTGAGAGATTTCAGACTTTCAGTAGAGGCATAATGATGTAAACAGGTAGGTAACAATGAAAAGGTGGTGTAAAAATGAATTGACAAAATAACATCATTTACAGGCAATCTTTGAATCTAGCGTTTCTAAACTAGCAGACCAATAAACTGGAAGACGTGAAAATCAACAAATAACCAAAACTTGGCACATTGGTGACTTGTAGTACCTCAGACCTTCAGCTAATCATAATTTTCCTTCTGCAAGGAGAAGTTTGTTGATAGTATATTAAGAAAAAGAAAAGAAAAAAAACAAAATTAGTTCCGTATACACCATCTGATTTATATATAAATATACTCCTTTGACCCAATTGTGTAATACCTGAGATGGTCTAGCCAAGGGTGAAACCTAAATGGCGGTGAGCCGGTGATGCATTACATTTTTAGATCTGTCATCTGCTGCACTAACATACACATACTTGTTCATCTGATGGAGGACATTCTCACACTAGCAAATTATCCTTGAAGATGGTGTTTGAACAACATTTATACCAAATGTACCACTCTCAAGCTCTATCGCAGGTCCTCAACCTCTACATGAGAATGAGACCTCAATGATTTCGCACAGAAATTAGCAATAATGTATAGAACAAGTAGCCATCATATTTATATATATAATTAATCTCATACAACCCTTAGGATCTCATGCATAACACTTTTTGGCAGTAGAAATATAGAAATTGATTTAGTCTAATCTTAGAGGAACTCATCTTGTTCACTTAACTGCTATCCATTTCTAGCTAGTCCTAGTCTGAACGCTATATGATTAAATTACACCAAACTACCAAAGCATTACAATCTGCGAATATAAACAAAATTTTAACATGCAAAGTTAGACGCCTTCAGAGGTTGCACACAATCCAGAGCATTAGAAGGCCTATCAAATCCAACAATTAGCTCATGCTGCTCCATGCCTCCGTGCAATCTACATATTTGTAATTAAATAGCTGCTTATTCAGTTGATTCATCATAAATTATCAGTCTTCTCTTCTACAAGAAAATGATTTTTCAGGATTTCAATAGTTTCTTCTCTTGCACTGCAAATATTCAAATATAAGACATAAGAATTTAACACATCATCATACTAAAACAATTACTAATCAGCACAGAAACATACAGACCAGAAGGGTCAATTAGATTTCTAACCTGCCAGGTCTTTTATCTTATATTTTCCAGGATTTGTCAAATCCACTATTGTAGATCCTGCACGGCCCATGGGAAGCTCACCACCATCATACACATAGGCACAGTGTCCCCACAAACTCTCGAAATCTTTGATGCAGACACTGCTACGATGTCCAGTCAAATTTGCACTAGTAAGAGCCAATGCACTTCCAGAACCCCGAGCAATGATCCTTATAAAATCACTATCAGGCACTCGGACACCAATACTATCTATCCCTGGATTCAATGACTTCTCTAGAATACTTGCCTCTCCTGAAATAAGTTGTTATCAGTTGACAGATCAACCATCAAGTGTTAAAGTTAACCAGTTATTGATAGAACTCCCTCCATCTGGGATTGATATGATAACTTGGGATAGTTGGATATATTGGTCACCTTATAAAAAGATTATGATTGGTTCCAAATATTACCCCCACCTGAATGGTGTGGCGGAGAGCATATGAGAAGACAGCTTATATAGAGGATAATACAGAGAATTCACGGTGATCATCAATTTTAAAGGGTCAAGAATATGTGTGAATTAACTTTGTATGGAGGGAGTAGACAGCATGGTATATTTACCTCTTCACAACAACATTCTTTATTTAGCTTATGAGCTAAAATGTACTTACAAAAGCAGCAAGCATCTAACTTATACATTTTTGTTTATTAAACAAACTATTAAGAATCAAAGAAATAGTTACAAACCTCGCCTCAAAACTAAAGTCACAGGACCAGGAAGGAGCGCGTCAAGCAAAGTATCAGGCAAATGATTTGTAAATGCAAAACGATTAATTTCTGACACATCCCCAACACATATTGCAAGAGGACTGGTAAGCTTGCGGCCTTTGATCTCATAAATCTTGTTGACAGCTTCTCTAGAGCTGCAGAAACATGAAAGTCAAATATAATAGGCTCAGAAAGTCGGAAACAAATTCATATTGACATTTCAGGCTAGCAACTTGTTTCATGAGACTGCATTGTGCATTTTAAAAAGATCTTAAATATCCTTACTTTCTTGACCTCAATGCTATAGAGATACAGAAAGGAAACAGGGATGTAGTTAGTTGGTTACTGTGGTAGAGAGAGTCTTGCATTATAAATAACAGGTATTAGTAGATCAGTTATATAAGGTCACACATTATTAACCCGCATGATACCCACCTCATGGTAAGACTAGATTTACCCAGCTCCATTGTAGAATGAAGTAATTAAGTAAGAATTGTCTGTCATGATCTACCAATACTCCCATAATGAAGAATTGAAGACCACATACTTATGCTATTTGGAAAGTTCAAAATGTTCCAACTTGTCTTTGAAGTTGTCCTAGCTTGTAACTCTTTAGATTTCCAACACAAACTTCATGGTCTAGCTCTTAATCACAAACATCATACTAGTAAAAAATTTCCCAAGGTAACAGCATAACTTATTACCCTCTTAAGCATAACTTAGCATATTTAGGAATTCATTTAAATCTATGCCTGACCTTAACCGCCTCTTGTTTAAAACTAAGTTCCTATTTTTATACCATATACTACTACCCTGAGTAATACAAACACCATAAATTTCTCACATTTATTTTATCCAACTTGCTTTAAGATATCACGGTCTTTTGATCTCAGATACCCTTATCAATAGGTCTCTTCATCACATTATCTCCCAAATTCATCCAATTGAACATATTACATATACAAATACAATAACATGAAACTCAACAAAGATGTAAAATTTAAAAGAATGCACATTGCAGTAAATCAGTAGTTCAAGAGCATACCAAGCATCACAAGCAAAGCCATACAATGTATCAGTTGGCACAGCAATAACTTTTCCTGATTTTATTGATTGAATTGCTTGCACTGCAAACTCTTTAGTTGCAGGAAGAACAACCCCTGTCCCATCCTTTAAAGCACCATCACAACTATCAAAACTAGCAACCGTTTTCGCCCGAACCCCAGAAAAGGTCCGAAGACTAGGCTGCTTCAAATGCACACACCCTGGTCTGGACACTCCTGGAATCCAAGAGACCTGATTCAGGTTCAATTATACCTTTTTAAACTGTATAATAATACAAAAAACACTTGTACGAGTTTTATGTTGTGTGATAAAATCCGTCCCTAAAATATTGCCCCATTACTATATATTCGTAATGCAATGGAGCAATCTTTTAGGGACGGGGCGAGTAATAAACTAAATGAATGTGTACCTCTAGAAGAGAACACGGGGCTGCCTAGAACTTCAAGAAAGGGCAATTTCTCTGTGATTCTTGTTGACAAATTCATATCTATGTTTCTTTATGCTGTTTTGGGTATTCAATTTCAACCAGCTACATCAAAATTATACGAAAATTTAACACAATTTCAGTTTGTAAATACTCAAAGATTGGAATAAATTGAAGATATTCAAGTTGAACTACACATAACCAAATTCGCGCTACAATATATCAAACTCCAAATTCCCCATCATCAGATTTCATAAACCCACAATCCAACTGTTATAGAGAGGTGAATTCCTCACTAATTAGCCCCCTTTCCATTAAATCTTCAGAAATTAAGCTATACCCAATTTCAACTAATCTAGGAATTTCTTATAGTATATAATATACTTTATGTATAGTTAAGCAAAATAATTGAATTCAGAAACAGGGTTACAGTGTATTACCTTAAACAGATAGGTCGCAAGGGACTGGGTTGGCCGCTGGCAAAGGAGGGGGTGGCGGGCAGTGATGGGAAACAGGGAAAGGGAGGGTTTTTTTTTTTTTTCCCCCTTTAAATTATCAAAATTTTAAAAATAAAAATAAATATTTTTTTATAATTATAAGAATTTTTATTAGGTTGCAACTAGGTATAAGTGTATAACAAGCTTGGGTTTATTTTAGGCAGATTTAAGGGTTAGATAAGAAGAGGGTTAAGCTTTGAGCCTTAATTAATTTGATATGGTATCAGTCGTTCATCAAAAAAAAAAACCACTATGGCTAGTGATGATATGTTGCCGCCTCCTCCACCACGCATAGATATCACCTTCTTTGTATAACCTTGGTCCTAACGACCGTCCTGGAGAATTCATTACTCTGACCCGCCTTCGTGGTGAAAAGTACAATGAGTGGGCCGATGAGATTCAAACCGCGTTCGAGGCACGTCGCAAATTCGTTTTTTTTTTTTTACGGAACAATAAATTCTCCTTCTTCTCCGTGCACTTAGACGGATTGGACCACTATACATGCTATGTTGATTTCATGGCTAAGGAATACATACAATTGATCCCGAGGTCAATAGCACTTTGTCGAAATACAAGGATGCAACACGCTTGTGGGAGACTCTCAAGATGTGTTTTGCAATCGTCAATGGCCCACGAATTCAATACGTAAAATCAACAATTCTAAAATGCGAGCTGTCGAAGCCGGGATATGTATGTGGCTTCTTATTTTGGTAAACTCATGGCTTTATGGGAGGAATTGAACAGCCATGAACCTCTAATTGCTTGATATTGTTGCGACAAGTGTACAGCTGGTATGGAGCATGAAAGGCGTCGCGAAAATACACGTCTTCATGAAATTTTAATGTGGTTGTTCAACTATGCTCAAAATCGCACCAATATTCGCTTTCAAGACCCCTTGACAAGCCTTGATCGAGATTATCAATTAGTTGTGCAGGATGAACGTGTCGGCAGGCCAAACAAATACCAACTGAACAACCACCAGATGCGATGGGTTCACCCTTCGTACTGCGCCAGGTAAAGGGAAACAAGCAGGCTTCGAAGACAAACCTGATAAATCGGGGTTGCACTGTACCTATTGCAAGAAGACCGACCACTTAGTCTCAGGTTGCTTCGAATTGAAAGGCTTTCCAAAATGGTGGCCTAATCCTTCAAAGCGTGGAAAAGCACCACAGTCCGTGGCAAAAGGGCGGAACCTAGGTAGAGCTAATGCTACAACTACTAGGTCTTCTGCCAATACCAACACCATGGAGTCAGTATGAGGTGCCTCTCAAACGTTTACAGCTAGCAAAGCAATGGAAAGCCATTGCCGGTTTTTTTGGTGACTCAAAAATTCCCGATAACTGCTTGAATGGTGAGTTTGACAATGCCTTGTGGATTGTAGACACAGGTGCTTCTAGACATGTAACTTGTGATGACAAATAATGGCTATTTGATAATCAACACATTTCGTATAGTCCGATTGGTCTTCCAAATGGAAAAATTGTACAAGGCACTAAGGAAGGTTCGGTTCAGCTAAACTCAAAAAATTATTCTTAAACATGTGTTATTTGTTTCGTATATGATGTAATTTATTTTCGGTATCACAATTGATTGATGATACCAATTATGGCACAAGCTTATGGGTCATCCTTCGAACAAAGTAGTGAAACTTCTCCCTCCGTTCATAATTGTAAGGTTAGTTTAAACAAAGCATGTGAAGTTTGTTTTTGTGCTAAACACCCTAAAACTAGTTTTTCTTTAAGTGAGAATAAAGCCTCTAATTTTTTTGAAAAGATATACTGTGACTTATGGGGACCATATAAACATGAATCGTCTTGTGGTAGTTGTTATTTTTTTGACAATAGTGAATGATTTTTCTCGTGCTGTTTGGATTTATTTGTTTTTTGAATTTTTGATAAAATAGAGATATTTCGTTTGTTTATGTCATTTGTGGCAATGGTGGATAGACAATTTTTTCGAACAATTAAAGTTGTTTAAAGTGATAACAACACTGAATTTAATTGTTTATGTGATTTTTTTTAATGCCACTGACATATTATTTCAGACCTCATATGGAGGACTCCGCAACAAAATAGTCGGGTTAAGCGAAAACATAAACTCGTTTTGAATTTACTTTTTTTTAAAAAAAAAACATAAACTCGTTTTGAATTTACGAAGGGCTTTGAAATTTCAAGAAAAAATAAATCGCCTAACTTTTCTATTTTCCCACGCAAACCCATATCACTTTTCTTTTCTCTGCTACTTTGCATAACAGTACTACTCAAAGAGACCCAAATTTCCTAAACACAAACCCTCTAAGTTCCGATGACATTTTTCTACTCTCTAGTGAGAAGGATCAAAGAATCTTGTTGTCATCTTTTCCAGTATTTCGTAGAAGCAACATAGTATAATCCTTCAGATTTAAGGTATGTTTCTCAATAAAAAAAAAAAAAAAAAAAAATCGTTGAATTTAGCTTCAATTCATGATGAATTAAAGTATTTGTGTTTAATCATTATCAATTTTGTTGTTCTTTATAATTTGTTGGGGATTTGGGTTGACTTATACTTGTAATTAAACAAGGGTTTAGCGTTATATACTCGTAATTTTCTTGCTTATTGATGAGTAGAATTCTGTAATTTATTCTTTATTGTTAATTTGTATCGTCATATGTTAAATTTTGTCTAAATTCAAACTATAGGACAAATCTTAATGTTTAAATTCGATTTATAAGGCAAATCTTGATGTTTTATGTAGTACAAAAACCTATCTATTCCCAAATCAATTGCTGTAAAACATATTAATATTTTTGTTGTACAAGTTATATTTATTTATAGACTATTAATATTTAACATTTTCCCAAAATCTAACTAGTTTTATTTTGTTCAGATTAGATTGTAGTGACAAAGATAATGAATCTCCATTGTCTAAGAATAATAATTGCATCAAAATATGAAATCTCCCTAGTTGACATTTGCGTGCATATGTCGCCAAACATGGGGAGATGGAGATTTTACAACTGTTTTTCAATTAATGCTAAATTAGAGGGAGATGAAAAAATAGAGTTGAAAGAATTTTCAAAATATCTTTAGGCAGATTTCAGATATTCAATTATTATTTCATTGTTATCTCTCCGACACAAAAGTGGAGAGTGCTTCCCTTATTGAGGTTATGAATCTTATAGTTAAGGTATATTGTTTTTTCACATCATAGAACTGATAATTATATATGTAATATGTTGTCTTGCTTTATTTTGTGAAATGTGTTAAGAGGTATATAAGAGCCATTTTTGAGGTTATCTTGGACAAAGGTTGGACTGACTTGATAGAGAAGGAATTAATCGTTTGTAAAAAGGTTGGGAGAAGGGTCCAAACACCTCTCCAACAGTGCATAAACAACCACCTTCCAAAGTTCAAACTGAGAACTCAAGCCCCTTACCTGCTCACATGTAGAATTAGAGCTTATCATTACACCTGATGTCTAATGGGATGAGAAGATTAGTGAAAATGAGGAGCCATTTTGGATTCCGGCGAAAGATATTGAAGGAGGTGAGTGCGCAATGGAAGTGAAAATGTGTTTAATTGAGAAATATAAATTGAATTGTTAATTGGCAAGATAATTAATATAAATGAACACACGATTTTATGTAACGACGAGCATTTTTATTTCACTATTTAAAAATAGGGGAGTACATGTATTCCTTTAAGGGTTTGGATTATGAATTTGGATTACAATATGACTCTCTTCCTATTACTCACAAAAGAGTATTACAAAAGTATAGTGGATTTGTAGGAATATAAATTTGGCAGAGAATTACAATGAGGGTATATGTATTTATGTGTGGCTCTCTGTGTATTTGGCTGCCAAACTTCCTTATATATATAGTGGTGCATGAGTATTGAGTAATAGATAAAGTCGGCAAGAACCTGTTGACCGACATTACTTGAGTAATGTGTATTATTCTAGAAGATTATGCTTTGTCTAGAATAATCAAGATCAAGACTTCAAACCAAAAGCTATAATATGCATGCACCGACACTGTAAAGCTAGGGTTAGGCCATAAAATTTGGGCCATAATTACCCGACCCTACAATCTCCACCTTGGACCAAATTTTGTATGCGCTTGTCATATGATCGACATTAAATGAATATGTCACATGCTAAACCCGATTGAAACTTAGGTTTAGAATAACAAAGTGACTTACTTGGACCCGCATTATAAGGGTGTTGTTGCCGAGTCAGAATTAAGTATGATGAAGCCACAATAGAAATCCTTGTACTACATAGAGATTTCTATGTTTGATGGCCTTTAATTTTTCTTGAGCATCTTTGGAGATTTTGAGTACTCCACCTTGAGCCGAAATCTTATATCCTTTTGAGTCCAGAATGCCAAGAGTGATGATATTCTTTTTTAGATCAGGAACATGATGAACATTAGACAAAGTCCTATCACACCATCTTGTGTCTTAATCTGTACGAAGCCAACAACACAAACTTTATTTGCAATGATAATTGTTACCCATTGTAACAGTTTTATTCTTCATCGGCTAATAGTCGGTAAAGTGAGACTTTTGAGAACAAATATGGTTTGGCAGAACCGGAATCAAGTACCTAGTCAGAATTTTTATTTCTTCTTGATGAAGAAGCTAAGAGAACTTCATCATTAGACTCTCTTTTCCTCTTACTTTTTCTTTTTGAGCTTTTTATTTGCAAACTACCGTGTGATTTCTCTTTTATATTTAAACCTTCGGCATTTTAATTAAATCAGTTCTGGGTGGTTAAGTTTCAGTCCCCTCCCAATTGTTGTTGCGGGGTATCGAATACGGGTCATGCCTATCAAGTGTAGTCTCAATCACCACAACACCAACAACCAATTGGTAGAATCAACTGACTATGGTTTTATGAATTATGATTATGCAACTATATTGTCTCGTATCATAGTTTGATTAGAGTTAGTTGACATAAGATGTATATATGGAAATTCTTGTAGTTTGTGGCCTATATATTTTGGCCAAAAATAAGTAACGATACTATTCCAGCATTTATCTCATCAATAATCCTTTCATCCCAAAATAACCTTTCATCAAGCACTTTTCCGCCTTAAAATATAATCAATGTTTTTCTATTCTTGTATCCACTCAGCTTCATTCCATACCCAAAGACCCAAGCAATTACTTACTCTGGTACAATATAATTATAAATAAATAAATTTGCATGCATTATAATTGTAATGATAGCTTGATTTTTTTTTTTTTTTTTTTTTTTTTTTTTGTGAAGATGATAGCTTGAATTCTAATTAGTTAAAAAAAATGTGATTTGGAATATGGGTAAGGAATATGCCTTGCATTGATAGCCTTGAAAAAGAGCTAGGACTCATAAAAAAATAAAACAAATAAAAACAGAATTCATAAAAAAAATAAAACAAATAAAAACAGAATTAGGAAGCTTGTGTCGTAAAGCTAAGAAGATGTAGCCAGATTTGTGAGTTAACACTAATATAGTTTGAAATCCACTAATGCATAGTTATTTAGGTAAAAATACTCATATGATGCTCTAGATAAGATTATGAAATCTCGTCGCACAAACCAACCAAAAATTAAACACAATATAGAATAGGAAAACTTGTCAATTACTACCGCAAATTAATATCACTTTGTAAATTACTACCGCAAATTAAAAAAGTTGTTTACTACCGCAAAATTTTTTAAAATGTTGCGATTACTACCAAACCCCCATTAAACCCAACTATGACATCATTATATCACTTTAACCCATGGTTAAAGCTCTTAACCATGGTCAAATATGGGTTAAAGCCCTTAACCATGACGTCATTATATCCCTAACTCATTTTTTTTTTTTTTTTGGGGGGGGGGGCTGGTTAAAGCCCTTAACCATGGTCAAACATGGGTTAAAGGGATATAATGATGTCATAGTTGGGTTTAATAGGGGTTTGGTAGTAATCGCAACATCTTTTTTGGGTAGTAGTTCACAACTTTTTTAATTTGGGGTAGTAATTTACAAAGTGATATTAACTTGCGGTAGTAATTGACAAATTATCCTATAGAATAACCACCCTCTTAAAGACGAGATCTATTTAATAAAAGTAATTAAAAAGTTAATGGGCCCTACCAGTAAAAACACCAGTGTAAGGCCCTGTTCTTTTCACCTTAAAAAAATAATATTAAGTAAAAATAATTTCAGTTCAGTAAAAATAAGTTTAGTTCAGTAAAATTAATTTCAATTCAGTAAAAATAATTTCAGTTCGGTAAAAATAAGTTCATTTCAGAAAAAATCAATTTTCTTAAAGAAGAATTATAATAGAAAATCAGTAAAAATAATTCAGTTCAACAAAAATAATTTCAGTTTAGTAAAATTAAGTTCAGTTCAGTAAAAAATAAGTTCAGTTCAGTAAAAATAATTTCAGTTCAGCAAAATTAAGGTGAATCAAACAGGCCCTAAGCCCTCTAAAGATTCACAACTGAGGCCAAGAAGAAAATAGATTAAGATATATTTTTTTGTATTATTATTATTATTTTTTTTTTTTTGAAAGGGAGCAAAAGATTTCATTAAATAGCAAGTGTGTCCATAAGAACATAAGGGGATACATCAGGAGGAACATAGCGTTCCCATATTTGCTCCAAATTAAAGGGAAGAAATTTTGCAAGAGAGTGAGCTACTTCATTGCCAGCACGCTTCACATGACTCCACTGTAGGCTAGTATATTGAACAATTAGAGCCATAATATCGCATAACACCGAGTCCAAATCAGTGAGATGAGTTGCACTCCTGGAGAGTCTAGACACAACAATCTGGCAGTCGGACACCATAATAATCTCCTTGCAACCAATTTTACAGCCAAGTCTAATCGCCCATTCAATTGCTTTTGCTTCAGCTATCTCAACTGACCACCACGCACGGAGTCTTTTTGTGGCAGAAAACACGATCTCACCAAGGCTATTTCGTGCAACAACACCGAGCCCAACCCAGCCCTCTTCAGAAAGCGAAGCATCAGAGTTTATTTTGATGATGCCAGGAGGTGGAGGAACCCACTGATTCGGGCTTATGCAGGCGGCAGTAGCAGCGGCGCGGGACGAACTCATCTCAGGCTTTGTGCTTTCATCAGTCCATCTTAACACTCTAGCAATCACCATATCAGTTGGAGTGTTTTCCCTGGAAAACCTTCAAATTCCTATCCTGCCAAATGCCCCACAACAAGTAGATGCCTTTGACTTTTGTCATCTCATCCAAATTCTTCCAGCTTTCCACAAGATCACAAATGGAGAAAGAGTTTACATCCTTTCTCATAGCTTCACAGTCCAACTTCCACCATAAATCACGTACTCTCCAATAGTCAAAAAAAGTGTGTTGCCAAGTTTCGGACTCACCTTCGCACCATGGACAACAGTCATCATCAGTGAGATGTCTCACATGTCTGTGTTTTAAGAGGAGGGTTTCAGTACATAGGCGCCATAAAAAATTACGGGCCTTTGGGATTACGTTTGCCTTCCAGATTCCCACCCAAGCACAATGGAAATCATCTAAGTTGCAGCCTTTCCCCAACATATAGGCAGTCTTCACTGAGTAGAATCCATTCTTTGAGAACGCCCACGTAATCTCATCACTTGGCCATCGACCACTCAGAGGGATGGCAAGAATCAACTTCTTGTCTCGCTCATTGAAAATTGCTTGAATAGTGCTGTAATCCCACTCCATATGCTCAAAATTGATTAATTCGTTAACTCTAGTGATTTCTGAAGTCGGAGTGGAGGTTGTAAACCTGCCAACCTCATCATAGAGCCACGGATCTGACCATACGTTAACTCTGCTCCCATTCCCTATTCGCCACAAAATACCTTCTTGCACAAGAGCCTTAGACCCCCATATACCACGCCACGAGAAGCTTCCTCCAATACCCAGAAAAGAGCCAAAAAAAATCAGAATTTTGGTAATATTTTGCCTTCATTACACGGCCTAGCAGAGAGTTCGGATTTCTCACCAATCTCCAAACTTGTCTTCCAAGAAGAGCATCATTGAAAACCGCTAAGTCTCGAAAACCCATACCCCCAAGACATTTGAGGGTACATAGCGAGTCCCAATTTCTCTAATGAATCCGTTTCCTCCCTTCACATTGGCCCCACCAAAAATTTGCCATAGCCGCATGATTTTTCCTAATCACCTCACTAGGAAATTTGTATACTCCCATGAGATAGGTCGGAATTGCTTGTACTACCGATTTAAGCAAAATTTCCTTCCCGACTTGAGAAAGAAGCTTCTCTTTCCAACCTTGCAATTTCTTCCAGATTCTATCAAGGAGAGCCTCAAAAATACCCCTTTTTGACCTTCCCAACGCATTCGGAATACCAAGGTACTTCTCATGACGCTCTACTTTCTTCATATGTAGAATATCCAAGATCCCCTCCTTTTGCTTAGTCCCAATCCCTCTACTAAAGGACACTTCCGATTTCTCATAATTGATTTTTTGCCCGGATGCTGCTTCGTACTGGTTGAGAATATCAACAATGTTTGAGCATTCCTTTCGATTTGCCCTTGTAAAGAGAAGACTGTCATCTGCAAATAGGAGATGTGAGATTTCTAGACCTTTCCTACTCGCTTTTGCACCATGAATGTCACCCCTCTTCACCCTACTCTGGATCACATGTGAAAAGGCATCAGCCACAATAATAAATAGATAGGGAGAAAGGGGATCACCTTGACGTAATCCTCTGGATGGAGTAACCGCACCACACACTTCCCCATTTATTACAAAGGAGTACTTCACCGAAGTAACCAAAGTCATCACCATATTGACCCATCTTCCATCGAAACCCATTTTCAGAAGTAATTGTCTCAGGAAACCCCACTCTACCCGATCGTACGCTTTACTCATGTCTAACTTCATGGCAATGTGTCCCTTACGACCCTTTCTTCTCTTTTTCATAGTGTGAAATAATTCAAAAGCTATCAAAGCATTATCAGTTATAAGTCTGCCGGGAACAAAGGCACTCTGATTTTCAGAAATAATTTCACACAACACGTCTTTCAAACGGATCACAAGACATTTAGAGACAAGTTTATAAATGACATTGCATAAGCTAATGGGGCGAAATTCAACAGCTTTTTTTGGGCTCTTTAACTTTCGGAATAAGGGCAATATTTGTTTTGTTGACAGAATCCGGGAAAGAATTGCCGTTCAAAATTCCAATAACAAAATTTGCAACTTCTTCACCAACAATATGCCAGAAACGTTGATAAAAATGGCATGCATACCGTCAGGTTCAGGGGCCTTACTAGGATGCATTTGCTTTAGAGCCGCATACACCTCCTCCTTCGTATAAGGTTTCATGAGCATTGCATTCATAGCATGAGAAATAGCCTCCGGCACATTTGAAAGAACCTGCTCAAGATCATGGTTAGTGGGATTTGACGAGGTGAAAATATTTTCAAAATAATTGCTGATGATCGCTGCCACATCCTCTTCCTCGGTTCTCCAGACACCACTCTCGTCCACAAGGCCGCTGATGGTATTTTTCCGTTTGCGTTGTGAAGCCTTGTGGTGAAAATACTTAGTATTTCTGTCACATTCTTTAACATCGGCTACTCGGGATCTCAAGTGCCAGTAAGCTTCCTGTTTTTCTTGTAAATCCTCAAGGCGTTGCTCGATCTCATTACATTCTTTGCAACTCTCTTCACTGGTCGGCATCATTTGGGCATTTTTCAAGGCAATTTCTGTCGCTGCAATCTGCTTGTCAAGGATATTGAAGTGTTCATCGCTCCACCTAGATAAGCTTCTGCCTACAACAGCAACTTTTCCAAGCACATTCAGGTTCCCTGCCCCTTCCCAAGCACCTTTGATTACATCCTCACAACCATCCTCGGTGAGCCAATACGTCTCAAACTTAAAAGCTTTTTTCTTTTTCTTCTTCTTTTTCCCAGGAGCATCATCATATCTGAGTAAAATGGGAGCATGATCAGATTTGATGCGCACAATGTGTTCAACAGAAGCATTTGTGTATAAAGAGCACCACGACATCGACCCAAGGAACCTATCTTTCACGAATCCGGGTGGAAGGATTTCTCCCACGTTCCCATGTATACCAAGTTCCACTGTACCCCAAGTCCCTTAGGTTACAATCAAGGAGGGCTTCACGAAAATTCTCTATCTCTTTTCTTTCCCCGAGGGCTCCACCTTCTCTCTCATCGTACGAAAGAAGCTCATTAAAATCACTTCCCAATAAAATCGGGACATCATCATCACAGAGTTGCCTAATGAGCTGCCAAGTGTGAACTTTCTCTTCGGCCTTAGACCACCCATAAACACCTGCGAACCTCCACTTCAAGCTCCCTTCACTCCACACATCCCCACAAATGTGGTGATGGGAATAGGACACAAGACGAAAGTCAATGCTCTCCTTCCATTAAATGCATAATCCCCCTGACTTACCCATGCTAGAAACACCGAAAGCTCCATAATAGCCCAAGCTCCCTTTGAGGTCCTCTACTACCTTATTTTCAACCATAGTCTCAGAAATAAATAGTAACCTCGGGCAATACTTGTGACTCCACTTCCGAAGTCGCCGAACTGATCGGGGGTTGCCCATTCCCCGACAGTTCCAAGCTAGAATACTCATTGGGTACGGTGGGGTTGGTCAACACCAACCTCCGCCAAGGGCCCCACGCCACCGGGTAATGTCGTATAGATGATCTTCCCAATGTGTAACTCTTGCTCTGCCATGTCTTCCCCCTCCCTTGAACGTTTCCCTGTCTCTGCAGCAATGGTCTTCTAAATATTCCCTCCCCCACCCTCCCTTGCTACTCGTTTCCATTGTCCCATGCCCCATTTTGTACCAACTTCTTTTGGTACTCTCACTAGCTGAGCCTCAATAACCCCGTCCTCACACTTCCTGCTTGTGTCAACAGAGGTATTTAAAGGCTCTATTCTTTTTCCCGACTTTTCACCACTCTTACCCCCTTCCTCCAAGGTATTACTATCATGAACAGCACTCGAAAACTCTGCAGATTTTTCACCATGACTGACAGTCACTTGCTCACTAGCTATCTTCGAAATTCCTCTATTTGCACCTACTCCCATCTCTCCTACTCCACCAGTATTATGAGAATTTTTGGTGATAAAGAGCCTTCGAACAGCACTGCTCAGCTCTCCCTCATCATCTTTCACTTCGTTTTTTGCAGCTTTCCACGGGGTAGACACACGTAGCCGTTCATTGAATTTTCTCGTGATCACATTATCATCACAATCCTTCTCCCCATGGCCTAACAAACCACAGATATAGCAGAACACAGAACACACAGGTAGTTTCTCATATTTAATAGGCACCTCCATTATTCCCCTACCCGTTCGAAGTTCCACCGTCTTCATCAAAGGTTTATTAACATCAATATTAACACGAATTCTTAAAGATTTATTGATCCCTATTACATCTGATTTGTCCATGGCAACAAAGCTTCCAATTTTATTCCCTAATCTCCTAGCATTGTCCTCATTATTTCTACCCTTAAAAGGTAAATCGTACACCCGAATCCAAAAAGGTACACAATGTAACGGAATTTCAGAGGGCTTAGAGTTACCTTTTGCGTCCGCCAAGACCATGACATGGTGATCAAAATGCCAAGGTTGAGAGTCCATAACAAACTGCTTGTCTTTCCAATGATGAAATTGGAAATAGAAAACTTTGTCCCCGATGATATTCGCCTCACAGCCGTGTTTTGGACTCCAGACTTTTTTCATAGTATTGATTAGGGCATTTGCTTTCACATTACGAGGAGTATGAATCCTTCCCACAATAGCCAATTCAATTTGATCCTCCTCATCTCCCCCTCCTTCGTCCTCCCAATCGATATCACTTCCATTGGCCAAACTAAGGAGTACTTCATTATCTTTTCCAGAACTCGCCATAATAACGAGAACGGAATACAATTCAAGAAGCAAATTCGACACAAGACTTCGAGGATGAAGCAAAAGCTAGCATAATAATAATAATAATAATAATAATAATAATAATAATAATAATAATAATAATAATAATAATAATAATAATAATATTATTATTATTATTATTATTATTATTATTATTATTATTATTATTATTATTATTATTATTATTATTATTATTTTACAATAGGATGAAAGATAATTAAGAAAAGGGATAAGACTCATAAGAGCAAAGGAAAATGGGGTGAGACTCATAAGAGGGAAGGAAAAATGTTTTTTTTTTTTTTTTAAATTAAGCACACTCTAATTAATGACATTTGAATATTAAACACACTCCAATTAATAAGTTAATGAAGAGAGGACATTTGAATGTTGTGTTCTCTACCTAGCCTCACTGAATTGACATAATCCCTTGGGCTATGAGCAGAAATACCTGGTAGAACTAATCCTACAACCCTCACCAAAACCGAATACCAGTCCTCTTTATAATCTGTTCCATACACATAACACATTGTCAAGGCCCTGATCAACTCCCACGCCGTGTTCAAGTGTGCCGGAATCAGGTACCTTATCCCGTAATAGTTTTTGTTCGGCTCCTCTTTCACTTGCTTCAAAATACCAAAATAAAGCATCAGATATAATTATTTCATAAAAAGCTCGATATTATAAACAGTAGGGTGTGTTCTATGTACCTGCTTAGCGTAAAAGCTGTTATAGTATAGGCAAACACCAAAATGCTTATACAAGAATGTTTTATCATCATAAGGCAGCCTAGGAACAACATCATTGCAGTAAACAACTCGAAAGTACCTAATCTTAGGTTTATTAAGTCGTTCTTCCACGAACATCCCTAGCTTACCATCTCCGATTCTTGGCTGTCCAAAAGTGTACACACCCAACAACCTCTCCATCATTTCAATCTCCTCATGTAAGATCAACACCGTGACAAACAAGATTGCAAGAGCCCCGCCTAGGCTATGTCCTGTGACAACAAATGTCGCGTTCTTATGCTGTTGTAATAATTCCTTGAGCTTGGTTTTGACAGCAATGTAGGCTGTTAACTCTGCCATATCCGGGGTGAAAGCAACATTGATGTTCTTCTGTAGGAGGTTATGTCGGAATGTAGGGGTATCAGCTCGGTTGCCTAAACCTAAGGCTTCTAAGAAACCCATGTGAAGCTTTCCTAGCTCTGGGATCTCGTACCATGAGTAGTCGAAATCTGTGCTCCAATCATCAGCGTCGTAAGGTTCAGTGCCTCTGAAGCTTATTAGTATGAAATTAGCATCTTCTGGTTTGTCACATAGGATGAACACTTGGGTGGACTTCTCCTGCTGATAATCTGTCAAAAGAAAGATAGGAATCATAGGATGATAGACCAATTATAATTTCTTGCAAGAAATGGATACGTGGATTATAAATTTCACATTTTGACTTTTTAATTAAATTGTTGTCTGATGAATGCTCTAACCACTTGAGTTATTCCTCACTCTTAGTATCATAAAACGAAACTAGTTCATTGTGAATTAAATCTTATACGAAGTATATATAATGAATTTATTGGCTTAATTGCAATTAAAAATGTGACATTTAAACTTATTGGGCCGGTTTTAATTAAAATGGTACTGTGTAAAGTTCCTATCTCAAAACTAAATTTTGTAAAATTAAATAGCAAATTAAAGGAATATATAGTAACCCGAAGCTCATAAATGATGCATTATTATAATCCTAAACATCAAAGAATGAAGGGAAGATGGGTTTATTTACCATTCCAACCATCATAAAACTCCACAAAATGCATCTGCTTCAATATTTAAAACGAAAATTAGTAAGGAACTTACTTTACTATTAATAAGGAACAAAGAATAAAGAGATGTACATTAGCTAGATTTGATGTGACACATGCGTTCATAAAATATCTTCAACAATATACTTCAAATATGAGGTTGAAGTGATGGATTAGTGGCATCGCTCCCACCTCGTATCCCTGATATTTAGGAATCAAGTTTCATGAGACTCATTTGAGGGATTTCCCTTATCTCCCCCCCCCCCTCAAATGAGCCCCTTTCTACTTCAAATACAAAGGCAGGACTAGGAATATATGCCATAGGACAATGAATGTCGACTATCTTAGTTGATAATACGTCTATGAGATTACGGTATTAAAGCCAATGCAAGAATATTAGTTAGAGGAAAAGAAGAGGCACCTGCCTTCCAATGGTTAACCACAACCTCTTTGACCACACTAGCATTTTCATAAGCTAACTTTGACGCCATAACACAAAGGTCCATTAGTGATTTGTTCTCTATCTCTATTTTCGAATTACTTGATGATGATCCTTCTCCAAAATAATCTGTCTTGTTCAAGTCGATTCGCCCATCCAAATGTCCAATTGAGCTTATGAATGTCGTTGTACCTCTTTCTGGAATCACCACCTTACCTGCATTTGCTTTATATTAGCTACACACAATGCATGCATTTATATGCAACACAATCATAAGTTACGCAAATTAAACTAATAACCAACAACTGATTATCAAATAAAGTCGATCAAACCGGGAAACATAATATATATACGTACCTTGGAGAAAGTTTGAGGCAAGCCGAAAGAGATTGCCATTAAGAGAAAGGAGATTAAGGGAGAAATCCACAAAATTACCAAATAATTCCAAGGGTTTACCAAATAATTTATTCAACCTTCTTACTAAAATTGATACAATTATCACCCATCTATTATCCTTCCCATCAAAGAATAACCTCCACTCTTCTAAATCTAATTCTTCATAATCATCTTCTTCAACATTATCAGAGCAACCATTACTCAATATAAATTTGGACCCACTTTTTATGTCTCCCTTTCTCCAAAACTTCCACAAATCCCTAATTCCAGCCTTTTCTGGCCGTACGATCATATACCTCCATTCATCCCCGCCGTTCATCAATTCTTCTGGATGATCTGATCTTCTTCTTCTTATTTTTTTTTATTTTTTTTTTTTTTGGGAAAAGAAAGATATAATTGATTATATTTAGTAGTTTATAATTAGTAGTGTATTATGCATGCATATATATATGTACTACTCCCTCCGATTTTTTTTATATACATCACTTTCCTTTTATAGGTGTTTTTTTTAAAATGCAGCACTTCCTTATTTGAAAATTTTATATTATATTTTATCATTTCTCTCTTTTACTTTAAACCCCACTTAAATTATTTTATCATTTCTCTCTCCTCTATGATCCCCACTTATATAATAAAAATATCTACTCTCTCACATTCTTTCTCTTTCATAGTCCCCATCTTACTTATACTATTTCATCCACTCACAATATTATATTATCCTTCTAAAACTCCGCGCATCACCAAATGATGCATATAAAAAAAAAACGGAGGGAGTAGTATATTACAAGAGGAGGGTTGCCGTAACGTGCACGCATTGGATTGACAAGGAAGTGAGGTGAAAATAATAAAAAGGGTTCCATGAGCGTTGTACATTTGTAATGTGAACATCTAAACCTGTAATTCTTCTTCTGTTCTTATCTGTTACTTGTAATTACTAAGAAATTTCTCGCTCCTTCCTTCTCCAAACATAATAAAAAACATAATAAAAACAAATTTAGGTGAATTATGTCTTTTAACTAGATATGGTATTACTGTATTGTTTTTGAAACTAACCATTATTAATTTATTACTTCCTCCCTTCTTTATTACTAAACTCGCTTTGACTTTTACACTATTCATCATCCCTCCTTTGATCGTCTTTTGTGAATAATATGTAAGGAAAAATATATTCATGTATGATCTTTTTGGATTTGTCTCAATAAGTACTATCATAATACTCCCTCCGTCTCAAATTACTTACAACGGTTTGACTTTTTGCACTATTCACACATCTCCCTTTGACCATCTTTTTTAACTATTATATGAAAGTCAATGTAATCATGTAAGATGTTGTTGGGTCTATTTTAATGTATAGTTTCTTAATATAAACTTTTTATAACTTATATAAATTTATAATAAAAGATATCAACGGTCAAACATGTGCATCGGCAAGCGTGTCCAGTCAAAATGTTGCAAGTAAATTGGGACGGAGGGAGTATATAACTTTTATAATTTTTACTTATGGAGAATTTAAGTTATTGATTATTAAAGTTTTGCATTGACAAGCGTGATAAAAGAAACAGGTCAAGTAAAAAAGAACAGAGAAAGTATATATTACCTCCGTTAAATGTTATGTGCAACTTTAGGGTATCATTTATGAAATATAAAATATTCCAAAGTTACACATGACATTTAACAAATGTATTAGATATATAGGTGTTGTTTGACTGTTTAGCTTGTAATAATGATTTTTCCATTTATGTGAATCATAATCTATAAATGAAATTGCTTTGGTGTTTGGAGATGACATATACTCGCAGTAATAATTTGTAAATTGTAACGCATCAATAACATTTCTTTTCTTTAATTTTGTGGTGTTTGAGTAGTGTACTAGTGTTAATTAGTTGTTCGCTTAATAGTTACACTTTCATGTCATTACGTATTTACGTGTTTCCTTTGTGCTAATAACGTTCTGCGAAGTTGCTGATTGCTATATAAGGTAAGTTACTAAGTTGGACATGTGGACTTGCACATTGGATACACCCTTATTTGTAACTTCAAAGCATTGCATGCCATCATGCATAAAATTTCATGTAAATTGAAATTAAGTTGAACAGAACAGGCCCATAGTTTCAAACATATTTTTTATAAAAATATATACATTGGCATGATAGTTGATGATACTAATAATAGTTTACATACATTGGCATGTTATGTTCAGCTTAATTTCAATTCAGCTCCTTAATATTTGAATTATATATTAACAAATACGTCTAAAAAAATTGTGTTAATTTAAATGAAATGGATGAATTTTTAATATTTTGTTGTAGAGGAACTCTTACATAATTGTCACCTTATTGATTCATGACATAAATACATACGAATTACGAAGTATGCTACAAAAACAAAACCATATTAAATGAGTTTTTGTTAGCCTAAGTACGGGCTTTACTAAATGGGCTTTTACTATAGTACTCGCATAGACATAATGAGCAGATGTGGACATATGGGCCTATAACTTAGCTTTCTCACATGTTTGTTTGGTTATTTATTTGTGTTAGTACAATCTTTCTTTTTGTTGAAGTGGTTTGCTAATTGCTACTGTACAATTTTTGCATTATCCCTAATTCCCTATTCTCTACTAGAAATGAAAAAATGGTCAAAGGTCCAAGATTAGAATGTATGGTATGATTTAAAAAGGAAAGTTTTCAATTACTGACCCCTTAGCTTATACAACCTTGAAAATTTCAAATCATAAAACTGTGTAGTTGACATAATTTCTCATTGTTTTAATTTTTTATTAGTCAAAATATACGATACTGTACATTTCCTACAATTATATATGCACGAGTTCTTAATCAAGAGCATATGTTTAAAAATTTTAAGCAAATTTTTTTTTTTAACAAAAATCAACTTCTAATCAATAACACAAGTTTAATTTAATATACAATAATATAATACGGAGTAACAATTATATTTGATATGATAGGTAACCCAAGGAACGTCTAAACTCTACATTGACCAAAATAAATTATGATGATGTGAAATAATGTAATTAAGCATGTCATATTGTTTCCCAAATCCTTTTCTTGCCAAACTGCGTGGCCACCACTAAGTAGCCGTACCACTTTGTACTACTGGAGATGCATGGACAAGATAAGACGTGGGCATCGCTTCAATAGTTTTTAGCAATGTTTGTATAGTGTGCACACAATGCAAAGCATTTTGGAAAATCTCGCATAGATCAACCTAACTCGGATTATAAGCCAGTCTATTTGGAATGAAAATCTCGCATAGATCATCCGCCCCTCCTTCAAAGTGGAATTAATTCGCACCAGGTATGGGTGGGCCTGTGTTGCATCTACATTTCAAGGCCAAAGGGCCTTTCATGTGAGGGGAAGTGATAGAGTATAAAACATATTCCTAGGCCTTAACCATCAGCTTAAGCTTTTGGTTGAGTTGGTCCTTTAACATGGTATCGGAGCCAGCGTGACACAAAGGTCACGGGTGCTTTTGGTTGAGTTGGTCCTCTGACATGGTATCACAGCTTAGGTTAGATCTTGGGATCATATACAAAAATTCTCACCCTGCCAACCCACCGGCGGGATATACAAAGTTTTTTATGCTTCCGCAAACACACATATAGATTTTTTTTTTCTTTTCTCAAAGTTTTTTTAGAATCTTTATGTAACGTTGCGCCTCCTACCAACAATAGCAATCGCGAAAGCCTCCTCCATCGTTATTGGCAATCGCATACACTACCGCCTCTCACTACTGGCAGTAACCGGCCACATCTGCCAACCTACTCCATGTGCCGCACTCTATGTCCACCTCCCCATGACCAACAATGATTCTTACATTGCTTCATTGGTTTTTTTTTTTTTTTTTTTTTTACACATAATCACATAGATTTTGTTTTGGTGGTGGTATATCACAATAAGGTCAACTTTTGCACATCTCTTTTGCTATCAAGTTATCTCCTTTTATTGTTGCAGCACTTGGAATCTTTGTGGAGTATTAATTCTTGCTACCTGGTTTTTCTTTTGAGAATTGATTAATTTCAAGCGGTGGGATTTAATCTTTTCTTGCGCAATTTTATTTGTTTTTCTTCAACTGTGATTTCACGTAGTAGTGTAGTGTCTTCTCCCCGATGATGGTTTGATCCCTTAGCTTCTTCTTCTCTGGATCTGCAACTTAGCCCAAATCTGTGTGCGACTCTTCTCCTTCTCCTCCGGCCTAGCAATGCTTATCTCTACTCTATGTAGGTCGTGGCTGTTGCTTCTCATCGTCATCACCGACACATGTCTACTACTTCCCTTTTGATCATGGGTTACCATACTATCCTTACCTCTCGATGCGTGATTCAGATCCAGTCTGAGCATCCGATTTTCTTCCGCTCCGACTGCAGGGGTATGATAGAGAATATCTATATAATATTCTCATCTTAGGTTTAGGATATATTTTGTATAAGATTATCTTTGATATCTGTACATATCTTATGTTACCTAATATGATTAGGTTTCTCATTGTAACCCTATAAATATTGATCAATAGAAATCACTCTAATAAATGAGTTGATATTATCTGACACCGAACCTCCAAATAAAGTGGTGTTGAGCTACAAACTAGTGGAAACCGAGCCTCCAAAAGTTACAATTTCAACTGATAGACCGAGTTTATACTAGTCTATTTATAATGAGATATCGTATAATATTTTTTTTTTTGTGGATATGTAATTTATTAGCAAATACTATGTATTGTATTTTAGCTAACTTCTTAAGATTCTAGGATATATATCTTTTGATTCTAGGGTTAGAGAGTATTATAATATTGGTAGGTTATCCTGATATAATTAAGAAACTATTTACAAATAGTTAGTTACTAATTGCGTTGTGTAATCATGTTTTATGTTTTAATTTGTCCTAATCATTAGCAATGAAAAAGCACTTCCACTATCTAATCAAGGAAGATGAATATTCTGTTCCTTAAGGAACAGGGAAATAGACCATCACTACCGGCATGACCGTTAAAACAATTATGGACATACATTTGACACTAACATGGGATTTTAAATTTTGAGTGGGACCATGCAAAAATCAGTGGCGAACTATATGGCTAATCTTCTAAATAACCAATTGCTAATTGTACATGCCTAGCTTAATAGTAAATTTCCAAATTTATACCACTTTTGTTTCAGAAAAATGTATTTTAGAATGTTTATATGTAATCTTAAGGACGTTAGAAGTAGTTGAGCATTAATTTTATTATTATTTTTTTTTTCAACATACGAGTATAAGTAAATAATAGTGCGTCATTCATTTAACTCACTATTCATCCAATTCAAACAATGGATTCAGCTATACAAGTGAAACTCTTTTATTTTAAAACTGATTTAAATTAATGGGTGAAAGTCATTATAATTTTAATCTAATCTAAACCAATTTAGTAATTCATATTGGATTCTTTTTATTAATGGATTGGACTGAACTCAATACTTCTTAATTATAAGAAAACTGGATCAGTGTTTCAATCAAAAAATTAAAGGGAGCAAATCAAAGTTCAAATTGGATTGGACTTAAACTGCACAAATCAAATTTTAGTTTTGAATTTATTAGATTCAAGCTCAAATTCAAATCGAAATTCAAACTTTCATCCTTACTCATTTTCCAAGTGCTAGTAAGTCTTTTACGACTCTGCGAATTAATAGCTCCTAAGACAAACAGAATAAACAAAAAAAAATGTTAGTTTTAATTTCATATACCTCCCTAGTCCCCCCCCCCCTTTTTTTTGGTGTTTAGTGACTTAGTGAGCCACAACAGCGGGGGAGAGAATCAATCCTAAGATCTCCTGAAATCGGGACGAAAGATCTAACTACTTGAGTTATCCCTCACTCTCCCTTAGTCCCTTTTTATGATTCTAGACTAGATGCAACTCCCAAATTTGTTGCGAATGTGTTTATTAATTCTTAAATAGATGGTGTGGTAAGCTATGCACCAACTATTATTGGCTTTTCTAATACCACAACCAAAAATGAAAGAAAAGGGACACTCACCTACCATATGAAGCATATGTATGTTGTTCCAATCATATTTAAAGAAAACTACGTGAGAGTTGAATATTTATTTCCGCGTAGTCTTAATATTATGATTTACCCATTGAAATGATGGATTTTGCATAATCTTGTCTTGTTAATATATAATTGATTGTGAAATGGATGACCATTTGTAATATTCTTGTAGTCAAATAATGAATTAATTATGTACCTACCAAACTTAAAATACTTATATAAAACCTTATTGTCCGTCAAAAAAAAAAATATAAAACCTTATTGTAAGAACATATACTTATTCTTTAATTGGCTTGGATAATCATAATCATTTTATGTAATTAGCTAGCTGTACCCTAGTAATAACCTCAACTACTGATATGGATGCTTTATAATTATTCTTCAAAAAAATTAAAATTATTATGCTTACACTTTACCGAAGACTTTGTTGATAGAAGAATTTGTTGCGACCACGGTATAAAGGAATATTTGTAATGTAGGTAGGGAGATAATTAATAGGGTAATGCTATACATAGCCCTTAGGGCTATATATAAGCATTGACTCTTGGAAAATGTATAAAGTTAGGAATTCATGACAAAAACACGCGTAAATCAGTGTAATTAGTGTGTTTTTGTCATGATTTTCTAAATTTAAACAATTTTCAAGAGTAAATTAAATGCTTATATGTAGCCCTTAGGACTATGTATAGCATTTTCCTAATTAATAAGGTAGGAAATGATAATGGTGAATTAGAAAGTTAAAATATACATAAAATATAAAAAAGTGAATTACACCTATAATTAATCACTAAATTGAAAATTTCTTCAATCTCATTATTACCATATAAAATTTACAATATGTTTCTATGAGGTTACAAAACACCCTCGCCTATAATTACGATTAAATCGGACAAATATGGTAGACTTTAACCTTGCGTTGGAATCAACGAACTAAAGGTACGATGTACCTTAGAGCAGCGTTAATGGTGAACATTTTAATAGTTCACAATGAGTGAACAAATAAGGTGTTGGCTTAATGGCAAACTCTATAATTGTTCATGATGAGTGGTCATGCGTTCGATTGCAGGAGCGAGCAGCTGGACGAAATAATTCGCTGTGGGGCCCACCAAAATTTTCCACTGATATTCATACAAAACGACGTCGTTTTGCTGTTTCATGTTGCAAAACGACGTCGTTTTGCTTATTAACGGGCAGAAAAAAAAATAGAAAGTAGCGGCTGGGAGCGCGCCACTTGGCACAGCCGCTGCTTGACACGTGTTCATTGTTTTAAATAAAT
The DNA here is from genome assembly GCF_001683475.1 of Chenopodium quinoa. Classification (NCBI taxonomy): domain Eukaryota; kingdom Viridiplantae; phylum Streptophyta; class Magnoliopsida; order Caryophyllales; family Amaranthaceae; genus Chenopodium; species Chenopodium quinoa. The sequence goes on from NW_018742881.1 coordinate 278,902, forward strand.
CCGTTGTAATAATACAACGGATATATTTTATAAAATACAAATCAAAAAAAAAAAAAAAAAATTACCAATGGCTCTATTTTTTTCCCCTCTATAAATAGACACCCATATTGATATACTTTCTTCAACTTTGAAAATTCATTTTTTTCTACTATTGTTTTCTCTTCAAAAATCCCCTCTATAATTACCAATATTATTATTATTTATACCAATATTAATATTATTATTGTTATTATTATTTTTAATTATTATCATTAATATTATTATTATCGCTACTATTATTTTTATTATTATCGTTATTATTATTATTATTTTTATTATTATCGTTATTATTATTATTATCGTTATTATTATTATTATTATTATTATCGTTATTATTATTATTATTATCGTTATTATTATTTTTTTTATTATTGTTATTATTATTATTATTATTAAATTTTTATTTTTTCCAAATATAAATTATAATTATGGATGCTAATACCAACCCCAAAACAAATAGAAAGAAGAAAAAAAATTTGGGTCAAAATATGATCCCGAATCAAGCCAATTTTCCTCCAATTCACCCAAATTTTTCACAAACACCCACAAATATTCCCCATAATTTTTCTGGAGTTTATCCTCAAATACCCCAGTCAAGTTTCCCAAATAATCCACCAAATTTCCCTCGTGCATATATAATTTTTCTCAAAGCAGTTCAAATTTCCCACATCCATCCATGATACCAATGGGTTACTGTGAATATGGTGTTGCATCTGGTTATTTTCCGTCACAACAACCGAATCCCAATATTTGGGAATCGAGCAATGTCTTATCTGAAGAAGATGAGGCAAATGAAGAATGCGAGGATGATGGTGAGGGAAATGAAACTCCTTCTCCCCATCAAAACTTCACTCAAATGTTGCAGCAACCACTCCAATCAACTCCGGAATTTCGTGTTAGTGGTTCAAACAATAGAGGTTGGTCGCGATCAGAAACTGCGGCTCTTATATCCGGCTAGAACACCAGCACCGACATAATTACCGGCACAAATCAAAAGAAGGGTGTATTTTGGAAGAGAGTCTTGGACGCATACGATGCTGCCAGGGAATCGAATGCAGATGAAATATCCCTACGAACTATTAGTAGTTTGAAGGGAAGGTGGATGCGAATCTCTGAAGCCGTGTTAAAGTGGTGCGGAAGCTATGATAAGGCCCGGAAGCGAAAGGGAATTGGCTATAACGAAGATGATGTTATCCAAGAGGCCCACAAAATCCATGAGAACTCATTCGGACGATTCACCTTCTACGAGGAATGGATCCAATTAAGGAAGTGGGACAAATTCCGGTCTTTCTTGGACCAACAAACATTCAAGCCTTCGGTGGGACGTCCACATTCAACTCCACTGACGGATGAGTCTGTAGGGAGCGGAAGTAGTGGGAAGAGGACACGGGATGAGGGTGACAATTCCTCACCTACCACACCAACCAGCGTGGGTGTCGGTGATGAGAGAGTAGCTCGTGCTGAAGGTATTAAAAAGGCTAAGTCGAGATTGAAGGGTAAAGCTCCATCAAGTCAAGCATTTAAGGAATTAGAAACATTCAACAGCCGATTGCAGCTACTTGGGGATTCGATGAATGTGTCAAACGAAGCAGAAATGAAGAGACTTGAAATACAGGAGCGCAAGGAGGCAAGGAAACAACGGAAAATTGAGCTAGAGCAATATAGGATCAACTGGGAGTAACTATCTCGTCTAGAACAGAAAGTAAACCGAGAACAGTGGGAAGACGAAATGATAGTAATACTTCGGAACAATATTCAACGTTTCAATAATGATGCTTAGTGTCCTTTATTTTTATTGTAGTTAAGTGTGTTCAATTCCTTTGTTGTTCTTCATTTTCAATAGTGATAAGTTTTCAATTCCAGTTCAACCTCTTGTACTCATTTCCTTATGTTTGTACTTTATCAATTAATCAGTAAAATGGATCTTTTCCACTTTCCCATTTTCATAGCCCATGTGATCTTATTCTGTTTATTCAATTATATCAATTTGTCTCTTTATATATAATTGTGTCAGTATCTTAATTTCCCCTTTGTTAGCCCATGTGAAACCCTTCTTCTCCATTCAATTTCTGTGTGGTTCTAATCCAGTGTTGGTCATAGCCCATGTGAAACCCTTCTTCTCCATTCAATTTCTGTGTGGTTGTAATTCATTGTTTGTCATAGCCCATGTGATCTTTGTCTCTTTATATTCAGTTATTTCTGAAGAAGAATTACAAATTAGTTCACTATAAATAAACACCATTCTTTCATTTTTTTACACACAAACACATAAATCGTTTGCAGTTACTATTAGCAAACCTCACTCTATCTTACATTTCTTACGTACAAAATGAATTCAAACAGTTTAAACGAAAGCTCAACCGATTCCTCTTCATCTTCATCTAACTCGGATGATAAGGGAAGGGAGCTTAGAGTTCAACAACGTAATGAAGTGTGTCTTATGATACAACACGTAATGCATGAGTACATTCCACCAATTATTCAAGCTGCCACTCAGCAACGCCGACGCAAATCTACTGAGCCCCGAAAGGATAGGGGACGCGAAGAAGGTCATGCACGGTTATACAATGACTATTTTGCGGAAGTCCCAGTTTATCCAAGTTCCTTGTTCCGGCGCCGGTTTCGAATGCGTAAACATGTGTTTGAGCGCCTTCTCAACGCAGTGACCCAACATGACCCCTGGTTTCAACAAAGGCGAGATGCGGCAGGTCGTCTTGGTTTGTCTCCACTTCAAAAGTGCACTGCGGCCGTTAGACAACTAGCTTACAGGTGTGCTTCAGACGCTTGTGATGAGTATGTTCGTATAAGTGAGGCAACTTCACGATTGGCACTCCAAAAGTTTACAGAAGGTGTCATCAACCTGTTCGGTGATCAGTACCTACGCCGTCCAAACATCGTAGATATGGAAAGATTGCTACGTATTGGGGAAGAACGTGGATTTCCTGGCATGATAGGCAGCATTGATTGTATGCACTGGGAGTGGAAGAACTGTCCACACGCATAGAAGGGGCAGTATCAAGGAAGAGAAGGAGTTGCAACTCTCGTACTGGAGGCAGTTGCGGACAGAGATCTATGGATATGGCATTCGTTCTTTGGGATGCCAGGTAGTTGCAACGATATTAATGTGCTTCATCGATCCCCTGTGTTCGAAGACGTCTTAGAGGGTCGAACACCTCCTGTGAACTTCGTAGTCAATGGTCATCATTATACGAATGGGTATTATCTTACTGATGGAATCTACCCTAGATGGGCTTCTTTTGTGAAATCCATTACGAGTCCACAAACTCGTCAGGATCGTTTATTCGCAAAACACCAGGAAGCTGCAAGGAAAGACGTTGAACGCGCATTTGGGGTCCTTCAAGCTCGTTTTGCCATTATTAAAAAGCCGTCTTTGGCGTGGGATACCGACATACTCCACAATATCATGCTCGCCTGCATCATAATACATAATATGATCGTTGAAGATGAACGAGAGACGTATCAAAATAACGTTAATACCAATGAGTTTATGAATGCTGGAGGCAACGCTAATGAGGACACTACCGAGTACCGTACTGATCGGATTGTGGATATCGGCTGCGTTTATTAAAAAGCTAATGAGGACACTACCGAGTACCGTAGTAATGAGTTTATTAAAAAGCTGCGTTATTGTTTAAAAAATATTAATCACAAGAATTAGTTTTTTAAAAGCTGATAAAAAAACGCGATAATTTCTTAATTAGTAATCACGATTAAAAAATTAAATACGTCAATTAATTACATTGACATCGAGTTAATAAATTATAATTATGAATTAAATAGATTATATTTACAAAAATAAAATAAGGTGGGGTAGGGTGTATTGATGATGAACCATTGTTTAGTGTTCATTGTTAAGAGTGAATATTGTAAATGGTTTGTTGGGTTGATGTGGATGAGAGAGAAATGGTGATAGTAACCCATGAACCATTTTTTTGTGTTCACCAATAATGATGCTCTTATGTACATTAGCTCGTCAAATTTGCTTTTACTTATTAAGTTCGGTATTTTTGAGGTAATATCATCTCGAGATTGAGGGATTAATGATCCTCCTCACTGAAGACTCGATCTCTAGAGGTTTACATTCTTTTACCCTCTCCCTACTTTTACAAAAACTTTTGTATACATCCGATTTACACTAATATTAGTGTACATCGAGCAGTATAGTGGTAACTTTAAGCCAATTTAGGATAACTTTTTGCCTTTTTTGGGTAACTTTGAACATAATATGATTTTTTTTATAAATCGAACAAGAAAAGTTTTATAAGGGTGATAAAATTACTTTCAATCACTAATAATTGAATTTAAGTCATTTAAAATGTGATTCTTTACCAATAAAACATAGATTATTTTTATTTGTATTGGGTTACTTTTATACATATTAGGGTAACTTTTATTCATTTTAAGGGTAACTTTTGATCACTTTAAGAGAGATTAAAATGGATGTACAATAATTATTGTATACCCGATTTTTTTAAAAGTTTGTGCTACCTTTAAGGGTCTTGCCTATTAATTCAGGTTGGATGTGCAAGGTGTTGGTCGGATATGATGCATTCTTAGAGTTCTTACCTAGTACTTTCTATACTTTACTATTATAGGTTGTTGACCTATTATATAACGTACTTATAATTTATTTTAGGGTGAAAACAAAATTCAACAATTTATACTAGGAATCAAAAGATTGTTTCATAGTCTATACATATATTTTGGCAACTTCTATTCGATTTGTGCACTTATGTTTTCTTGCAAAAGTAAAATAAACTTATGTACTACTAAATTAAGAAACCCAGAAAATTGAGATCTATGATCTGATCTCTACCTACCACAGATAAAATCTTAAAAGGCAACATACCAAAAGAATTTAGCCAAATAAAATAGAGCATAAGTGAAGTAAAAGAAGGTGATTATTAACTAAGGAAAGTATCCCACTTGTCATCCAACAAACAATTCCTTAGATTTCCCTACATTTTTATCCTTTTTTTTAATTGCTTTTTAATATTGCTCAGTATTAATACTAATTAAATTCATTAAAGTTGTTACTAGTAGTAATTATGCTCTGAAATGACAGTGTAATCTCATTAATTAGTGCCAAAATGAAAGATTAGGGTATTTAGATCTGAGAAAGTCAGCAAATCATTATGGTTGAAGCTGTATTAAATTAAAAAGATTTCTTTTTTTTTTTTTTTTTTTTACGTCTACTCCACTACTTTGGAGTGTTTCTCGTGAACGTCATCTACTTGCATCCTCTTGTAGTCATGTTCAACTTACCCTTTGGTAGTTTGGCCTTTCAATTACTTCTCTGTCTATTTAAAAGTGGCCGATATTCCACTTTTGAACGTTTTTTATTTTTTTATTATTGTCTCATACTATAAATGATATAAAGGCGACTATTTTATTCTTACCTACACTATTTTACGTCTACGAACTTTGTAAAAAATGATGGTGGAATGACAATTCAATTATAGAATTGGGAGAGCAAAAAAATGAGCGAGGTGTATAGTGTATATGATACACTTGAATGTAATTAAAACAAACAATTAAATTTGATGGTAATAGTGTATTGGTTTCATTAGGGAGTATGTATTTAATGCTCAAATAATGGTACCTTGTATTTTGTACTATATATAGTGTAAATTATTGTTCATATAGTTGTAAAATTTGATCGGAAGAGAGCAAAAAAAAAAAAAAAAAAAAATCCTTATATACTTGTATTTTTGTTCTTGATATACAAGTAGAGTAAACTTGGTGACACACCCCATTTGATTCACAAATATTGTTACACTTTGAATTGTCATTTTGACACTACTTACAAATATCATTTTGACCAATACGGGCATGTTCTCTTCAGTTCAGCTCAGCTCCAATTAATTCAGTTCAATTTAGTTCCTAATATCCTTCTCTCATAAACAATTCGGTTTAGTTAAGCTTCAATCAGTTCAGTTCAGTTCAATTTAGTAAATCAGAACATACCTCTAATCTACAATACAAGTATATATACATGAATACATGTAAGGAAAAAAAATTCTTACTACAACTTACTCGTAATAAATAGTTATTCGTATAACTCAATATATTTTTGAAATATTATCTTTTCATAATAATAACTAGACATATATTAGCTCAAATATATATACATTAATTGTCACATAACATAAAATGTATTTCATAACAATCTTTATGGAACTAATAGAGTAATTTACAAATACAAATTATGAGTAAATTGTGTCCTATACAGAACAAATTAATCAAACAACAATTTCACAAAAATAATTTTCTAAATCACAATTGTCATTACTATGTTCACAAAGTCCAGTAAATTGTCCAGAATAAATTTAGGTAGTGTCAAAATCTTTTCGAGAGCAAAAGGCATTACAAAATTACCACTTTCAAAGTCAGAATTCCAAGAAAAGAAACAAACAAAATTCACTAAAATCCAACCCCTAGAACAGAACAATGAAAAATTTGAAAAAAAAAATGTATAGATAGTAACTAGGGCTACATATAAGCATTAAAAATATTCTTAAAAATTGTTTAAATTTAGAAAATCATGATAAATTCACACTATGATCTACGCGTGTACCAATTGGTTGTTGGTGGAGTGGTGATTGGGACTACACTTGGTAGGGAGGACCCGTGTTAGATGCCCCGCAACAATAATTGGGAGGCGACTGGAACCTAACCACCCAGAACTGATCCCGAATCGGATTAGCCTAAAGGGTGAACCGGATGGAACACCAAAAAACATTGATCTACGCATGTTTTTGTCATGAATTTATAATTTTATGCAATTTCCAAGAGTGTTTTTAATGCTTATATATAACCTTAGGCTATGTATAACATTACCCAAATTATTTTAATTTTTAGGTAATTTTGACAAAATTCCATATATATATAAAAAAAATGAATAAAAATGCGGGTACTTTCTGTGGCTTGGGATTCTTCTAGTCTATCGTGCCTGCCAGCTTTACATATACACGGGCAAAATTTAGAGAACTGTTCTCTTCTTGTTTACTGTTCAATTCGTCGGTCAGAAATTACAACGAAAATTACTCCAAATTTTAATTAGTAAACAAATTATGGAATTATACCCAAGAAATTAGATTTATTATTTAATCATTCAATTAATTAAAAAAAATAGAAATTAAAAATAGAGCAGGGCATCACTGTCTGTCTGTTTAGTCTTCACTGGAAGGGAAGAAAGAGGTGGATAGAGAGAGAATTTTTGGAGAGAGAAAATTTGGAGAGAGAAAGTTAGAGAGAGAAAATAATTGAGAGATGATGATGGAGCTTTGGAGGCTCCTGATTATCAGCATTTTGGTGTTTAGTCCAAGCTTCATTAATGGTGACACAGATCAATCTGATGGTTAGTTCTTTTTTGTTTTTGAGCTAATTTTGATTTTATCTGCTTTTTTACTTGTTTTGTTCATCTGGGTTGCTGTTATTTTTGATTTTTAGATTGAATTGGTTTCTGGGTTTTGAAATTTTAATCGATTTTAGCTGCTGACATTCTATTTTTTTGCACTTTTTAATTTTTTTTTGTGGGATTTAATTGTAAAGATTGATTATTTTATTCTTTTTTTTGGGGGGTTTTGATTAAAGATGTGGTTTATGCTTGCTGATGTTTGTCATATTGGCTTGATTTTTGCATTGGGATTTTCTGGGTTTATTTTTTATTTCATTTTTAAATTTTTTGAGGTGGTAATTTTGATGGAATGCTGATGATTGATGACACTGATTGCTACAACGAGTATAGTGATCTTGTTTATCCAAGCTGGCAAGCTTACAATGAATTTGGTTTCTCTCTCTCTTTTTTTTTTTTTTTTTTTTAAAAAAAAAAAAGAATTTTTCTGTATTTCGGTTACTGAAATTATTGGTCAAAGGGTTTTCATATGCTGATGATCATGATGATATTCTTGCTAATCAATGGGGTTTTCTGGGGTGTGGACAATTGAGTTTCTCATAGATCTTTTGTGCCAATTTGCCTAGTGCAGCATTCTAGTACATGTATGGTTCGTTTCGTCGGTGGAAGGTGGTAATCAGAATAATTTTTTGTATATGTGCTAATAAAGTTATAGTTCATATGCAATTAACCCATGGAATCATCTCTGTTGTCGCTGTGTATTACCACCTACGAAACGGGCCATGGTGGTTGTTATGAATGCAGCTATATTTTCCCTACTTCATCACAACTGGCTTGTTTAGAGGCATTGTTCTGAGCTTGTGCAAATAAGGATAATTAGAGTAACGATGGTTGTCAGGACGATCTTGATGGTGTTATTGATTTCAGAAATAAAAGTTATTAGATTTTCTGCTTGACTAAGTCTGACTAAAATTGCTGAAAGTTGATCAATGTGATCAATATGATGGATTAAATGAAAAACCAAGTGGGGAGTTTTTGCCAGTTCTTATTGATTAAGACATATATGTGATGTTGATTCTCTCTTCAATTTGCAGCTTCTGCACTTAATGTCATGTTTAGCAGCATGAATTCGCCTCCACAGCTTACGGGATGGACTGCTAGTGGTGGTGATCCATGTGGTCAGTCATGGAAGGGTGTTACATGCTCAGGCTCAAGGGTAACACAAATGTAAGAGTCGGTTTTATGCATTGTATTGCTGTTATTGCAATGTTTAATCATCTGTAAAAGCTTGTGTGTTCTAATTCTGGTATTATACAATTCTTTGTGCAGAAAAATACCAAATCTTGGACTTACTGGGTCAATAGGTTTTCAGCTTATGAGTTTGACATCTTTGACTGACTTGTAATACAGTTATATTTTTTTGCAGTTTTATTCTAATATCTCCTGTATCTTATGTACATTGTCTCATGATTTTGTGATAATGTTTGCAGTGATATAAGCCATAATAATTTTGGAGGCACGGTACCTTATAACCTTCCTCCAAATTTGCAACGACTGTAAGCACTTTTGCCTTCCATTGTTTCAACTCTTTTGAGAAGTGAATGTTGTTACAGAAACTGCAGTTGTTTTCCTATCTCGATTTTTGGCTTTCTTGCTTACTGGAGTTCCAGACGGTTCTTAGGCTATTGTTTTTTGTGCAGAAACCTTGCTGGTTGCAATTTCAACGGTGCAGTACCTTATTCAATTTCAACTATGAAACCTTTGGTGCATCTGTAAGTTGCTCGCCCTTTGACCAATATTTCTACTTGATGTCATATTCTACGACAGACCTGACTAAGGTTCGTTTCTGTGAATGAGAATAGAGACCTCAGCCAAAATCAATTTAATGGACAGCTGAATGTAGACTTTTCACAGCTTACTTCACTCTCCAATATGTGAGTAATCCTCTCTATCCTTTTGCTAACTATATATATTTGCAAATACATCTATTTGTATTTATGGGCTGAAAAGATAATTTACATTGTGAAATAATAGTCAATGTTGTGAATTGACTTCTTTTACTTGCATGATCTATTACTTTTCGGAGTTCAAGTAGTTTCAGTTAGCTTTATGAATGATCCTTTCCATTCTTTTGTATTTCCGAAGATCAAATATAGAAGCCAATCTAATCTGCTGGCAAAACTACTTGAATACTTCGGCTGTTACAAATCTTATTGAAACAGAACCTTGTAGATGATAGCTCACTAAATATTTATTATTTTCTATTTCAGAAATCTCGCGAACAATGCTCTCACAGGTGATCTTCCACAAACAATGAGCTCCTTGACAAATTTGAAAACCTTGTTAGTGCCTCTTCTATTTAGCTTTCTGCCTTTCTGTATTACTTCTCAATTTACTTGCCTTTGTGGACAGTGCTAAACTGTATACACGTGTTCTTTATATGTAATATGATTGATTAACTTGCTACTGTAATGCAGGAATGTGCAAAATAACCAGTTCACAGGCACAATTGATGTCCTAGGAGATCTACCTCTGGAGAATTTGTTAGTATACTTGTGTATGAAAATAATTTAAGTAGTAGAATTACCAATACATATATCTTGATATTTTATTTCTCGTTTTTTATAGGAATATTGCGAATAACCATTTCACTGGCTGGGTTCCAAGGCAGTTACAAAATATTAATATACAGTAAGAGTTGATGGATACCTAATCTGTGTTTGTGGTCTTTTTAAACTAAGTGGAACTTTTGTGGTTCTTTTAAACTAAGTGGAGTTTTATTCCCTCACAGGAAAGATGGTAACTCATGGAGCTCTGGGCCAGCACCCCCAGCTCCACCTGGATCACATGCCAATCATCACAAATCTGGGAATCATGGAAAATCGTCAGATAGTTTGAGTTCTGGGGATGGAAAATCTGGTATCGGTCCTGGTGCCATAGTTGGAATTATTTTGGCTATTGTCGTAGTTGTAGCAATAGTAGGATTTATATTATTTAAGAGAAGAATACGGAGGCCATCCCCTGACGTAGAGAAGGTAGACATACATAAGCCTTTTGTTGCTCCTGCTTCGAATGACGTGGAAGGTAATTCACTCTTATTTTGGCTCTTTTTCCTCTCTTAATGGACCTTGCTTCAGTGAGAGAAACATATATAATTTTAGGTTCTTTTATCATCTGGAACTATGTAATTTCTTGCCATAAAAAAGTACTCGATAAACCTTAAAAGATATTGAGGATGTTTATATGGCATATCCACCCCTTTTAGCATATGTCACTATCCTTGTGGATAAGTTCATTATGAGTTGAAACCTCAAGACCCCACCCATAGGAATGAAGATAACTAAACCTAAAAAAGCAGTCTTTTGCCAGTGTGTGGTCCAAGCTTTGTACATTGGCGTCCCTTAGCTAACATTTTAAATTTATATATAACTAAATATCACCTGGCTTAAGCACATAAACCCAACATGTCCCAGAAACAGCAAGTCTCAAGAGTCCAGGTTATACACATAGGAGCTGTAAACATAATCCAAAATTTATAAGCCCAATCTTCTAGTGTCCGTATAGCACATGGAGGCTTCATTGACTTGTGGCACTTCCAAAGCGGAATGAATTTGATGAAGATAAGAAATGGAGTCATTTGCAATGCTAGAAATTCATCCTAAAGGCAAAACTGAAGTTAATCAATGAAAATGAAATCATTGCAGTTATATTATCCAAGCATGTCTGCATCGTGTTTTGAGATTGCTTTTGCTATTTATGTTTTCTGTATCAACTTGCCTTATGCTCCTTAATTTCCTGAACCTTTCAAGCTGTTTGGAACGCTAATTCATCAGGTAAACCTGAATATATGGAATTGAAGTCAGTTCATTCTTCATCCTCAATCAACACAACCACGCTTGACACAGTTCCCGCAGTTGTTCTAAAACCACCTCCATTGGATCGCAACAAATCATTTGATGATGAAGACTTATCAAATAAACCTGTTCGCCCTATAGTCACCAAAATTCCTACACCAGTGCCCGAAAATGTAAAATCATATTCTATAGCAGACCTGCAGATGGCTACTGGAAGTTTCAGCGTTGAAAATCTTATTGGAGAGGGGTCTATTGGACGTGTATATCGTGCTCAATTTGATGATGGAAAGGTGTGTGCCCTTGAATGCTTTTAATTTTTATTTTTTTATTCTCCACTATTTGTTCCTCAAATGACGGGAAGTCTGCCAATGGAAGAAACTCTACTATTGCTGTTCCTGATTTGGGTGGTGTGTTTCAGCCCTTGTATATAAGATAGTGCTGTAAATTTATTGACAAAAATTTGGTCTGGTGCACTAGAAGAAAAAACATAAATTTTTAACTTACAGAAAAATTTCATGAAATGACTGGCCTAATGCTTGGACCGGTGAAAGGGGCATACATTCGGAATTTTTCATCATTTTTTACATGTGAATTGTACCTATGTTGTTTGGCAACCTTCACGTTCAGTGTCATTAAACTGCTGTTAGTTTGTGACAAGTCATTGTGTGCTAGTTTGAAGCCTTTATGATGATTAAAGTTGCTCATAGTTGGTAAATATGTTGTTTTGATAGGTTCTTGCTGTGAAAAAGATTGACTCATCTGTTCTAGCTAACCATCCTGAAGATTTCACCGAAATTGTTGCAAGCATTTCCAAATTACATCATCCAAATGTAACTGAGCTTGTTGGCTATTGTTCTGAACATGGCCAACACTTGCTAATTTATGAATTCCACAAGAATGGCTCATTGAATGACTTCTTACATCTTGATGATGAGTACAGTAAACCATTGACATGGAATACTCGTGTCAAAATTGCTTTAGGGAGCGCACGTGCTCTTGAGTAAGTCAGCCTTGTGACTTAGTATGTGTAACTTTATTTGTTTACTCAACTCTATTCACGTTAACATATATTCCCCAATCATTGCCAGGTACCTACATGAAGTTTGCTCTCCATCTGTTGTTCATCAAAACTTTAAATCAGAGAACATATTACTTGATGTGGAGCTAAATCCTCATCTTTCTGATTGTGGGTTGGCAAACCTCCTTCCGAACGCAAACCAGGTAAACTTTCAATATATACTCTTAAGTTCTTGTGCTTGAATGAGGCATGCCCTACATTTATGGTAGTCATATGACAATGTCTTTTGTTGGATATGCAATCATAGTATCTTAAAGTTAGAGAAGACTGAAAGGTCCACTCTGTAACACCATAAAAGGAAGAGAATGAAGAGGAAAAGGAGAAAAGCACTAAATGATCACTGTTTAAGAAATTATCTTAACATTTGATCAAACTTTATGCTATTTTCTTCATTTCTTACCCCCTTTTCCTTTTTGGTGATATTGTAACTGAGGAATTTTCAGTCATTGATGCTTTGTGTTTGTAAGGTGTCCCCCCCCCCCCCTCTCTTTTTTCTGATAATGATCCTGATTTTCTTGCAAATAATTCATTGCTGACAACTAAGTCTCATAACGTGCTCAAAGATTAACGCTCTTTCTTTTGATATCCTCTTGCTGTTTATGCAGGCGATTAACCATAATGCTTGTGCTCCTGAAGTTGCTGATTCTGGTCAGTATACTTTGAAGAGTGATGTCTACAGTTTTGGCGTGGTTATGTTAGAGCTTCTCAGTGGACGGAAACCATTTGATAGGTAATGTTGTGTCATCAGTACAGAATGAGGACACAGCCAGGATTTAATAGGGTGATTTTCTGAATAAATCTATTTTGTATTCAGCTCGTTGCCAAGGGCTGAGCAATCGTTGGTTCGGTGGGCTACACCTCAGCTTCATGACATTGATGCTTTGACTAAAATGGTCGATCCTGCTCTAGAAGGCCTCTACCCTGTGAAATCTTTGTCGCGATTTGCTGATGTCATTGCCCTTTGTGTTCAGGTATTGTTGACTGCCTTTTCTTGGTTTTGCTTTACTTGGCAGGTGCAAAATTACATGCTGTTAACTTATATGCTGATCCCGGCAAAAACCTGAAACTTTGTGGAGTGAATTAATGGCCTAGCACCTCGTATATTGTTTGGTTGTATGTGTGGTCTTGTGCACTGAAGATATCATTTAGACGAATAAGAGAATCTCATAATACTAGCTAATTATTGAATCACCACAACCAGGTCCATCAGTTTAGTATAGAAGAATGTTACAACCCTTTTGGTAAATTAATGTTGTGTATGTTTGCACACTATTTCCAATTGGATGTCTTGGGAGATGTATGTCCACCTCCAAGTATATGATTTCCTTCTTTAATTCAGTAATCAGTACCGCTCAATCGCATCTCTAGAGGTGGTGATAAGTGGTAATAAAGGTCAAAGAACAAAAATGCATGCTTTGTGAACTGTGGGTACTTGTGTAGCAGTGTAGGTGCGTCATAGACTTGCAGTAAGTGTCTACATGGAAATATGGTATGTTGCATGTAAAACTACCCAACCCAGTGTTGTAACCTCCAGCTTATGATCTTTCATCAACTCGTCCAGTTATCCATTAGATCCTTAGAGCCTTTACTCACCTATGAATTGTGGAGTGTTGTAAGCTTTTACTTTCTGAAACTTGAGATGTAGGTTTCCATTTAGATACTTGTTTTTTCTGCGCAGTATTCTATTCATATCTAGGTTCTGCTAGGTTTGTGTCTAAAACATACTGAAACATGCTTTTGTGAACAGCCTGAGCCCGAGTTCCGACCACCAATGTCAGAGGTGGTGCAAGCTTTGGTTCGATTGGTTCAGCGAGCAAACATGAGCAAAAGAACTGTTGGAAATGCTGGTCGACAATCAGAAAGCACAGACACAAATGATAGTGTTAATTAAATGGTTGTATAATAATTTTGTTCATTTGATCCTCCGCCTGACCAAAGTAAAGTTATTTATTTCTCCTTCACCTCATAATTTTTCTCCTCCACCACCTGGTTTCTTCTGCATTCACTAAAGTTTCAGTTCAGGGTACGAATGCTGTCATTCATTCTTTTCTTTTCATTTTCTTTTATATATGTTCATTTTCGGTATCACCTTATTGTATGATATAATGTATTGAAGGTGAAAAAAGATTAATACTTCATGTTTTCATGTGGTGCATCTATCGCATGGGCTTGTATTCTGGTTCCTTCCCTAGTTCCCCTGAGATGGTAGGGAAAAAAATTGTATATCACATCGAGAGTTGAAAATTCTCAATTTTGTCAAACAAGTTCAGAAATGTTGCAACAAAGAACAATTTCATAGAAGGATCCTAACTTCAGCTAATCAACATCTTACGCTTCAGAATTCAGAAACATTAACTTGACAAAACTGACCCAATTCCGACTGTCCGTGTTACATTATGGAATTGTACTTGTAAAACTTGACCAAATAATGACTTGAATTATTTAAGAAACAAACTTACCTAAGCTAATTGAAAAGACTCAAATATGACCCTTGCCACCGCGCAAAAGGTCTAATCGATACTAATTCAAAGCTGAAAAAACAAAGACGGACTATCATTGTTTATTACTCATTCAAAAAGCTCCCAAAAATTTACAAAGACATCATTGTTTATTACTCGTATCATCATATGTAATCGAACATGAGATGAACCCTTTGTTCTATAAGTGCTTATTCGTCTTTTATTGACTAATTTAAGATTAAATGGGATAAGTTTAATCGAGTTAAATTTAAAACAAAATGTGTTCATTTCACATTATACACCACAAACATTTTCAGATAATTTTTAATCAAGACAAAGTTTTTTTTTTTTTTTTTTTCCACAAATAAGTTCCAATAAAATTTCAACAAGATAAAATAAACCCAAAAATAGAAGTGAACTTCAAGACAAAACTATAAACACAAAGTATGGGCAAAGACGAGTAGCAGAGCAAAAATGGCGGGTATTGAGAAGAAGCAGCTTCTAACAGAGCTACATGAATCTGGCATTTGTAAAATCCCTAATTCACTCACATTCTTCATTGATCCTGTTCGAATACTCAATCGTAACTACACCCAATTTAGGGTTTCCCCTTCTTCCTATTACTCTCGCTTCTTTACTTCCAATTTCACCATTGATGAACTACCAAATCAAGAACACAAATCAGAAAATGGAGATAATTTTAGGGTTTCTGCAAGTTGTGGAAAGAGAAAACGAAATCAAAAGAAGAAGAAAATTCAGCAATGTTATCCTCTTAATGAGAAGGAATTACTAGCCGATCAACGACACCAGGTACAATTTCAATTTAATTTTTTAGGTTTATGTTTTACTTAATTTGTTGTTAATTTTGTGCAATTTTTGATTTTTGTTTTTTTGTTTTTTTTTTTTTTTTTTTTGATTTGTTTGAAGGAAATTAGGCCTTTATTAGTAAAAGCACATGAAGAATTGCTTAGAGCTAAGGAGCTGTTAGATGTAATTTGCGAGCTTAATTGTGAAATTGAGGGTTGGGAACGTTGTGTTGATTTGAATTCTGGTGGAATTAATGAAGAAGAAGAAGTTTCGTTTATTGAGCTTGGAAAAGTTTGGCAAGCTCCCTTGTATGAAATTGCTCTTGATTATACTCAAGCTAACACACAGGTCCAAATAAATGGAGGTTAGTTTCTGTTCATTTCGCGATATTTACTTCGTCTAGGTTTGTTTGTTGTGTTGCTATTGGTTTCAAGCTTTCTAATGTTTGGATTTTGAAGATTTCTCTTTTGTGTAGGATTATTGTTGTTTTGTTGTCTTTTTAGAGGTGAAAAGAATTTGTTGCAAATGAAGATATGAATCTTAGGGGAGAGCATGGGACGGGTACCCGTTCCAATAACGTTATCGGTTCACTAATATATTCATTGTCGTGCTTACGAGTTTCGATGAATTGGCTTGTAGTTAAGGGGAGTAAACTGCAAATGTGCCTTTTCTAGTATTTTAGTACATAAAGTAATCATCTAAGCCTTCATTACCATATGAAAGTGTAGGAAAATAAGTTCCTTGCTACTAGTCATGTTAACCTCAAGTCCTCAACATTGTTTCACTGTGTACTATCTTAATTACAAAAATGTTTTAATCCATTTTGCTCCCTTGTTTCGTATTATTATTTGAGGACACCCAATTCATTACTTTTCAGTTCCATTTGTCATTATGCTTCTATCTCTATCATTCATCAATGTATACAATAATTATGATGATTCTTAGGCTTTCATTCTTTGTTGGACATACAGGTTCCCTTGATACTCAGCATGTTAATCAAAGGTTACTCCCATTATTCAATAACTTAGTCTCAAATGAGACAAACTATGACATGGTGGCAGAATTTCAGACAAGTCAATACATTTTACCAAAAGATAGCTGCTTCTACATGGTATGCTGTTTGCCTTTGCTTATTGGTTTGTGATAATCCATAGCTCTTTAGTAATTGCTATCGTAAAAAATGCAACTTAGCTTTCTTTGGACTTTACCTTAAGCATCACAATCACTTTTCTTATTTCTTACACAACCTTTGTTTTTTTTTATTTTTCTTATGTCCATGTCATAGTCTGAACTGGAGCAGATTCACACCTTAGTTCCCGGTAATGGTTATGGTATTTCTTCACAGCACATTGCTCCTTCATGCATCTTGTTCTAGGCTACCAAATATTGGTTCATTAGGGTCCTTCATTAAGCTATTTTCATAAACTAGTCTGTACTTTTCTCACTTAGTAAGCAGAGGTAATGATGCAACTTGTAAGTCGTACCTAAAAGCTTATCACTCAATCTCTAAGTTTATCACACTTGTTTGTATCTGTGCCTTATTCTTTATCATTGATGTAGATAGTTAGCCAGTTAGTCTCTGTCTGCTAGTCTAAAATTTTGGACTGAGATGTGTATTCTTATCATTGCAGCTAATTCAGAATGTGGGTTTAATTTTATAATGGTTGATCCACCATGGGAAAACAGGAGTGCATATCAAAAGTCAAAGTATGTACTGCTGATAATTTTATTTTACTTTTTGCTACTGCACTATTCTATGAATGCTTGTTAAAAGAACCTAAGAAACCTTTTTCCCTGCTAGTTGAAGCCTTACTCTAGGGGGTTCATCTAAGAAAACTTATAATGGTGATAATTGATTCAATGAGCTATCTATTTTTTTTACATCAGTCAGTACAATTATTATGACTCAAGTCTCAAATTCGAACCCCTTATTTCCCAATATTATCCTCAGCTAAGTGAATCATTATGGCTCTTTGTTAGGTACCCTACTTTGCCAAACCGGCACTTTTTGTCACTTCCGATTAAGCAACTTACCTATACAAGTGGAGCACTTGTAGCTTTATGGGTGACAAACAGGGAGAAATTGCGGAAGTTTGTTGAAAATGAACTGTTTCCTGCATGGGGAGTCAGCTATGCAGCTACATTATATTGGTTAAAAGTACGTCATACTATTGATATTTCCATTTGTACTCTATAACAGTAAAAGAAAAATAATAAAAGGTTAGGTAGGGACGCTACTTTCTAGATTTACACGACTTTTTCATTAAGAACTGGAAGTCTTATAGATGCTACTTCATGCTGGAAATTATGTGCATGTAAAATTGTGTTTGATTTTGCAGGTAAAAGCTGATGGATCTTTGATTTGTGACCTAGACCTCTTTCATCACCGGCCTTATGAATGCCTTCTACTTGGATACACTGGAAAACCTGTAGGTTTTTCTGTAACTTTAACTTATATTGATTTGATACATAAAATATCTAAAGAATGTAATGCAGGTAACAGATTCTGAGCTAACAGCCACAGGAAAGTCTTTAAAAGATCAAGTAGTGATGACCATTCCAGGGGACTACTCAAGAAAACCCCCGGTAGGAGGTATATTCATCCTCCTCTTTGCAGCTAGTACAGAGAATCTTCTCGGTAACATTTTATTGGTTGAAGACATAAGCTATTCAACTATATATATTTATAAATAGATTCAATGCTCCTTGAAAAGTAGACTTTTGAGTTTGCTGGTCATCAGATATTTCTATTCCCTCAATAGTTTCAGCCAAAAACTCTTCGCTAACCCTTTTTGTAGAAATATCAGATGAGCTGCTTTGACACAAATAAGCTTCCCCGTAACAAAAAGACTCACCCATCCTCTCATTCTGGCTCTTCATTGTCTTGATAATATATGGATTACTTGTGAGTTGTGAATGAACGTGTGATTTAGTTTGTTCTTGCCATTGTCAGATTTGCTCCTGGAGTATGTGCCAGGACCCAGACCTGCTCGTTGCATCGAGCTGTTTGCCAGAGAAATGATGGCTGGATGGACATCTTGGGGAAATGAACCTCTGCACTTTCAAGACAGGAGATTTTTTTCAAGGAATATAACTGAAAACACTAATTAAAGAGAATTTTAAACTGCTGTACTGTATTATGTTGCCTAAATATATTCAAAGACTATACAGCTTCTGACACAGATTGAGGTGAGGAATCTGAGGATCAATTGTTCTGAAAGGCTCTTCAGCAGCCAAGGAAACGCAAACTATGCAGCACCCCAGGACAAGGAATGACAGATATCTCGACAAAAAATGGACAAGATGAAAGCCATCTGTTAACTATTGCGTATCAGATGCATAGCTATGTTGTTTCAAAAAAAAAAAAATGTTGTTGCCAGAGTTATGCTTTCACATTATAAAATTTCTATGGTTCATACTCCCTACTCAATTCAGAACCAGGAGTTGAGCTCTTTGTCAGTTACATATTCATCATTTATGATATCAATCAGTCCGTACTTTGATATTTTATTGTATGAGTCACTGTTTCCAGACATTTGGAAGTTGAAAACACAGCATGTCAAGAATTATTGAAAGGCTCTCATTCATGAATTACTGAGTATAATGTTTAAAACGGGGTTTACTAAAATGATTTCCACCTTGACATTGTCAAGTATTGTTCCAAAAAAGGCTAACCTGGAACAAATATCTTGGATTTATGTTATTAATAATTTCAAGGTTCAATAATTATTAATTACATAAGTTTAAGAAATGTTTAAAGTCGGTTCCAATCTCACTTTGTAGTCTATGATGTGATAGTTCAACATCTTTTAATCTGACCTGAACACTTAATACAGCAAGCATAAATCTGAAGATTAAATTTTCATTTTGCTGAAGCTACTTAACCCAATATCATGTATTGAAAGCTTGGGATTTAGTATTACATATTGCCATAGTGGGCATACTACACATTTTTTTTTTTTTTTTTGAAAACACGCAAAGCATATCATTAATCAGAAGAAAGACGATCCATGAGTACAAACGGAGTGACAGTTTGGGGGCAATGATTTTCCCAAATTTGTTCAACTCCGAAGGGAATAAGCTTTGCTACTTAACCCAACTCCGAAGGGCATACTACACATAACAAGTTCACTTTTTGCAACATAATCCTGTCTAGAAGGAAATCCTTTTAATGGTCCAAAAAAGGACCACTTTAATGGAGTTTTAGAGCATGAATGAGACAGAAAAGACTGATAACATACTAGGTGCTGGACCAAAGGGTCCAAAATGACATTTCAGAAACAAATTTTCAGAATATCATTACAAGATCCAAAGCATCTGTTGAAATCCATTTCTAACTGACACAAAAGACTGGTTAGAAATCCCATACAAATCTTTAGCAAACTTGAATACCAGTCTAGCAATAGAAGTCTCAATTCAACTACAAAACCGTCTGCCAAATCTAAAATTTGTTTTAAAGCTTTATAAATAAATGGGACTTCCTGACCAATACAATAATTCAGATTTCTTTGTAAAAGATTGGTCATTGAGTTGCATAGGTTGCCAGTTAGTGTGAATGTCCAGCCGATAGCACAAGATATGGTCAACCAAAGCATTGATTTCAAACTTTGCAGATTTTTTCTTCGAGCAACAGCTGCTCTTTAATTGTAGACCATATACTTGGGGGTTGCACTGAACTTCTGGTAACCCTTAATGACCTTGTTCACAGCATCAAGGAAATCTTTCTCCGTCACTGTCTTCCTCCTAGCTCGAATTGCATACATTCCAGCTTCAGTGCACACACTCCTTATGTCAGCACCTGTAACAGTATTTGTTAGATTGACATTTTCCTCGACATGATACACAGCAATTTTTCCAGGAAAAACCAACTTTATATGGGTTAGGGTTTTTAATTCTTTTAGGAGCTTAGAAACATTAAACAAAAAGAGATTTGCACATATAAGTTCAGATTGTCACCTGTAGAGTTTGGGCAAAGGCGGGCAAGAAGCTCAAATCGGATATCCCTTTCACAGTTCATGGTCCTGGTATGGATCTTGAATATTTGTGTCCTACCCTCCAGATCTGGAAGGCCAAACTCAACCTTCCTGTCTAATCGACCAGGACGCAATAGAGCTGGGTCAAGAGTGTCGGGTCTGGGACAAGATAGCAATATGAGAATTATCACTAAAAAAAGAAAGGATGATAAAGAGATGCCATCTTGCCCTACAAGAACAAAGTTTACCTGTTTGTGGCCATAAGAACCTTGATGTTTCCACGAGCATCAAACCCATCAAGTTGATTTACGATTTCAAGCATAGTACGCTGAACCTCATTGTCTCCTCCAACACCATCATCAAAACGTGCACCTCCAATAGCATCAACTTCATCAAAGAAAACAATACATGCCTTCTTTGATCTTGCCATCTGAGCACACAAGCATCATATATACTTAGCACAGGAAAGGAAGTACTTAAAAAAACTAGAACAGTAAAACCTCTAAACATACCTGAAATAGCTCACGAACCATTCGGGCACCCTCACCAACATACTTTTGGACAAGCTCACTCCCAATAACACGAATGAAGCACGCATCAGTTCGATTGGCAACAGCTCTGGCCAAAAGTGTTTTTCCAGTACCAGGAGGACCATAGCATAAGACTCCCTTGGGAGGATCTATTCCAAGCTTAACAAATTTCTCTGGGTGAAGCATGGGTAATTCAACAACCTACAACCAAAACATAGAAAGAGGTTTACTTGCATGTCAAAAGAACTTCAAAAAACAGCAAGACACCTGATTTCAGAAACAAGACGAGCCTCTTCTTGTTTTACAAAGAATACTAAGTGCTTGTTTGGTTGGAAGATATTTCCCTTGGAAATGGTAAGTCCTAGGCAATAACTAAAATATGTTGTGTTTGGTTAGAAATTTCCTAGGAAATGAAATTTCCAAGAGAAATGTAAATTCCCACACAACATGGGAAATAACTCACCAAGCCTAGGTGAGTTAATTCCTACAATGCATAGGAATTTATTTCTTAGGAAATACTAATTCCCATAATGTCAACCAAACACACTGGAAAAATTTGTATGCAATTAGCAAGGGAAACTTCCCATGGTATATTATTTCATGTGGGAATTTATTTCCCAAGTTGAACCAAACAAGCACTAATTATGCAGAAACTTCAAAAGTGGGCAAAACAAACTCACTTCTCGCATCTTTTCAATTTGCTCTTTGCATCCACCGACATCATTATATGTCACATCTGGCTTCTCCTCTACCGTCATCATGGTCACACTGGGATCAATCTTTGGTGGCAAAGGAATCTGGATCTGGTATTTGTTTCTATCAACACTGTAACAAGCATGATATAAAAGATATAAATTATGTAAGCAAAAGGATCAGACAACATATTAAGTATCAAATCCAGGGAAACAAAAAATAGTAAACAAGTAAAATAGCATGTCTAATCTGCTGAAGAGAAGTCACAGAACAACAAGCCATCTCAAGTTTGAAAGCAATAAATGCAGCGTTAGTCATGTCAAATTCAAATGTAAATCTAATAGATCATAGAATATAGTACAGGGTTAAACCTAATATCCCAAATTTTGAAATCATATTTTGAAAGTCAGTACACAAATCACATCTCCAACAACTTGGATAAAGCAATTTATAATCAATCCACAAAATACATTTCTACCAAATTTTGAAACTGCATCAACCATTAACACTCACGGAAATCAAATGGCTAAGTTAAGCAGTGAAAACCATTGAGCAATAGCCAAAAGGCCCAAAAAAGCCTCTGCCTGCATAGTGACCTACATGGGCACATTTATATCAAACAGGAATAATTGAAAAATCCTCATAATTCATCTGCTTAAGTTCTGAATAGCTAGGATATCCAGTTACCTAACTTTAGGCTCCACATAGGCACATACCAGTATACTACTAGTAAAAAAAAGAAAATTACCACTCGTATACATTTAAAACATAAACCATATAACAATACATTTTCCCAGGTATACTGTGGAATTTTTCCTCAATCAAATTCACTTTTGTAAGATGCATCACGGCGAAAAAATATTTTAAAATGTTGATCAAAGTATTACAACAAGAATTGAAAAAACCGACATACCCAACACGCATGCCTTCTTCAATATCGGTTGGAGAAACTTTATCTCCCAGTCCAACAACAAACTGAAATTTTAAAATAAAAACAAATATTAGAAAGAAAATCATAATTACAGAAAGGAAATAACCATGCATACAGACGTCTACGTACAAGTGTATAACCCATACAAATATATCCAGAAAGAAAACAATTCCTAAAATAAATAAATTTGCACTAATACACCAGCAAACAACAAGACATCTCTTTGGAACATTCTAAACAATACCAAAAGCCTGACACCAACTGCGAACGAGATGCAACATAGCACAAAAAATTACTGCAAGGCTATGGTTAAAAAGATAATCACAACATAACATAGTTTTTACCAAAAATAAAAAATGAAAAAAAAAATGAAAAAGCGCTAAAAAGAAAAGAGAGAAAAAAGGAAGGAAAAGAAACTATGGAAATGGTAAGCTCGAGTACCTTTGCAATTTGCTTCACATTGATCACATACTTTGCATCTTCAGTGTTCGGATTGATTATCTTGGTGCATCTTGCAACCTGCTCAACAATAAAGGCATTTACCATAAGTATTCAGAACTTAAAGTGTAAAAAAAAGGAAAGAAATTATAGAAAAACTACACATAGACAGTACCTGGAGTGGTTGCTCCTCCTGCATCATTTGCTTGTCAGAGACAAGATCCCACTGGCTAGGAGCTGCCAATCCAGTATCAGATTCCTTGATACCTGTTATAAAATAAAGACCATTAATTCAAATGAGAAAGACTAGCAATGTAGCATAATGCAATCTCCAACAAAACTTAGCTCAAACAGTAACTGAACCACACACTCATCAGTAAACAAACATGAACACGTCATTTGTCACATTCAGAGACAAGAGTAACATTAGAAATGCTCACAAGCATAGGGCACCCTGAAAGCCATTTAACTATAAAAATAATACAAGTCCACTGGAAATTTCTGTAAATTAGGCCCAAAGGTTGACAGAATTGTCATAAGCTTTACTTATTAAGATTTAGGAATATCCTAAGCTGTTTGGACATCATTAAGACATAAAAATTGCAAAATCTCCTTCCACTGATATCCAATTAATCCAAAACAAACTCATAAAGGCTAATCAAATTCAAATTAGGGGCAGCTTGCCAGCAAACACACGGTACCCTTCAAAGATTAATAATATCATTTCAACATTGGCTGCAGATTAATAAAATGATCCAGATCAGGAGGCAAATGAAGGGGCAATAGTAGTAGTTCAATCAACTATCCATACCAGTAACTAATACGAAGTAGAATTTTGCAAAACACATCTTGAAGCAAAAAACAAAATAAGAACTTTGCGTACCCTTCAGGCCTTCACAATCTGAAAAGGTGTATAGTACTATAGTGCAACAAAACAGGGGATACGATAATCTAACTGAGACATTATCTTGTACTTATAAACTATCTCTAGATTAAGGAATTAAAATTATACAAGTATTTTACCCACAAGAATGATACAAAAAGATAATCTTTTCTAAGTTGATTAGTTTAGAGGGAAAAATGAAGTCGATGAATTCAACGAACTTCAAACAATTATAACACAAAAACCAAGAAAGTGTCTTGTAAATCAATACATAATCATACATACCAATTAAGTCATTAACTTTTTTTGCCATATCCTTAATCTCCTTCTCCGCCTTCTTGATGCTAGCTGAGTAAGGTCCCAATCCCTGCATAAATGATCAAATTAACCCCAAGAGAATAACAATACAATAAAATCTTTCAAACTACACTGGAACATATGCCTTAATAATTAACACATAATCACCATATTCAAAGCAAAATAGGATCTTTTATTCATTAACAGCCCATAGGAAGGAAAACACAACAGTGCCTATAACAATTTGCCAGAAAGCACTAGTAAAGAGCCTGATTTCAGAAAGGCTTCTAGGTCCCCTGAGCATCCAATATTAAATTTCTTAATTATGTGTTCTCCAAAAAATTCAAAAAGTGATTTTTACAACTTCAACATATATTTTCACAAGGCATCAATTTTAAACAAACAAAGAAAAAAACGAATCGCGGGTTCCATACACACTACAAGTCTACAACCCCTATATGATCATAAATTATATAACAAAAAATCTTAACACTTTGTTCCTGAAAACTTAAAGTATCAATCTTATACTTCAACCCTAGCACTAACCTAAAAATTGCATCTTTCACTATTCACTACCTTCAGTATGAAATCAACTGATAAAATAAAAACATTTATCAACACAATTTATCAAAAATCGCAAATTATACAAGCACAGAAGATCGCAGAAATAAAATTTTCACTTCTCACACAATCTGACACTCGCAGATTTCAATCGACAGCCATAAACCCTATCATTCAAATTCCGTAAAATTCAGCATCAATTATATTTTAAAATCCATAAGCACTCCAATTAAACAAAAAAATAAACCCTAATAATTTCAATGCCAACAAATCGAAGGCAATACTAGCAAGAAAAAAGAAAGTAAATTAGGGTTAAGAATTACATAGGTTTTGAGAAGAGCGATATCATCTTCATCTAAAGGACGGGGATTCTTCTCGTCCTTGAGATCATCTTCGTGGTCAATCGCCATTGTTGAGTTGAGGGATTTTCTCTCTCCTCCGCTTTGTATAAATACTCGTGGTTGCAAAGTTTTCTTGAAGAACAAGTGAGGTGAGCTCTAAATAAGGAATTAAAAGAAATAATTGCAGAATTTTTTATTTATAGGAGAAAAGACCCAAAAACATAATATTTCGTCTTACGTTTGGAATCGGATAAAACAGGAGTTGGGTTGGGTTAAGTTGTGGTTTTTAAGCCCATTTATAAAGTGTTTGTTAGCCCAAAAATTTTCAATTTTATGGAAATATTTTAATTATAATAGTTGTTAATTTGAATAATCTTTGTAAATAATTTAAATTTGTTAGGTTCTTTCAAAAAAAAAAAAAAAATTAAATTTGTTAGGTTTGCTTTGTAAAATACCTATAGATTCTTGAATAATTTTTGTGGGTGATTTCCATAAAAATTGTTCAAAGATTAAAAAATTCCTAAATTACATTCTTTTTACAAAAAAATTCCCCCCAGACCATCCAACTCAGCATTTAAATTAATTATTTTTTTTTTACAACTTACTAGTAAACCGCTAATTCACATATAAAATCGCTAATTCAATTAGCGGTTTAGTAGTTAGGTGAAATAATCTCCACAATTGTATGCACAAATTCTTATAAAATCGCTAGTTCAATTAGCGGTTTTGTGTTGAATGATTTTTTTTAAAAAATAAAAACACAACAAACTTTCTTATGTGGACGGTATGGAAGGAATATTTTGTAAAAAGGGAGTAATTTGGGAATTTTAGTCTTTTACACCCAACTTTTGTATACATTTGTGTACAATTATTTACTGTACATTGAGGGTCACTTTTTATCAAATTTAGGGTCATTATTACAATTTTTTAAGGTAATTTTTATCAATAAAGCATAAATATTTCGTAACTTTTATTCATATTAGTTGTTTTTATTTATTTTTATTTTTATTTTTATTTTATTTTATTGCTCATTTTAGGGGTAACTTTGATATTTGATTTATTTAAAAATTTGTAAAGATTCTTAAGGTTATAATTATATTGTTGTAAAATAATACTCTCTCTTTTCTGCAAAAAAATAAAAATAAAATACTCTTTTCAATGGTATAAACATAAATACGTAGTATATTACTTTTCTATCCTAAATTACACTAAATCATATGAGATACAGCGCGCCTATATGATATTGGTACTCCCTATGGCTCTTGAAATGTTCATATGTTATACATGAACTCGTAGACAGATTATGGCCTATTCAAACAATAGTAGTTGATAAGAGAAAAGAGTATTCAGTTGTTTAGATTGCTCAACCTTATAAGCTGTACGTATATTCAAACAACAGAAGTTACAAGCATCCTAATACGTTAGCTTCGCTGAGATTAAGATAGAACCTTACTTCTTGCAAACTGCAAAGAGTAGATAATTGAAAAATGTGACTACACTACTAAGTACTAACAATAATACTGTAACACAAAACAGGAATAAGTCTAATGTTTATGAAAGTAGTAGTATTTTCATACGAAATATTACAGAAACTTCATAAGTTCTTCACATAAAAAATATTGTTATAGTCAATTACAAAATAATTCCCTAAGTTTAATTATAGTCCCTTTCATCAAATTCAGAGATATATCTTGAGTACTTGACCAGCAAACCAAGTCCACCCTTTGACCCAAAGTAACTACGGAAGCATATAATCTGAACTTCCATCATCAAGGCATCCCATGAAAGAAACGATACAAAAACACACCCACAATCACAAACAATGCAGATATCTCAAAGCAACAGACATCTTATCTTCATAATACTTTGGTATTCCTTCCTTTTTTGTTATCAGTACACGGAAGCTTGCAATCTGCAAGACCAACAATCCCTTCTCGCCTTTTCTGAACCTCTTACATCTCCTTTGGGTCCACTGAAATGGAGCACTTCCTCTGATTGCTGCTCCTCTTGGGAAGGAATTGGTTGTGATGACAATGGCAGGATCACGCGTTTGTGGATTCCTGGTAGAGAATTGACAGGCTACATATCATCTTCGCTAGGGAACCTTACAAGTCTCTCTCAGCTTAACATTTCTTATAATTTCCTAACTGGTGTTCTCCCTGCAGGAGTTTTTAGTTCATTAAGTAGCCTTGACATCGTTGACATAAGCTCAAATCGTTTGAGAGGTAATCTCTCAGCTTCCTTACCTTTGGGATCGAATCTGACAAGTTTTAATGCTAGCAACAATGAGTTAACTGGTCATTTTCCTTCATCCATATGTAAAACTTCACCTTTACTTAAAACTCTTGATTTCTCTCGTAACTTTTTCAATGGAGAAATTCCTGTTGGATTAGGCAGATGCTCCAACCTTGAAGTTTTTCGAGCAGATTGCAATTATCTGTCTGGAGAACTCCCTGGTGATATTTACAGCTTGCAGTCACTTGTGGTACTGTCACTGGCTGCAAACAATATAAGTGGAACTATACAAGGCATACTGAGCCTTACCAACCTCAAGATTATTGAGTTGTATGGGAATTACTTTACTGGGGAAATACCTCAGGATATCGCGAAGCTCTCTAAATTAGAGCAACTGCTTCTTCACCTCAACAATTTCAGTGGTTCAATACCAGCATCCTTGATGAACTGCACACAACTCATAAAGCTTACTTTACGAGGATATAATCTACAAGGTTACACCTCTGCACTTGATTTCTCAAGACTTGTCCAGCTCCAAATACTTGACATCGGGCACAATAACTTCACTGGAAATTTACCACAGAGCTTATTCTCTTGCAAGTCACTAACTGCAATAGGTGTAGCAAGTAACAGGTTAAGTGGTGAAATTTCTCCCAACATAGTGGAGCTGAAATCTCTTTCTTTCCTCTGTCTCTCGGGCAACAAGTTCATTAACGTCTTTGATACAATCAGAATTCTGTTAGGTTGTAAGAATCTTGAGACCTTAATCCTATCAAATAATTACTATGATGAAACTTTACCTGCTGAAAAGAGCTTCATAGGGCCAGCTGAATTCACTAACCTGCAAGTTCTTGCTCTCGGAGGATGCAACTTCAGAGGGCGATTTCCAGAATGGCTGTTGCATATCAAGAGCCTAGGAGTTCTGGACCTGTCATACAATCAGATAACAGGTAGAATTCCAGATTGGTTTGGTACTTTGCCAAGCCTCTTCTACTTGGACTTGTCAGTGAATCGTCTTTCAGGAGAATTTGCGCTGCCACTCAACAGTTTTCCAGCATTAAAATCAGAGGGGTCTGCTCACAAATTGAGCCAAAGTAACCTCAAGCTCCCAGTATTTATTGCTGCCAACAACACCACAAGACAGCAATACAATGAGCTCTCAGTCCTATTTTCCATGAAACCAAACAATGGAAATGGATTTTCCATTGTAAAAGGTTTTCAATGGAAAACCAATTTCATTTGAAAATGTTACACCCTACGAAACGGAGCCTCTAAGTATAACATTCAAGTAAATTAGAATTTAACAAAAATGGCAGAAGAGATTAGTAAGATTCGAAAACCAGAGATTAGGTCAATTACTCACCGAGATTAATTTTTATGCTTAAGACAGTCCAATGAGGCAAAGCATGGATAATACATGTAGGCAGCACCAACTACAAGATCTATCCCTTTTATCTCAGCAATCATCTCAACTGTATCATTCATGAGATTGAATGCAAATAAGGATGGTGCCACATAAATAAAAACAACAGGTGCCTCAGGATGGAAGGCTATTGGCGCTATATGTTTATTATTGGCCACAAATTGGCGTAAACATTCCTCAGCAACGGGTAATTGGCATAAAGATATGCCCGGTTCTTCGAATACAAGCTGTGGAATCCAACCTTGGGCATCTAGTGAACTTCCATTGTGTTTCCAAATCCATAACCCAGGAAGCATAGAGTAGCAGAAGTAGAGACATCCTTGAGATCCATGCAACATTCCACGGCCCTCTAAAACACGTTTTGGTATGCGTAGGGAGTAAGCACTACTTACTTGCTCGCCTGAACGGAATTTAACTCCCACAACATAGCTCTTGCTTGTTATGAAAAACAAAGTGTTGTCAAGAAATACAGCACCAAACAAGCTCCAATGTGCTAAACAGACAGCTTTTTTGAGGCAGAACTCGGACTCAGACCATTGGTCCTTGCTAGAAGAAAAAACCTCAGCCACTACCCTTCCTCCTCCTAGCTCCTTGTTGAAGCTGATAACTCTAATATTACACTGGGAGGAGAGAATATAATCTGAAAGATTGATGATGGTGCAATACCGAGGTTTGGAAAGTCCTCGAACCCTTCGGGCTAAGGAAGGGCACATAGGCAGGACAAATTTTTCTCTGGTGGCAGGGTTGTATACATGAAAAATAAATGTATCACGCGAGCTGATAAGTATTAGTCCCCTGTGTATGGTCCAGAAGATATTATGCATGGTATTTGAGACCAGGTTGCCATAGTCTACGGTTAAGTTTCCCAATGATAACGACGTCAAGCCATTACCATTGGCATCATACCTATCCTTATGGTGGTCATTCATGTCTACGGTAGCACTTTTGGTTTGACCATCCAAGGACCAACTAGTACTCTTGTAATCAGCAAGGGATAAGTAACTGATACTGTACTCTTTCTCGTCAATACTCCAATTAGGGTGACCAAAAGGCAACTGATAACGCACAGTATTTAATTAGCATATACAAATTGAAACTATGGCATATAGGCATACTAGCAACCTAGAAGATCAAATTGCATCATTAACTCATTATATATTTTCCCTAAAAAATTAAATAAAAAACATATATATTTATTTTAACGCTTAAAATTATAACCGTAACCGTTAACCGCTATATTTAGCGGTTCGGTCAACCATAACCGTTTAATTTAAAGGTTCGGTAAATTAACCGTTTAAATGAACCGGCTATACCGGCTAACAGTTAAGGTAAACGGTTACGAGTTTTTTGCCCACCCTAGGTACTATGGACCTAATGGTGAGACCACTGTTATTGTGAGAACCAGAGCAGGCAGGGCACCCGCCTAGGGCCCCAAATTTTGAAGCCCAAATATGCTAATGAAAATCCAAAATTAAAAATAAAAATTAAAATTAAATTATAGTGCAGCGCATAAGACAAGGAATTACCACCTCAATTAGAATAATGGAGTCTTCTACTAAGTACAAGAGTTTCATTATAATAAAGTACATAAAGTTTTCTTAAGTCTTAAAGTTTCCTTAAGAATAAACTACAAAGAGTATCAATTGTTTGTAATAGAATTCTACTATCCTTCAAAAAAAAAAAAAAAAAAAAAAAAAAAAAAAAAAAAAAGAATTCAACTAAAATGGCAAAGTAAACATCTTGACCAACAGACCAAGTCCACCTTTGACCAAAAGTAAACGCTTAATTAGTATCAAATTATTTTAGCTTTCATTCTCAAGTCCACTAATGACATAAGTAGAAAAACACACCCAAAACATTCACAAAAAAATGTACAGAAGAGAAGAGTGAAAGAACTGAATAACTACTATTTAAGCTATGAAGTTAGGCTTCTTACCTTTATTACCTCAAAGCAACTCTGATCTTCTCTTCATATTGCTGTTACTATATTCCTTAACCTTCTCTAATCAGCAAGCTTGTAATCCACAAGATCAACAATCCCTTTTCGCCTTTTGTAATTCCCTATCCTCTTCATTGGGTCCTCTGAATTGGAGTTCAGACACCAATTGTTGCTCCTCTTGGGAGGGGATTGGTTGTGATGAAGAGGGCAGGGTAACTTTGTTGTGGCTACCCTTGAGAGGATTAGAAGGAAGCATCTCCGCTTCGCTTGGAAGCCTTACAAGCCTTTCTAAGCTCAATCTATCCTATAATCATCTTATTGGGTATCTCCCAGAAAGACTTTTCAGCTCATTGAATAGCCTTGAGATCTTTGATATACAGTCAAATTCTCTGTATGGTAATCTCTCGGCATCTTTTTTCTCAGATGGTAGTTTTTCTTCCACCATTCAAGTTATAGATATTTCAAGCAATATTTTTCATGGAGGAATTGAACCATATTGGTTCTTCCACGGTTCAAATTTGTCGAGTTTCAATGCCAGTAACAACGGCTTTACAGGCAACATTCCATTAGCTATTTGTATCACTTGTCCTCTGCTTAGGACACTTGATTTCTCTGACAACAGTTTTAGCGGTGAGCTTCCTGTTGGACTAGGGGGATGCTTGAATCTCAGAGTACTCCGAGCAGGTTTCAATCTTCTCTCTGGATTACTTCCTGATGACATTTACAGACTAAGGTCACTTGTCGAGTTATCACTGCCTGTAAATAACATTGGTGGAACCATTGGAAGTGGAATTTTAGAACTTGCAAACCTCAAGATCATCAAGCTGTACTCAAACAACTTTGCTGGTACGATCCCTCAAGAAATCGGGAAGCTATTTAAACTGGAGCAATTGTATCTTCAAATCAACAATCTCAATGGTTCTATACCAGCATCATTGATGAACTGCACAAATCTTGTAAAACTCATTCTTAGAGTGAATTCCCTGGAAGGTAACATCTCTAAGCTTGATTTTTCGAGGCTTAACCATCTCCAAACACTAGACCTCGGTAACAATAAGTTCATAGGAAATTTACCAGAGACCTTATTTTCATGCAAATCAGTAACTGCAGTTCGAGTAGCCTCCAACAACTTAGCAGGATCAATTCCTCCCAATATAGTGGCATTAACATCTTTAACTTTCTTATCTCTTTCTAATAATAGCTTCACCAATGTGTCGAATGCAATCAAGATTTTTGCAGGTTGCAAGAGCCTCGTCACTCTCATCCTGTCAAAAAACTTCTATAACGAAGTTATACCAGGCATAAAGACTTTCATAGGACAAGAAGGATTTAAAAACCTACAAGTTCTTGCCTTGGGAGGATGTAACTTTGAGGGGCAAGTTCCAGAGTGGCTGGTCTATATCAACAATCTTGTGGCTTTGGACTTGTCGTACAATCGAATTACAGGCAAAATTCCAGATTCAATAGGCAACCTGTCAAGCCTCTTCTACTTGGACTTTTCAAGGAATCTTCTCAGAGGGGATTTTCCACTGCAACTCTCAAGGCTTCCAGCATTAATTTCAGAGAGGGTTGCTCAAAAACTAAGCCTAAGTTTTCTTCAGCTCCCAGTGTTTGTTTCCCCCAACAATGTTACTACTCGCCAATACAATCAGCTCGAGCACCTGCCTCCAGCAATATACCTCAGCGGTAATCACCTAAGTGGCAGAATTCCGGTTGAAATAACTCAACTACAGAATCTTCATATCCTTGATCTCAGTGAAAACAGCTTCTCAGGCAGCATCCCACCAAATTTTTCGAATCTCACAAATCTAGAAATGCTTGATCTTTCTCAGAATAATTTGACCAACGGAATTCCAACATCACTACGTAACCTAAATTTCTTATCAAGATTTAATGTTTCACACAACCAGCTTGAGGGACCAATACCTGAAGGAGGTCAGTTTGAAACTTTCACCGAAAGTAGCTATATCGGTAATCCAGGGCTATGTGGTCGAGTTCTGCAGAGTCCTTGTTCAGCTCAGCCTGTTCAAGACGCACAACATCAGGATACAGCTGATAAAAGCAAGAAGACATTTCTTGTTGAAGGATTTCTAACTGGTTTCTCCATAATATTTCCTTCCGTTCTTGCAATTCAAGCATACCGTCATCGGAGGATCCTTTATTACAGCAAGAAGCGATGAATACCCCTATTCAGGCAGAAATCACTGGAAAGTTATCTAAGATCTCTATCACAATAATAAGTACGCGGCAAATGCCAGCAACACTGCAACGCCTTTTTGTTATAAATGAAGGAAAAAAAACTTCATAGATTTGAATTTTTAATATTTATCAGTACTTTTGCTTGTTGTACAGTTTACAACAGCCCCTTAACTTTCATTTCACAAACGAGCTTATTTCACATGAATCAGACTCTCCTTGGTTACATAAGGCTCTGCAATTTTTTCCAATATCCCATAAAACAACAATTATAAATTGATTACTAACATCTTCACAACCCACATAATATTCAGAAAGATGGTCTTACATTGTGCAGCCGATCAAATAAACTTCAGAATGCAGGAGTAGCAGCCAGAATTTATGCAATATACAAGCATTTGTTATTCGAAATTCAACATCAGCACTATACATTGCTAATGAAAGCCAACGTATTAAAATTAATCAATCATATGATTAACCAGGCCAAAAGTCAAGTACAAAGCTTATCTGTTTTTTGGAGAAAAAAACAAATCTTTTTATTCAGTTTGGGGAAAATAAATAGGCAAAGCTGGGGAGTCTGCTACACACACCCCTCACTGAGCAAAATTTCTATCGACAAAGCTGTGAATATATCAGTGGGCAGGAGAAAGCGAAATACAGAGGCAATAAGTAAATATGCCTAAACCTTTAGCAGAGAACTATTCATAGAATTATATAGCTGGTAATCTGGTAATCACTTGAAACCCATGGATCATTAGTTCTATCAATTGAAACCCTGAAAACAAGTGTCTACAAATGCCTACAAATTCTCAATCTGTATGTGGTACGATTCTTCTTACAAAATTGCAAATCTAATCACTGTAAAGAAAAGTTCTTCAGATATGCTCCTAATCCTAACCAACAATTCAGCTACAACTCCTGGTACCTGAGAACCTCTTGCGGATTCAGCTCAAAAGTCTTGCAAATATCTATCATGACACATCTGCTAAGGCCATCACCTGGATTTCCACAGCGAACAAGTTCTTCCAGACGCTTCGATGGTTCCAAGACCTACCCAAATATGAAGAATCATCCTCAGTGGGTAATAGAAAATACATTGCAAAAATAAGGTTCTTTATCGGCCAACTTGCACGACAGGCCAAAACTTTCATGGTTTTAATTTATACTACGTAGTATTATCTTATCAAACTTGAGGAAGTTATGATCAAACACTGAAATACTTTATTAGCTTCTCTAATTGTTAAAAGTAAAAACAACAATCCCCCTGGCTTAATTTACAAATTGAACTTCACGATTTATTCAATCTATATATTCCAGCATACACATTTCAAGTGGCAGTGGTGACTGTTTATCAGCAGGCTACACCCAGCAAAAACTCAACAACCAAAGAGGGGAAAAAAAAAAAAAAAAAAAAAAAAAAAAAAAAAAAAAAAAAAAACAAAGGTTTCTTACCAAACGTAACCCAGTCGCTTCATCATGGGAGCAATTATGACTTTTATTTTCTTTCTTGTTACTGCACCGACCATCTGAACCATCTGAGACAAGCTGAAGAAGCTTTTCACTGCCCTATAAGATTTTGACCAGCATTACTAAGTTAAATCTTCAATAAAAAAAAATTAAAAAAAAAAAAAGTTAAAACATAAATAAACAGAATTAAGTGGAGTATGGCCCTAGAACCTGTGTATATCACATCTACAGGGGGGTGGGGGAGTGGCTTAAATCAATAGTATCGTCGCAGAAACACAACCTTAATACAAGTGAAGCAGTGTAATATATGAAAACTTCTTGCTCAAACTCAAGGTAGTTGCAATTCAATAAAGCAATGAGAGGGAAGAATATCTTTCAACGGCAAATTATGTCTCTACAACATGAACTGCTAAGAGCTTTGAATAGCCAAAATTGTATATATGATCTCTCTTCACACATTGAGCTTTTCAAGTAACAAATACTAGGTAGTAGTGAGCCAGTGAGGTAATCTTCACCTAGATTTCCAAAGGAGCCAAAAAAATGGATAGTAGGTTTTGTAGACATACAACATCTGTAGCAAGCTAGGCAGGAGTCTGGCATGCTTATTAACTGTGAAGGTTGGTGTAAAATCTGGAGTATTGTAACTTATGAGCTCTTTCCAAAATTTTCAGTAATTTGACAAGCAACAGTAATCTCTCCACCTCAGTAAAATTTAATTAATTGCAATAAAGCTCTAAAGACACCTAACAACTTCAACAACTACATATTTACATAATGTATTGTCAGCATTGTATCTCTAACAAAGGTTCCTCCAATAACATGGAAATCCTTATATTTCAATACTAGCAAAGACGTAGCAGCATTATGCATTTATAAAGTTGTTCGAAACACATGTTGGAATTGGAAAGCACAAAAAGTAGACCACTCAACCCAATTTTTGAGCAAACCACAATGATCAATGACCAACAAACATCAATTTGACCATTATAAAGAAAAAGGTAATGTGATTTTTTACAAAAACTTACTTTCATCCTAAAAAAAATAAAAAATAAAATTCATACAGAGGTTTACAAGACTCCTATCACTCATAAAAATACAAAACATGACCCAACCTTAGTTAAATAATGAAAATAAAGCACACACCTGCCAGGCACGCCAGTGGGAATATGTGCGATACAGCAGCCAAAAGAATGGGATGTTGGGCAAAGGTAGAACCTGATCATCAAGGACCAGATGATATCAGTTTTGGCTACTGCCAAAAGTCAAGAAAAAAACAACAGTTCATGGGCAAGATCATTACCATGAAGACAGAAGATACTGGAAGCAATGCTGCAGAGCCATACAAATACTTTTTGTGAATTATTGATCCACTGAAGAAAAAAAAAATATACCAATGTATCATCAATAAATAAATTACTCACTGCCTTGAAAATACAGACAGCTAGGGAAAAGAACTAAGGAAGTGGGCATTCAAATACACAATAGTGAAATCTAGCAACATTCAGTAATAATTAGACTAAGGCAAGCCAACATGGTGACCACCAGGGTCCACATCCTCCACCAACACCACTCTAATAAAGCATTGATTAGAATTTAGGATCATATACCCACACTCAACATAGGCAGACATACCATTGTTTGAGAACTATGCGCTTCCAAGAAGCAAATATTTTATTAATGAATGTTTGCAGAGGAGAGAGGCCACCTGCTAACCACTTATTTCAGCATTATAAGGCTGACTTAAAATACTAAAAAGAAAAAGAAAAAAAAAAAAAAAAAAAGGTGCACTCACAAAGTCACAAAAAGTCCAACAGTGCAAATAAATCAAAACAGTCTACTTACCTTCTCATATACTTCATATTAACTAGCTATGCACACTTAGTTTCACAATGCAAAAATATCAACTATGCTCTAGGTAAATATATAATGCCAAAAAAAAAAAAAAAAAAAAAAAAAAAAAACAGATATTCAATACCTCATAGCAATGTGTCGTAATCTTCGACGTACAAGTCTAGCATTTAAACTGCATCATCAGAAACAAATAATAATTGGAAACTCAGAATTTACAATAGGTGTGATTCTACAAATTAAAATCTAAATAGAAAATAACTGATATTCCTATAGGAAATATATATTTAGTATTTCAACTAATTAGAGATGGGAAGTGAGTGCAATGTGACAAAATTTAAGAGTAAAAAATCTGGTTGTTAGTAAATAGTGTCGAATAGCTAGTATATGAGCACGGCAGCACGCTGACTAATAAACCGCACTCTTATGTTAGCTAGTTAAGAACAACATTGAATACATCTCATAACAACTTATGAAAATGAGGGAATGCCAAATACAGAAGTCCAAACATGAAAGCAAAGTGGGAACCTTGTTGGATATGTAACTTCAACTCCAGTGACTTCCTTAGATATAGACTTCAAGAAGAGCTCGCTTGGCTTGACCCGAGAAAGCAACCATAACCCAACACTGCATAAAAGTTTAGGCTTAAAATAAGGAATATGATAGGAAGTCCAGTAATCACAGCAGGCAAAGAGAAAATTTACATCTAAGAGTACCCATGAATCTTGTTTTTGAAAGACCCTTGCGGCGCCTTCTCCAAACCCGTCCAAGCTGTATTCATCTTTAGAAAAAAAAAAAAGAAAAAGATGCTTAACTGATTAAACGAAATACATCAAAATAAGGCACATGCAATTAGCTTTGCACTCATAAATTCCTGCGCACACAAACAAAAATAAGAGAAATCGAAAGGGAAAACAGATGGAGAACATCAAATGGGTAACAACGTAACATATCAAACAGTGGCAGTCATGGCACAATATTCTGACCATAGTACCCAAATTTGCCCCATTTTTATTCAACTTCTCAACATC
The DNA here is from genome assembly GCF_001683475.1 of Chenopodium quinoa. Taxonomy (NCBI): domain Eukaryota; kingdom Viridiplantae; phylum Streptophyta; class Magnoliopsida; order Caryophyllales; family Amaranthaceae; genus Chenopodium; species Chenopodium quinoa. Next base: position 316,303 of record NW_018742881.1, read on the forward strand.
TTAACGAATGAAAATGTGAGACATTAGTTCTAAGTATCAAACTGGTTGTTCTTAGTTTGTGCCTGTCCAATTGAATCGGGCATGAGTGGCATCCACCAACCCACTAGAAGCTCGATACTGGCTAATTCAGGCTTCATAAGCAAAACCAAACTGAAATTGCTGCTTCAATATGAAAAGATAGCAGCTTAGGAACTACAAATGACAAATGGGGAAGTAGTATCTAATCCTAAGTTCATCGCAAGATACCTACACAATATGAAAAAAGGTTCACACTATTGCTTCATAATGCCATATTACGACTGCATTCAACGATCAAGCAAGCGGTAACTAATCTTTGCAGCAAACACCCCATGACAATTGATCATTACTCCAATTAGAAAATGACTATCCTAAACACCAAAATTGGCAACATATCAACATATGAAAAATAGCCCCGATTATTCATATTTTATACTTAATCTCCCAAGATATTACCCACATTCAGAAATTACCAACATTACAACAACAATCTTGCACCCACACATCATTGCTACCAAAATCAACAACCCCTATTCAAGATTATAATGTCAGCCAATAACAATCAAACCAAGAATGCAAAAACTTTTATACAACGGGTGTATCGTATACAACAGACTCAATCACCCCCAGATCACACCCACAAAATTGCAGTAATGTAAAAGAGGGAGGAGAGAGAAAGACCTTATGTGAGACAAAATCAACAAGAAGCTCAGCATTAGCAGTAGCAGGTTGAGAAGAGGATGAGAGAGACTTCCAAAGATCTCTAACAGTAGTAGGCGTAGACGATAAATTTGACGCATCGCCGGAAATTAAGGAATCCATTGATCTGCTAAAACACCAATTCCTCCCTTTTACGGGAAACACTACCAATCTAGCTCGCATCATTGTTGTTTAATTGAAGATTAATGTTTAAAGATTTAGAAAGAAGGAAGGGTTTAACGAAGGATAATAAACCCTAGAAATACAAAAGGATGGAAATCATGGAATTTGGGGATTTTTTTCAGGTGAGAGAAATGAAGAAATAATGACCAAGAGAGAGAAAACGGCGGGATTTTGAAGAATTAATGAATCAAGTGTTGTTTGGTTAAACCAACGAATTAAAATTTGTAGAATTAGAAATGAGTTTTCCACCATGGGGCGCTTGGAAGTTGGAATGGGGGTAATAACACATAAATTAAGGCAGGTTATATTATTTTCAATTCAGTTCATTTCAGCTATAATAATTTTACTTCAGTTTAGTTCTTATCTTAATTTATTTCTTTTATAAAATATTTAGTTCAGCTTAGTCAATAAAAACAGGCCCTAAGGAGTAATAAAAGTCAAACTAGGTAAATTATAGTTGATTAGAGTTATTATTGTAGGGAGACAAGGTATTTATGAATAAATTAAGGTTTTAGTGATATAAAAGAGAGGGGTGAAGGAATCATTACCCTTAAAATGAGCTCCACCAGCCAGTTTTGACCTCCAGTTACCGTGGACGATAACCGGTTTTGGCCTCTGCCACGGTAACTTGTTTTGGCCTCCGATTACCGTCCACGGTAACCGGTTTCAGCCTCCGGTCCGGTTGACCATGGTAACCAAAGCCCAAAACCGGTTTATCGTGGAGCTTTGGTCGACTCCAGTTCTTTTTCCGTCAAGCCACCTTGATCACTATCCATTTCTCATCAACGTTTGCCATCGTTGTGGCTGTCTAGTGTAGAAGGTGGTAGTTGATGGACTAATGTTAGAGAATGAAAATGGGAAAAAACAGTCAGTAAGGACAAGATTGTCAGTTTGATTGAAATGATGGCGGTGGGTGGTGGCATTAAATTTGAACGGCGGTATTTAACATCCCCAAAAAAAACATGCGTTAACAAACGTGCAAAATTATAATGAGAAATATTTAGTAATGGACGGAGTTGTTTGAAGCTTTACACCTAACGTTTATGACTTTAGGAAAATTTATAGAGTTAGGACCTGTTCATATAAATTGAACTGAACTGATTAGAGCTGAACTGAACTAAACTGAATAGAGTTGAAATGAATATTTTATGGGATTTGGAAATTATGAACTGAAGTGAATCAAGTGATTGGAGTTGAATTGAACTGAACTGTATTAAGGTGAAGTGAACATGCCCTTAGTGGGCTTAATGTTTCCTTTCATGGGTTATATATATTCACTAAATTCATATGTGGCTGACCGTCGGGGTTACTCGGTCAGGGATTAGTCGAGGTTAATCGATCAGTTAGGGGTTACTCGATCGATTTTAAATTACTCGATCAGGGGTTACTTGGTTAGTCGGGGATTTCCGATCAAATCAGTGTTTTCGTGTGAGGGTCAGCCGACCACACTGTGTGGCCAGCCACATAGTAAACGCACTAATATGTTCACTAACTACTCGTGTAGTTAGGTTCACGAGTTATTCATTTGACGTCATGATAAGATGTGATATCTTAAAGACGCAAGGTGATTTTATATGAAATTTTGATATGAATTCATTTTATAACTTTTTTTTAAAATTATTGTCGTATTCATAATTGTTAATTTGAATATAAATTTATAATTAGGATTTAATTATCATACTAATTTTAAGATTTCCAAAAGTCTGAAGCACAAAGCTCATTTAGTCATTTAGTAAATTTAGAAGAGTTTGTTTATAATTAAGTTGTGTTTGTTCATGAAAAACGCTCATTTGTCAACTTGTTTGGTAAATGAGTAGTCCACGAGCCGTTCGCAAACACTATAGTTTACTAAGTGAATCGAGTTTGGACATATGTTTGAGATCGCTTGAAAGCTTGTGATTGTGCTCGAGCTCGCCTAGATTAAATGAGGTTGAACATGAACGAGATAGTAATTGGCTCAGCTCGGCTCGGCTGCATGAACTACACCCCTAGTCTTGGCCCTGTTATTAATAATCCTTTCCAAGGTGGTTGTATGTCAGTTGGTATGTTGAGCGAAGAAGGAATGTGTGGAACAAAAGTTTGGTATTCATGAGTCTTTTTTGTTACTTCGTATTACTTTGTCTTTGAGATTGACTTTTGTTGATCAATAATAATATATTTTCTCCGTTTTTTTAATTTACACCATTTAACTTTTAAATAGATTATACATTGACTAAGTTTTGTAATTTGTAGTTATCATAAAACATAAGGATCACCAAGAATTATTTGAATCTTCCTAATGTATATTTTACTAATATCCATTTTTTATAATTTACAATGTTTTATAGTTTATTAGAGATATTAATTATTAAAACCTGATTTTTGACGGGCTTTGGACAACATTTTCCGGCCCGATTTTTAAAAAAAATAAAAAATTGAGCGGGCTTAGGAAATCAATTTTATGCAATTTAGTTGATTTTTTTCCCAGCCCGAATTGGCCTGAAAAGCCCGCATGGCCCACCTAGTTTGGACGGGTTTGGGCACACATTTTTCGGCCCGAAACTTGGCCCGACCCAATAAATAGGCAATTTTTTACCTTGGCCCGGCCCGCCCATTGATCACCTCTAATATTATATACTACTCCGTAATAGACACACCCGCAATGTCACATGTTATCTCTTGGCTTGGTGTGTCCTTAGTTTGTAAAATATAATTACGTAAAAAAATATAATACTAGTATATCTTTAACACAAGAGCTTGTGCACTTGGCCATCATATTGTGAGAATACTAACCGAGTAATTCCTATAATATTGTATTAACCCGAACATTTATTGCTATTGAAAAACCCAATGTTAATATGATAATTTGCAAATTGCAATACATTCAATTAATCAAGAAAATCGACAACACTAGTTCAAACTGACTTCGTGTTTCCATCAATTACATACACACACCTCTGTGTCAAATAGAGCATATCCTCGTTAGACATTCAAAGAACTTGATGGGTAAAGATAAAAACAATCCAAAATAAATATAACACCACCAAACTTAAATAAAATCATATTGTGAAATTCAAATTAACAAAAAAGTTAAATAGGATATATTGTATAATATTCCGTATTAGTTAAACATTACTCTGTTATAAGCAAAACATCGAAAAGAATGACATTATTATGTGGTACACAAGACATGTTCAGAAACTGTAATTCAAAATTCTTCAACTTGTGTTTCTCTTCGGCTCGTGTGAAATGGAAGCTGAGTTTGTCTCCGGCTCGTTTGTAAAGTAAGTCAATAGTAGCATTAGGAGCCAAAGCAATTCTCATTTGAGGCCAGTCCTTTTCAAGGGTTGTATAAACCACGATTTTATCACACGTGCAGTCCTTTAAGTCGTATTCTCTTGTCTTGTTGATTTTCTCAATTACTTCCTGTATCATCTGTAGTAACAACAACAATAGTAGTATCAAATTAAAGCCTTAATCCCAATAACCAAGGCACTATATATAAGTAAATAAAGTATCCGCAAATTATTAATTTCTATCATAGTAAACAAATAAGTTTAATTTGTTACCTGGTTTGGGTTTAATGACAATGATTCGAATTTGTGGTTAATTGTATGCGCGACACCACTAGAGGATAAAGCTACCATCTCCTGATGACCATACATGCCTAATAATTGCTTTAGAGCACCATTATTGGTGAACAAAAAAAAATGGTTCATGGGTCACTATCACCATTTCTCTCTCATCCACATCAACCCAGCAAACCATTTACAAAATTCACTCTTAACAATAAACACTAAACAATGATTCATCATCAATACTCCCTACCCCACCTTATTTTATTTTTGTAAATATAACCTTTTTGTTTCATAATTATAATTTATTAACCGATGTCAATGTAATTAATTGACGTATTTAATATTTTAATCGTGATTACTAATTAAGAAATTATCGCGTTTTTTTTATCAGCTTTTTAAAAAATTAATTCTTGTGATTAATATTTTTTAAACAACAACGCAGCTAATTTTAATTAACATAAAAAAAGAGGTACAAATCGTGATTACAGTTCTACAACTATAATCTAGTACATTTTATTTAAAAAAAAACACAACTACACATCGTTTTGTAAGATGTACTTAGGGATAACCATTTGTTGTAAACCTAGTTGCCTAAGTTTTCGTTGTTACCAAATTTATTCCATATATGTTCGACCAAGTCGTTTTTTAGCTGCAAATGAGTCTGTTGATCCTCAATCTCTGTTCTACGAGACAAGTATAAGCCGATATCCACAATACGATCAGTACGGTACTCGGTAATGTCCTCATTAGCGTTCCCTCCAGCATTCATAAACTCATTGGTATTAACGTTATTTTGATACGTCTCTCGTTCATCTTCAACGATCATATTATGTATTATGATGCAGGCGAGCATGATATTGTGGAGTATGTCGGTATCCCACGCCAAAGACGGCTTTTTAATAATGGCAAAACGAGCTTGAAGGACCCCAAATGCACGTTCAACGTCTTTTCTTGCAGCTTCCTGGTGTTTTGCGAATAAACGATCCTTATGAGTTTGTGGACTCGTAATGGATTTCACAAAAGAAGCCCATCTAGGGTAGATTCCATCAGTAAGATAATACCCATTCGTATAATGATGACCATTGACTACGAAGTTGACAGGAGGTGTCCGACCCTCTAAGACGTCTTCGAACACAGGGGATCGATGAAGCACATTAATATCGTTGCAGCTACCTGGCATCCGAAAAAACGAATGCCTTTCGCTTCCGGGCCTTATCATAGCTTCCGCACCACTTTAACACGGCTTCAGAGATTCGCATCCACCTTCCCTTCAAACTACTAATAGTTCGTAGGGATATTTCATCTGGATTCGATTCCCTGGCAGCATCGTATGCGTCCAAGACTCTCTTCCAAAATACACCCTTCTTTTGATTTGTGCCGATAATTATGTCGGTGCTGGTGTTCATGTAGCCGGATATAAGAGCCGCAGTTTCTGATCGCGACCAACCTCTATTGTTTGAACCACCAACACGATATTCAGGAGTTGATTGGAGTGGTTGCTGTAACATTTGACTGAAGTTTTGATGGGGAGAAGAAGTTTCATTTCCCTCACCATCATCCTCACATTCTTCATTTGCCTCATCTTCTTCAGATAAGACATTGCTCGATTCCCAAATATTGGGATTCGGTTGTTGTGACGGAAAATAATCAGATGCAGCACCATATTCACCGTAACCCATTGGTATCATGGATGGATGTGGGAAATTTGAACTGCTTTGAGAAAAATTAAAATTTTGAGGGAAATTTGGTGGATTATATGGGAAACTTGACTGGGGTATTTGAGGATAAACTCCAGAAAAATTATGGGGAATATTTGTGGATGTTTGTGAAAAATTTGGGTGAATTGGAGGAAAATTAGCTTGATTCGGGATCATATTTTGACCCAAATTTTTTTATTGCTTTCTATTTGTTTTGGGGTTGGTATTAGCATCCATAATTATAATTTATATTTGGAAAAAATAAAAATTTAATAATAATAATAATAATAATAACGATAATAATAACGATAATAATAATAATAATAATAATAATAACAACGATGATAATAATAATAATAATAACAACGATAATAATAATAATAATGATAATAATAATAATAATAATAACGATAATAATAAAAATAATAATAATAATAACGATAATAATAAAAACAATAATAATAATAATAATAATATTAATAATAATATTAATGATAATAATTAAAAATAATAATAACAATAATAATATTAATATTGGTATAAATAATAATAATAATATTGGTAATTATAGAGGGGATTTTTGAAGAGAAAAATATAGTAGAAAAAAATGAATTTTGAAAGTTGAAAAAAATATATCAATATGGGTGTCTATTTATAGAGGGGAAAAAAATAGAGTCGTTGGTAATTTTTTTTTTTTTTGATTTGTATTTTGTAAAATATATCCGTTGCAAAATTACAACGGATATATTTAAAACAGTGCACACGTGTCAAGCAGCGGCTGGGCCAAGTGGCGCGCTCCCAGCCGCTGATTTCTATTTTTTTTTCTGAGCTTCAACAGCAAAACGACGTCGTTTTGCACCATGAAACAGCAAAACGACGTCGTTTTGCTATAATACCAGTCCAAAATATTGGTGGGGCCCACAGCGAATTAATTCATGGAAATGCTTGCTCCTGCAATCGAACCCATGACCACTCAACATGAACCATTAAAGGTTTGTCATTAAGCCACCACTTTATTTGTTTATTCATTGTGAACAATTAAATAGTTCACCCTTAAAGATGCCCTTAGAAACAAGTAACTTAGAACAAACAAAACAAATAGAAAAGGTACACAAAAACAAAGATTGGAGGCTTTTTACCGGTAAAAACCGATGAGCGGGAAGACAATGGAGTAACTTGGAAATATACTTCCTTGCTATGTTATACTTCCTCCGTTCTTTTAATATTGTACAACTTGCCTCATAGAGAAGTTTTACAATTAATGCACTATTTAAAAATATAGATTATCGTCTGTTTATCAAAGTTGTCCATAAGCAATTAGTCATAAAAATTCATCTTAGAACAAAAAAAATCTCTATTCACAATGAAAATACCCAACATACCTTTATTTTCCACACTTATTCTTTAGTTTATGTTTACATCACATGAGCAATTTTGTATTTTACCTTTCTCTCTATTCCTTTTTCCCACTGAAAAATTATTACTCAACCTATATGAGTATATGTTGCAGTAAATAAGCAAAGGAAGTAGAAGATATGTTGCTACAAATTATGAGCTTCGATTCTGAATATACAGGCTTATTTGTAACATTTTGAAATAGAAAAAGGAAAAATTTTAAATGTATGAGAATGTGGAACAAATAGAATCAATGAATAAAGAGACGAGCAAATTACATTATTTTATCATACACCACTTACATTTCAATGGCTTGTCAAAAAGACTCAAAACCAACATCACAATCCTATTATCTAGTAACTAATGGGCATCCTGCTTCCAATTTCATTCATCCTCTGCTATGAAGTTTGGAGCTTCACCTTGGCAGATGTACTCATCACAAACCGACAACGTCCCCCAACCCTTTCTTAGCCGCAGTATATCTTCAGTGAATGTAGATCCCGATGATCCAATGAACACACTAGACATCGCACATATCGTTTTATCCAGCATGGCTTCCACCTTCATAGTCCAAAAAATGCAAAAGTTACATTGGTAGCAGAAATGGGTAAACTCACAGAATGCATATATATATATATATATATATATATATATATATTATATATATATATATATATATATATATATATACCCAATTGAATGGGAAGAAGGATCAAAGCATGGGTGGTAGCAGAAACAAGTTGACAGCACTGAAAACTTGCAGAACCTTAGTTAAGCACACACATTTTAATTCCATTTTCTCCCCTTACTCAGAAGTCAGAAGTTCGTTAATTTTCCACAAAAATGGTAGCAGATCAAAATAGGCAATTAGGCACAGCCAACATGTAAATCCCCAAAACTTGATAATGCTTATAAGCCCTTAAACACTGGTTTAATTACAGGGGGGGAAAAAATACACTTAACTAATGATACGGATAATAGCAGGTTAAAGATACCATATGGATTCCTTAATATAACGATCAGGTAAGAACAAATAAACTCACCTGGGAATCATCTGCAAGACCATGTCTGTACAGCAAGGCATCCCATTTTTCCGCTGAATTACGAGCTGGCCGCTGAACAAGAGGTACAGGCTTACCATCAATCACAACCAGAGATTGAAGCAATCCTGTTTCACTATCTGCCGCATCTGTGGAAAGATATATGACTGGTGTATTGGCCCTTGCTACCACCCGTGCAACACAGCTTGCAGCTTGAGGAATAGAAAAAAAACAGCTTGGATTCTTAGCATTGCTGAAAACCCAAGTAAACATAAGGTTAGAGGCTGAGCGATGCCGAATACTGTGGCTGTACATTATCAGAAATTGGATAGAACCAGACATACTAGTCCCAAAAGTTCATATATGTTGCAATAGTAGATCAGATGTAGTAAAGACAATATAATCAAGTATATTGCATGCACAACCACAGTGCCAAAGGCTAATGGCCATCAATGAGTGAGTCCTATATAGTAAATCAAATTTGAGTGCATTCAGACAAAGATCCCTTCAGTCCCACAAGAGCTTTATTTCAGACCAGTTGACCTTCAGCAATCATTTCTCAACACTTGCGGTGCTCTCTTAACCTTGATGACATTTAAGAAAATCAACTTGCCTTACAAGTGTTTAGAATTGAGTACATAACTTCAAAGGGAGAAAGAAAAAAAAAAAAAAGGAACTTAGGTGGTCAGTTATGGTGGTTGAAGCAGGAGGAATGGGTGCATTAATAGGGAGTGGTGAGAGCTATTATCTTAATTGAAGATATAAATTTATCACTGCCTTGATCCTACCTCGAATACCACCATTTCCACTCTCTTTTGTGCTCATAATTATCTCTTACTACACCCTTAATTTGTTACTATCTATCCAAGCATGCCATCAGAAGTTAAAATAAAACCCAACAAGCAAGAGGAATGGGTGCATCAATAGGGAGTGTTTATTCATGTTTGCATGATAAAAAACAACATGAATAGATGACACTTCACCACAAAACCTCTGTTACAACCAATTTTTGACTGTTATTGCTTACACGGACAAATTAAAAACAATTCATACATGTTCAAGCAGTTGTACTCTCTAAATCAAAGATATGCAGCACAATGTTATAAAAACAATCTCTGGTCGTAAAGGTAAAACAAGTGAGCCCGTCATTCAGTCACTAAGGAAACAACCCAGAGCAGGAAAGTAAGAATCAAGCTAATAAAAGTATCCAAGTCGGGTATAGCCTGGATTCTGGAACCAGAAAAGGGTACAGGAATTAGTTTGCTACTTAAATTTCAAAGCTTCAAGTTCATAAGAGTAAGTGTTTTACTTTTTTAAGGGATGATTGGCAATGGAAGGAGGGGGTAACAGGTACACTAATCCATATCCAACAAGATTTAGAGATAACACAATACGTAACCACTTATCATCTAAACATACTCTGATTAAAAATGAGGCAAATAATTTACGTATAATAACCTCTGCCTTCTGCATATGATTAAAATAAAGTTAATAAGTAAATAAAAGGTACAAAACATACCAAAACTTTAACCAGCCATGCCTCCGGAAATGAAGGGCAACAAAGTCCTTCCCTAAAAAGGTTTGGACAAAGCGCTGGGCAGTGATCATTATAAGTCGGCTGGGTTCAATCAAAGTTTTGCAATTATGGGCAATCGGACCTCCTGGCTGCATCACCCAGTCCTTTTCCACATCCGCAAAGAACACATCTCCAATTGCAATAACCCCTTCATCAGAAGAAAATTTGGCTTTGACATCTTCAACTGATCTTTTCTTTGGTTTCTTTACATCTTCCTCCCAAGGTGACTCGAGTTTGGGAACGGATAACCCCAGAGATTTCAATTTCTTCACATGCTCTTCATCAACATAACACTTTTGAGGCTGCGAGAAGTAGCAAATGAACCTATCAATACGTAATTCCTTCTTCTTCGCCTCCAAAAACTCTTCATACGTGACAACAGCCTTCTTACCAAGACACTTGTTTATATGCTCAATATCCAACACCCGATTAAACTCATAATCCACCTTATGACTTGGAACAACCAAAATTCGATCCAAAAGCGCTGCAAAAAACATATGCTTCTCCAGGCAAATCAAATGATTCGACATTTGCCCCGACAAACAAATAGCAAACAAGTACTTATCCGACCTCGGATTCCACTCAATGGTTTTCCTCTCAGACAACTTCTGATCCACCTTGCCACAAATATTAACACCTCCCTCTACCATATCATCATTTCCAACACCCAATTCGGAAACATTCCCATTTTTGTGAGTTGACAACAACACCTTTTGAATTTCCTTATTCAACATAATCCCATCAAAAATTTTAGATTTCAAGTCCTCAAAAACAGACTTCTCAACAGGCATCTCACTCAAATTCAAATACCCAGAAGCATTATTATGATTACTAGAACTATAATTCAATCCAAACCCTAATGAAGTTCCCAATGTACTATTCAACAAAGAAATTAAACCTAATTGCTGCTCTTTCAAAAGATACAAAGCCCTTAATTCCGATTCCCTCATTCGATCAGAAGGAGATTTAATCAAATTAACATCCCAAACACTTGAATTATGTAAACCTAACGAAAAAAATAGAAACACAACTAAAAAAAGAATTAAAATCACCAGAAGATACCTCTTCCTGTTCATCTTAAAACGCCGTCGTATCGAAGACACAAAACCAGTATCTTCAACGTGAAAAGGGGAAAATGAGTGTGAATTTGAGGTGGGTTTGACGGCGTCGTTTTGAGGGATCAAGTTCCGGCGATCCTCTTCCTCATCACCTGAAGAATCACCTTCTCTCTCAAGTTCTTTCATCATTGATTTTAACAATTCCTGACAAAAATTCAACAAAATTTCACAAATTCAAACATACCCAGTTGCAGAAATAGCTCAAGGAATCAAAAATTGTTTCTGGGTGTTACAATTTTTGATTGAATCCAATGCAAATTGGAAATTTGTAGGAAATTAGAAGATGGGTTTTGAACTTTTGATTAAGATTGAAATTTCAGGTGGGAAGTTATATTTAGAGTGAAAGATCTGCTCGACAGATAGAGAATAGAGAGAGAGTGATGGTTAAGCTTAATTTGGTTTAGTTGGAACGAAGAATTAAGAAAGAAGCATAATCGAGTAATCATGTGAAATTCGTCGGTGCGACAAGAAAAGGATGAAGATGACAGTTAATCTACACTTCATAACGATAGCCTTGCTTGGTCCATCAATAACTATATACTAAAAGACACATCAATAATGACACGTGTCATCTCTGATGTGTCCTTAGTGATTTTTTTGTATTATTTTTTTTTAAATCTATAATTTAAGGTAACAATTTATCAAAAAAAAATAATATTATTTTATATACACGTTCCATATTAATACGTAGTAATTATTATATTTAAAATAAAAATATTTCACAAATCTTTCTAAAAAAAATTGGACAACTATAAACCAAAAATCATATTCTTAAAATATTTTGTGACCTACTTTACAACAAGAAAAATATTGCTCATTTTTTTTTGCCTACTTTTGTTTTAGTTATGTTATTGACCTTATTGTGTGCATTAGAAGGTACAACTAAAAAATCAACATTTCATATACTTTTATTATTACTCAACTAATTTATGATTATAATATTTATCAATAAATAATCTATAATTATATGTAACTGTAGATTACCGTGCATGACACGGGATCTAACCTAGTTCACCTAATTATTTAAGAGAATAAGGGATAAATCAAGTTTTTTCTTAAAAAGAAAAATGTGCTTAAAGTTAATCTTCTAATTTTATATAATCTCGAGATTGATTTCATCACCCGCCTTTGTGTCTCTATTTACCCCTAAGCTTTTGGTTATATTTAGGAGTTTAGTAAACTTATTGTTTATGTGTATTTTAGAAATGATCTGATCCGATCTAATCTAATCTAATCTGATCAAATCATATATTTAGACTATTGTAAAGTATTTTTTTATTATATAAAATGAATAATAATGAATTTCATCATTTTTTTTAAGAAAAGTATTTGTATGAAATAATAAAATTTGACACTTTTTTAAGTTTATTCAAAATACAAAATCACATCATAATAGATTAGACGACATATATTTGGTGTATGAATTTCGATCGATCAATGTTCGATAAATACATGAAATGCTACTAGTTATTTAAGATTGATTTAATTAGATTTCAAATTTTCAACTGTGTAAGCTTGATTTAGATTTCAACGTGAAACTTGTGTTGTAAACTTGAAAGCAAGAAGGTAAAAGCAAAACAAACTATTTATCACTTAAAAAAAAAAAAGGGATCAATGTTAAAAGAATTAGATACATGACCTCAAATCGACAAATTATGATCACGATGAAATTGGCAATTTTGTGCAACCTTGTGAGAATTGACATGTTATCAATATGCTTCTATTTCCAAACTTGGATAGTTCATAACTTCATATCATGTTAATGAACAATTAAGGCTTTGTTAGTTTGATTCAAAATTAATATATCTAAACCTATCTGTTTCAACTTAAGATATGGGTTGATCTACTTTATTTTAAGTTATTCATTGTAATCGAACTTGTTTTGGCTAACTTATTTTTTTATACGGAATGCTAAAGTTCTTTGCTAAGCCGACTTAATTTTGGGTGAGTTTGGACATATTTTTAATGGTTGCTTTTGGCAGGTTTGGGTACTTTGTAGATTTATTTTTTCATTTAGAATATTTAGTGTGATTAAATATGTATGATTATGTACTTTTTATTCAGGTGTTTAACTGTTAGGAAATGTGCACCAGTGAATATATAGGTTCATAGGTGTTGAAGTGTAACTTTCTAACAGCGCATGTGATTTAAGTGTTCTGCATTGATGTAAGAAGAAAGAGCTAAACACTTAAATTATGATCTAAGGCTAAGGTGCTACATAATCCTCCTATTGTCATACAATTTTGAAATGAAACCTCCTTAAACTTATTGATTAAAATCCAAATTTCTAGTGCACCTTTAATCAAATCATAACACGTATTATAACATGGAGGGAATAAAGAGAGAGCCCGGAAAAACAGCCACATCATAGTCAAGAAAAGAAGACACGTATAGTTATGGTTATATGCATGTCTTACAGCAAGCATTTTCTATACCTTCTTTCACTATGCCTAGGTGCATGCTCCACTCTAGTTTAAGTTGAACTCTCTAGCAATTCTCAAAAATTATACAAAGTTATTTTACTAGTTTTTGAAAACTTAGAACAAAGAAAAATGAAGGTTGTGTCACCAATGATGTTGGCTCTTATGTTAAGAGAGAAAAGACCTGCTAATAATACTATGATTAACTATGATTTTGTGAAAAATAGGACTCAACAACAACAACATAGATTGATGGTGGGAAGAGCTAGCAATCGGTCCGGGGTCCATGGCACTCATCTACCTGCTACAGATGACATTGATAATGTATGTTATTACCTCCTTATTAATTTGTTACTTTCTCCTTTTCTGATTCATCTTTTTATATACAAAAAGCGGGACAGATGATTTGTTTAGCAACAGAAGGTGTATTGTTCATATATACTTCGTATTACCGGTCCTTTATTATTGTATAAGTAGTAACATACTAGAAAATCTATGGTATTTGAATAAGAAAATACTGACCGATAGAGTAGTATATGCAACTATTAATCCCTAATTTTCGTTGTAGGTGGAAGTGGAGAAGGAGATCAAGAAAGGTAAAAAGGATAAAGAGGAGAAGAGGAAAGAAGTTGAGGAAACTGTTGACTCACACCTTAGCCGTTCTGGTCAAGATCAACACCCCAAGTCTTCCCCTACCAAATAGTTCAATTTCTTTTTTTCTTTCTTTTTTTTTTAATTTATTTTATTTACAAAAATCTTTTTCCATTCTAGAATATGCAAGTTTCTTTGACTTATCTATGTTTGGCATGCATGTGCATAAAAAAAGTCATGCTTAACAAGAAATTGTAAATTTGAACCAAATTTCTCCAATCTCCATAATATAAGAAATAATACTTGTATGCTCTTTTCATCTTTATGGTTCATAAAGGTGTGAAGGTTGACAGTCTAACACATCGTGCTACCATCATATTACACTCCGTATATATAAACCAAGTAGTCCATATGTGAGTGCTTTATACTTAAAATCAATTTGGAATTATTAATTGTTGGATCTCCAATAATTATCAATATTAATGAAAACAAATCGAGCTCATCAGATAGAGGTATGTAGTGTTCCTAGGTTAACACTTTTTTTTAAAAAAAAAAGAAATAGAACTTGCAAAAAAAAAAAAAAAAAAAAAAAAAAAAAAAAAAAAAAAAAAAACACTAGGACTAGAGGTGACAAATAGTTTGTTTAAATCGGATCTATTCATCAATAGATTATACATATCTAGGTAAGGAAAGTTGCAAGTTGTCTAAGATTAATTCAGGTAAATGTTGTATAAATTTGAGTATAAGTTAGGTCAGGTCAGTTTCTAATCATTCAATATCGGCGGTACATGTTAGATTTGGACCTCTAATCATCCAATTTTGGTCACAGTTTAAGTCCATCATGTCAATTTTGCGAAAAATATGTTCTTATTGTACCTTGAGCTTCATTATTATTAGGTCAAAATTTACTACTTTGTATATTGTTTAAAGAACGGTTAATGATAATATATTGTCTAATTAAGAAATGAGGGTATGTAGCTCCCAAGTTGGTACAATGGCACACACATGCACACTCGAAAAGCCACTATTGCAAGTGTGCAATTAAATAAAAATTGCATCATTTAAACTAGTAAAACTACAAAATAGGCCCTAGCAAATACTCCATACGGAGTAATTAATTCAAGTAATCAGGTTAACCTAGGATATTTAATAATAATAAACACTAAAAAGTATGAAAGATAATATAGAAACGTACCAAAAAAAATACAAAACGCAACTAATCAAATTGGCGGCCTATGTACCCATCGATGATCAATGATGGCTAAAGATTAAAGAAGCTCCGTATATTACTATAGTACTTGCTTAAGTCATTCTCAATTTGTTTATTTAAATTTGATTATTCTAGTTGACTTTTCAATTTATTGAACCTTCTAATTTTGTTCTTCTAAATTTACCATTCCATATTCATCAAAATGTCAATTAATTTCTCCTCTATGTTTCTAGTCAAAATACAAGACTAATTCAATTTTTATTTTCAAAGTTGGCCTATTTGGCCATATGTATAGTAGTTTCCACTTTGTCCACCAATATTCAGTTAATTTGACCCTTTTACAAAATCATAGCTATATTATACATCATACGTAGTACATGATATAAATTCCCAATTTCATAAGCCTGATTTAAATTGCTTCTCACTTTCCTTTCTCTTGGAAAAAATTTGGAAAATTATTGCTGGGAAATTTCCTCTGTTTTTCTTGCTCTCCAAACTTTCGCAAATTTCAACACATATAAACCCCCCTTATTATTACTTTTTTGTACTTAATTTGAGTTCAAACAATTTTTTATATGGGTTTTGCTGGAATTCTCACAATTTTTTCAATCTGGGTTGTGCTTTTGATTTTATAAAATTCAAAAATTCCTTTCTGGGTTTTATTCTTCTCTTCAAAATCTCATTTGGGTTAATCTTATTTTACGTTAATTTTGTGTATTTTAGTAGAATTGATCAATTATTACAAGCTAAAAAGTGTCAAAAATGGTGGGTATGGATGGAATGTCACCATCTTCAACGAATGATGCAACTGTATATGCAGCAGCTTCAATATCAACACAAATTATGATTGCAACTGTAATAGTCCTCTTCTTTGTAGTAGCCCTTTGTTTCTTCCTTCATATGTATTGAAAGTCTAACTGGCTAATACAAGAGGGGGGGTGAATTGTATTTGAGGTGAAATCTAAAAACTTTTTGCGGAATTTAACTAAATGAAATAGTGACGAGAGAAGATATAGGCTTTTCTAAATTTCCACTAAGTAATCAAACTCTTTACAAGTGAAGATTCAAACCCGTTAACAAGTTCCACAAATTAGGAACTTGTTCCCAACTCTCACAGAAGACTTCAGCAACGAAGCTTCCTTGACCTCACTTTACAAACTCACAATCCCAACCCCTAAGTACTTGAATACAAACTGTGATTACAAATACCTATTGCACTCAAGAATATAAGAAGGATAATAACTCTCTTTATGTTATTAGATAGCTACTGGAATTTTTATGCTTAAGAGTTATATCTTTCTGAGATAGTTTGCATGAGTATTTATAGAGAAGGCTTAGTCATTAACCTCCACTATAATCACGTCCACATGCCAACAACCCACTAACAACTTGTGGAGTTATCTTGACAGATGGTAATCATGAAGAGGTTTCCTAGCCTTATCTAATTAGTCCACTATCTTAAACAACTTGATAATCATTAGCCGTATAAAGATTTTCACACAGAAAAACCGCTTGCTATCCTTATCAAATATTTGTTTAAAAAGATTATCAAAAGTTTGTTTAAAAAGATTTTATTTGAAAAGATAAATTTATTATTTATTAAAACAACTAGATAATTATCTTCGATAATTATCTTTATTAAAACTTTTACAAATTATCTTTTCTTTAAGAAATTATCTTTTAAAACTAACTTTTATTCCAGTAGTCTTTTTAACATAAGTCATTGAGTTCCTTTCCGACTTTATAATATTGAGTGCTCACAATTAAAACTAGAACGTGAGATTTGCACGAGGCTTTTTAGAGAATGCTACTCCGCATCCAAGTTCCTACTCCGGAACGAACTTTGCTTGAATCCTTTATTCACCAAAGACTCAAAACATTCATTAGTCGAGTTTGTCAATTTGTCCATCAAAACCAAAAGGCTCAACAAATTCCCCCTTTTTGATGATGACAAACATTGACAAACTTAGGTAAATAAAATCATCCAGGCATGCAACAAAAATTTAAAGTAAGGCATGAAAACAAAAAAAAAACAATTAAAGAACTTAGAAAAATATTAAAAAGTTTTTTTTTTTTTTTTTTTTTTTTTTTTTTTTAAAAAAAAAAAACTGAGCAAAAGAAAAATTAACAAAGACTTTAAAAACTGAACTTAGAAAAAGTTTGTACCTTCGATGTGTGAGTTCCTTGGTAAACACTTTAGCCGCCATGAAGTTTGTCTTTTCCCCCTTTTGGCATTATCAAAAGATTGAAAAAAAACATTTTGCTATACTCCCACTAGACTACGTAGGGAATAGTGAGCTCAAATAATGCAAGGCAAAAATAAGTTAGGTACTAAATCATCAGCAACCTCACACAATCATATGAAAAATACGAGCCAAGTTCCGATTTAGGAAATAGAAGAGGAACATAGAGAATGTAGCAAAGGATAAAGGCGTACAAACCACAGTTCAGAGAGATTAAACAAGACCAAAATAAAATTGTTCAACATATGAAATTAGAATAAGTGCAATCAAGGATTTAAAAGGCTGCATTGGTAGGATCAAGGGTTGGATTTGTGGGATCAATAGAGTCTTCCTCGACTTCCTCAAAGGCTACTCTGTTGATAGTTTCCAAGATCTCTTTGTTGCCTTCACTAAACTTGCCTTCAGCCTGTGCAAGCTTTGCCTCTACGCCTGCAAATCCGGTTGCTTGAGAATCTGCCAGAGCCTGCACCTGGCCTTTAAGAGAAAGCAGTTCCGAGGCCATTTCCTCCAGTTTCTTGCTCACCAGAGTAGTCAACTTCTCCATATCTGCTTGAACCTGTTGAAAATCATAAACAGACACACGAGTTCCAGAGAAAGCAGCAAAGCCAGTAGGCTGAAATGGAGGAGGAGAAGGTGAATGAGGAGGCTGCCTAGTAGATGAGACAGGAATAGAAGAGGGTTCAATGGCAAAGGGGACTTGGGTAGGTTTGAAGGTGGGATCAGATTTGTCTGAGGAGCTGATGGTTTCTACAGTCACAGGGTGTGTAGTAGAAAGGGCAGGCTTGACCACATTCCTCTTACTTCTTCTAAGGCCCCCTGTAAACACAGGAATGACAGGTGGTCCAGCTGTGCTCTCAGAGTCTGTGGTATGTTCCCCCTCACTTTGATCAGTTCCCTGCCCCTCATGTGAGTCAGATTTTCGAGCTTCCCCCTCAGAAACTTCCTTATGTTCCCCCTCAGAATCTTCCTGTTTTTCTCCTTGCACATCTCCCTCAAGTATTTTTTCTTTGTTTTTCTCTCCGTTAGAACTTTTTTCTTCTTCCTTATCTCCCTCAGAATCACTGGAGGTGGTAGCACCCTTACTAGCAACCTCACTACCCTGGTCACTGCCCTCCTCATCACTTGCGTCACATTCTTCCTCAGCTTCTTTCCCTTTCCCTTTCTTTTTCTCCCCTCCTTTCCGAGGCACAAAACATACTTTGCCATTTGTAAGCCTAAGACTCAGTCTAAGTAATGATTGTTCAGAGAGGATATTATCGGGTTTGAGATATGTTGGGGATTCACATTCAACATCAATACCAAAAGATTTGACCAACACAGTAAGGAAAGAGCCATATGGAATTGTGGTCTTTTGAGCATAAAAATTCAAGTGTTCAATCATTAGAGCAGGGAAATTAATCTGTATTTTGCATGCAAGACAGAATATGAGGGAGGCATCCAAGAGTGATACGGTACTCCGTTTTTGTAAACGGGGTACTATACCCTTCCAGGTGAAGGTAAACAGTAGCTTATGAAGGGGTGTTAGGGCATGATGGTGAGTAGTTTTCACTTTCGGATTTCCTCCAATAAATTGAAGGATTTTGCATTCATCATTATGGCCAATATTTACAGATTGTTTGTGCTTTAAATAAGAACAATAGCCTTTAACAGGAACTTGAAATAGATTTCCAAGATAATTGGCATCAAACGAAATTGGAATATCATTAACTACGGCCGAGCACACACCATTATCACATTGAAAGGTATTTTTGAACTCATAAATAAGTTTAGGATAAACAGGGTAATGAGAACAATTCTGGAACAAGTGAGTCCATTTTTGATAATCAATTAAAGAAGTAAATTCAGTGAACTTACTCGCCACACACCAATCATAGTTGATGTGATATCCGAGAGTGTAATTCCATGATGGGAATTTGGTGGTTGCGCGCCGTTTCCTGTCGCCGCCCTTCACAACCTTAGCCTTCCTCTTTGGCTGAGCAGATGGATGCACCATCGCAATTGGCACCGGTTGTGGAGACCCCGTGTTTGAGGAGGGTTTGGATGGTGGTGATCGGGTTTTTGGGGTGGTGTTTCGGTTGGTTTTCATGGTGTTGAAGGTAAAATGAAGGGAAGGAGAAGATGAATAGTGTGAATAGGAAGGAGAGAGAGTGAGGCTGGTTATGGGAGTTTATGGGGAGTTTAATTGATTTGATAGGTGAAGGTGGAGTGAAAAGAAGAAGAAGAGTTTAATTGGGAGGAGTGAGAAAGAAAAATGACGGTTTAAAAGGTGAGGTAGTGGAGTAGTTTTAGAGGTAGTAGGATTTAATTTGGTGAAATAATTGCACTCATCTAATTCAATGTTGATAAAATAAAATCGTAAGTTAAGGAGTTGATATACATGCTTCTTATCTTACGTAACAAATAAAAGCAGAACTGAACAAAGGAAAATAAGGAGGAAAAAAAAAGATAAAAATATGAATAAAAGATAAGAATAAAAGATAAAAAAAATAAGGAAGGCAAAAAAGATAATAATAGGAAGGAAAACAAATTAACAATATAAAAAAAATGGTAAGTGCAAATGGATTGTAAATTATGATGATAATTTACGTGATCATAATACAGAGAATAAAGAATGATGAAAAGGGAACTTGAAACAACATGGCTCAATATTTTTAACATATTAAAAGTATGTATAAGTGACTTTTCAATACTTCACAAATCTTTTCCCTGGGTAATTTCAGCTGTGTTATGCACACAAGATTGAGCATAGCATTGTTAGTTACATCCGATTTTACCTTAGGGGTTCCAAACAAAAATCACTTTAGCCGTAGCATCCCCAATTCCACACGCATCTTTTCAAACTTGTCTCTGCTTAAAGGCTTAGTTAATATATCAGCAATTTGACATTCAGTAGAAATAAAATCTAGCCTAATTAAGCCCTTTTTCAAGAAAGTCATAAACATATCAAAAGTTTCATCTTTACTATGTAAGAATATGACCCATGTAAATCTAGAATAATCATCCACAAGAACTAAGACATATATTTTTCCACTTCTACTTTGAATTCTAACGGGGCCACACAAATCCATATGAATGAGTTCCAATGGTTTTGTGGTGCTTACCATTTTCTTTGATTTAAATGATGATCGAACATGCTTTCCTTTGATGCAAGCTTCACAAATTTTGTCATTTAGGAATTTGATAGAAGGTAATCCGATTACCAAGTCCTTTGACCTTAATTTGTCAAGCAATGAAAGACTAACATGTCCAAAACGTCTATGCCATAGAAGTGGATCATCCTCAATAACACTTAAACAGGATAGATTGTATTTTGGAACTTTGTTAAGATCCACGGTATACGTGTTCCCTTTACGAGTTTCTTCCAAAACGATTTTTCCAGTGTTATTGTTGATGATTTTGCATTTTTCAGATGAAAAGCTTACAGAGTTTCCTTTATCACAAAGCTGAGATATACTGAGTAGATTATGCTTCAAACCTCGAAAAAATACATTGTCAATTGCATGGGAACTTGACCTTCCTACTTTGCCAACAGCAACAATGTTGCCTTTCTTATTGTCTCCAAAGGTCACTGTTCCCCCTGTATAGGCCGTCAGTGAGAGAAATCTGGATTCATCTCCTGTCATGTGCTTAGAACAACCGCTATCGAGGTACCACTGGTTGTTCCCCCTCACTGCGACCTGCAAAAGAAATTAAGGGTTAGTAGCAGGAACCCTTTCATTCATGGGTTCCTGTGTTGACACATTTAAATCAGATTTCTTCTGCCAAACATAGTTCACATTCTTATTGTACAGATTTGCTTTCTTAGTACATTCTTCACTGCGATGTTCCTTTTTACCACAAAAAGAACAAACGGTCTCACTAGGTAAGTTCACATATTTCTTTTTCTTTCCAGTGGACTTCTTCTTATGAACATAGCCTAGACCTTCTGTTCTTTTTGTCTGAGCTTCCTTTACCCACTTGGGAACACCCGTGCTTGCTGTATTTTTACTTTTTCTTGCAATTTCTAGGTCCTTTTCTAGTTTCTCATTTTTATCATTGGTTTCCTTTATCTCTTTCTTAACATGCTCTAGTTCATTATTAAACATGATTAAAGGAACTTCAGTAGACCTGCAAGAATCAATGTTAGTACACAACATTTTATATTGAGTCAATTCAATATTCAGCATGATATTCTCACTCTTGACTCTTTCAAGGGATTCTTTTAGCATAATATTTTTATCTAACAATTCAAAGAATCTGCCTTGAACATCATTTCTTAAGCTATTCAGATACTTAACATGATCTCTACAAATTCCAGTTGCCTTTTCGGCTTGCCTTAGTTTTGCACATAATTCTTTATATTCATCTAAGGTTTCTAACAATAAAGAGATTAATTTATCCTTTGAGAGAGATTTCAAATAACTAGGTTGAATGACTACCTCATCATCATGCTTTGCCATTAGACAGAGATTGGCTACTTCATCGTCTGTGTGTTCCTGTTCCTCTTCTTCGGAACTTGATTCTCCCCACGTGGAAATCATTGCTTTCCTGAAATTTGTTTTAGAAAAGTTAGGCTTGGAATTTCTGCTTTGATCAGCTTCTTTTCCCTTGCCTTTCTCAGATTTCCATAATGGACACTCTTTGATGAAGTGGTTGGTGCTTCCACATTTGTGACAAGAAGACTTGGCTTTGGGTTCCTGATTTCTTTTACTGTATCCTTTCTTCTTGTCTAAAAACTTGTTGTTACGGTAGAATTTTTTCAGCCTTCTCACCAACATTGCAGCTTCTTCTTCATCGATGTCAGACTTCTCTTCGGATTCTTCATTAGCTCTTAATGCTAGCCCTTGACTTTTGACAGTCTCCTGAGTCCGATTGTTCGACTGGATCTCGTGAGTAATGAGGGAACCCGCAAGCTGTTCCAGATTGAACTTGGTGAAGTCTTTTGATTCCTGCACCGCTGCAACCTTTGCTCTCCATCTGTCATTGTCTGGAAGACTTCTTAAGACTTTTCTGACCTGCTCATCTATAGGAATTATCTTACCAAGACACGTTAGTTCGTTAGTAATACTTTTAAATCGAGTAAACATGTCTTTAATGGATTCTTTGTTTCCCATTTCAAAGCGCTCATACTGAGATAAAAGAATATCTATTTTGGAACGTTTAACATCTGACGTTCCTTCATGTGTAACTTCCAGAAGATCCCAAATTTCCTTTGCGGATTTGCACCCTTTGACACGAGTATGTTCATTGGGTCCAAGTCCCCAAATTAGAAACTTTTTGGCAGTAGCATTCATTTCTAATTTTTCGAAATCAGTTTTTTCATATTCATCCATAGGTTTAGGGATTACCTCATTGTTAGCATTCGTTTTCGTAATTTCGTAATCTCCTACTTGTATAATCCGCCATACCTGATAATTCTCTGCTTGGATGAAGATTTCCATCTTATCCTTCCAATAAGGATAATATTTGCCGTTGAAGTATGGAGGCCTTTGAATGGATGTACTCCCGAATTCCTTTTCCTCTGTGTAAGCCATTTTCCCAGGAACTTACTCAACAGGGTTGCCTGCGTGCTCTGAGTTCCCGCTCTGATACCAACTGAAAGTCTAACTGGCTAATACAAGAGGGGGGGTGAATTGTATTTGAGGTGAAATCTAAAAACTTTTTGCGGAATTTAACTAAATGAAATAGTGACGAGAGAAGATATAGGCTTTTCTAAATTTCCACTAAGTAATCAAACTCTTTACAAGTGAAGATTCAAACCCGTTAACAAGTTCCACAAATTAGGAACTTGTTCCCAACTCTCACAGAAGACTTCAGCAACGAAGCTTCCTTGACCTCACTTTACAAACTCACAATCCCAACCCCTAAGTACTTGAATACAAACTGTGATTACAAATACCTATTGCACTCAAGAATATAAGAAGGATAATAACTCTCTTTATGTTATTAGATAGCTACTGGAATTTTTATGCTTAAGAGTTATATCTTTCTGAGATAGTTTGCATGAGTATTTATAGAGAAGGCTTAGTCATTAACCTCCACTATAATCACGTCCACATGCCAACAACCCACTAACAACTTGTGGAGTTATCTTGACAGATGGTAATCATGAAGAGGTTTCCTAGCCTTATCTAATTAGTCCACTATCTTAAACAACTTGATAATCATTAGCCGTATAAAGATTTTCACACAGAAAAACCGCTTGCTATCCTTATCAAATATTTGTTTAAAAAGATTATCAAAAGTTTGTTTAAAAAGATTTTATTTGAAAAGATAAATTTATTATTTATTAAAACAACTAGATAATTATCTTCGATAATTATCTTTATTAAAACTTTTACAAATTATCTTTTCTTTAAGAAATTATCTTTTAAAACTAACTTTTATTCCAGTAGTCTTTTTAACATAAGTCATTGAGTTCCTTTCCGACTTTATAATATTGAGTGCTCACAATTAAAACTAGAACGTGAGATTTGCACGAGGCTTTTTAGAGAATGCTACTCCGCATCCAAGTTCCTACTCCGGAACGAACTTTGCTTGAATCCTTTATTCACCAAAGACTCAAAACATTCATTAGTCGAGTTTGTCAATTTGTCCATCAAAACCAAAAGGCTCAACATGTATGTCAAATGTTTTTGGGCACATAATAATGAAGACCCTGACGTGGTGTCATGGCGCCGCCAATTAGCCGGTCAGCGCCGTGCTGCAGCCGTCCCTGCGCATCGCCGAGGTTTAGACCCTGCCGCGCTACGGTCGTTGCCTATTCTGGTGTACAACCCCAAGGATTTTAAGGATGGATTAGAATGTGCTGTTTGTTTAAGTGAAGTGTCAGAAGGAGAGAAAGCTAGGCTTTTGCCTAAATGTAATCATGGGTTTCATGTTGAGTGTATTGATATGTGGTTTCAATCTCATTCAACATGTCCACTTTGTAGGGATTCTGTTATCTCTACAACTAGTAATTCGTCGAATGATGATGCTAATAATGATCTTGAGTTGCAAGATGATGATGGTTTGTATTGGTCGGATTCTAATTCGGATTCTGATGATGCTACTCCAAGGGCAGCAGATGCACCTAATTTTCCTACAAATGTTCTGTTTTGGGGTGATGAAACTCGAGTTAGCGCGTTTGGACAAGGTGCAAATGCTGCTGCTGATGCCTCTTCATCAGCATCTTCTTCTGGTGTCAATAGGCCAAGATTGGATGAGATGGTGATTGATATACCAAGTCGCGAGTTTTGTGAGGATTGCTTGTCGTCGCCACCACGAGTGGAGGAGGCGAAAACTCCGGTGATGACGAGGTTGAGATCGTTGAGGAGGTTGTTAAGTATGGGACAGGGGAGTAAGGTGGCTCCCTCTAATTGTGAAGTTGATCAACAAGCTTAAACCACAAATATTCAAGTTTGTTGATTGCAATTTGATCATGTATAGATTTTATTTACTCCGTACCAATTTTAACAAATTTATTTACTTGGTATATAAGATGGGTGATTGGTGGTTTTCTTAAATAAAAGATGAAAAACCCCGCACCCTCATAGCCTCATAGCTAGGGTTCTTAGTTTTCTTACAATGATTTATTCTTTTGTTAAATGTAATACTTTAGTTTACCAGCTAGACGTTTTAATGTTCGTAAGAATATATTGCCCTGTGTTATGAAATAGGACCCTTTTTGGGACTTTGAATTTGATTGAGGAACAATGCAAAGCTAAATGAGAAAGCAATTAAAAATGAACAAAATAAAACACACAAGATTTATAGTGGTTCACTCAAAATGAGCTACATCCACTTTTGGGGAGATTGGAGCTTGTATTACTCTTCAATGGAGGAAGAATTACAATGGAGAAAGATGGTGTTCTTGGTGAGCTAATTTAAGATCTAAGTCTCACTTGTGTTTCTCTCTCATACTCTCTACAATGAAAAACAAGAGTATATATAGTGCAAGATGAATCAACGGTTAAGATTACATCCCGAGCAAAATAAGAAGAAATCGCAGCGCTGGAACAGGGGCTCGAAGGTTCGACCGAACCTACCCAGAGTTCGTTCGAACTTAGTGTGGCTCGGTCACACCACCATAGGTTCGACCGAACCTACTCTAGAAATGAAAAGAGCATCAGTTCTGCCTAAAGGTTCGACCGAACCTATTAAATGGTTCGGTCGAACTCCCCCTGCGCGGACAGCACTTCTTTAAACAGCCATAACTCCCTCGATTCTTAACCAAATCAAGCTTATGACCAGTCGTTGGAAAGATTTTGAGAAGAGCTATCACCTCCAACTTGAATCATCTCAATATCACTTCTAGATCTTGAGATATGCTCATTTTAAGTCAGCCCTTTCCATGCTTCTTTGATTAAAGCCCCAAACACCATAATACTAAAGCATATATCAACATGGAGCATTCAAGGCACACATATAACACCCTGTATTTTGTGCAAGACACCATAACTAGGTATGATCTCTTGAGAATCAAGATTATTATTTTCTCATATCCAACATTTTAACTACTACATATATACGTTTGTGGATTTCTTATGAAGCGACACATATACACCCTTAATTTCTAAACATTGTGTATAAGGGTCTGTTCTCATACGATTATTTTCAGTTCAGCTCTAATAAATTCAGCTCAGCTCAGCTCTAATAAGTTCAGTTCAATAATTCAGCTCATTTCAGTCAATGAGAACAGGCCCTAAATACGAATAATATTTTTCTATATTAAAATAATAAAAATAAAATCAAATTCCAATTATTACATTCCTGTCTTCCATCAACATAATTTTGGTATTGTTGGGGATGAATTGGAGCAAACTATAGGATGATTTTAGGCATGTGCATGGTAATCTATTGTACACACAAAGATCCTTACCTCAAATTATATTTTATCTTAGTTTAAATTAGCATGATATTGATAAGATCGAAATTTTCAAACAATTTTTTTTAAAAAAAAATTTAAAAAAAATGTGAGTTTTATACAAGCCTTGTAATTATCCTCCCATATCATTGGACCTACTCTTGTCTTAAACTAAAATCAGTTGCTTTTGCTTGTGGGAGTATAGTTCTTTCATCAGCATATGCATTAATATATTTATCCAATTCAATTTAAATTAGGGGAAGTCATGTCACTTTTAATTTGTTGTGCTGATTTTAAAGTTTATAATGATGTATTAATAGTCATTGCTTTACATAAGAAAATAATTATAATTAAGGGGACGTCATTGTTCTTTTGTTGCAAGTCTTGTAACATCTCTCGCAATTAGGAATTGGTTTGACTGATGAATGGAAATTTGGGGATAATGATCCACATCAACTGTGAAAATGATTGCAAACAGTACTTTTTAGAGGTGATTTTATTTTTAAAAGTTCATGCTAAAAGCCAAGAAATTAAAAAAAATAAAAAATAAATAAATAAATTATACATAAAACTTGATTATTAATATAAATAAAATAAAAATTAGTTTATACTTTATAGATGGCAAATTTGCTACAAACTTTGTTTTAGGTTCTAAAAAAGTTCTTTTTTACCTCTTATTAGAAATCGTTGTAATTGGATAATAAGTATTCGTATCATTTAGGAATGGCTGTTGCCAATCTTGTGACTTAGTCTCACTTAATTTAGTTGATCAACATTTTTGTAAAGAGTTTTGACTTTCTTTAGTCAAATTTTGTATCCAATAATTCGGTCCAACTTGACTATTAATGTCAAAAATGTGTATTTTACTTGGGGAAATTCCCTTCCCTGTTTCTCATGGTGAGAAACAAGATTTGTTTTTCATGGGGGCATTTTTGTGAATAAATCAACAGCTTTTTCATTATTGTGGGTTTCACAATTGAATAAAGTTGTTGATTTATTAACAAAAATACCATGTGAGAAACAAATTTTGTTTCTCATCATGAAAAACTGGGACATCTTCTTTTACTTGGATTGATAACTTGACTATCAATGTCAAAAGGCTGCTCTATAGCAATTAGCAAAATATTGTGCAATTGATTTACCATCTTTCTCCAAAAAAAAAAAAAAAAAAAAAAAAAAAAAAAAAAAAAAGGGGCTCCTTTTAACATAACCTTATTTGGTTGACTCATGTCTAAATTGGGCTAATTATCATTTTAATTAACTCCGTGTTTTGCCAATAATAGACATCACTTAGTTATTGTTCATCTCACAATAATTCCTTCAACCTCTTCCAAACGATCATATGCCTATGTTGCGACCTGATTCGGACCGGACCCGGAATCCTTGAATTTCAAGGAACGGGACTGGACCTAAATCTACAAGTCCGAATCAGGTTCGATTTCGGTCGTTTCAGGTTCGATCTTGTTTATGTACACCCCTATATTACAATACGAGTAATATAACATAGTTTAGAGATCATTCATGTCTACTTATTTAAAAGATACACACAAAAGATATTTTCTACAAATTATTTGACATATAATTATTTCAATTAATTGATGTTCAAAACGTCTAATTTTATTAGACAAATAATTGCTTCAATTAATTGTATGTTCAAAACATCTCATTTTATTAGACATATAATTACTTTAATTAATTGCATATTTAAAAAGTCTCACGTTGTTGACAATGAATTTATAGCTTACAAACTTGTCATCATGACTTAGTTATATACTTCATTTAATCATGCTTTTCCGGAAGAAGTTAATCTACACAATCATCGACTTTACTCATATAGTCAATTTTAATTTATAACCAAAGTTTATTGACATGCACAATATTCATTTTGTAACTTATTCATAGTCCTACAAGAAAAATAAAAACATGTGCCATTGCATTATTGCATTAGTAGTACGAGTAAGTAGTTATAGAAGTACTCCTTTAAAACCACACAAAATAAATGCTTTGGTTCATAGTCAAACTAGTCACAATCAAACTCGTATTTTCTCTAAGTAATTTTAAAAAGCATACAATAATTTTTTTTTAAATAAGAAATCAACTATCATTGCAATATAATCATTTTAAAGTTCTCAACCATTTATTCGAAATAAAAAACTTTACATTAATAATAACTATGGAATATCAAAATTGACAATATGGTTCAATGCATTTGATTATTCATTTTCGTAGGACAAATCTATCCCAACCAACCAAGCAAATCATACACTTTCTACATATCAAAATTTAGTTAAGGTTTTAAGGAGCAGAGTAAACAGTACCATAGGTTTTGGCATCATATTCATGCTCATTAAGCCTCTGTATAATAACATATGGTATGTTATCCTCCCTCTTCCTCTGATTATTGTAGATTTTTCCATTCATGGACATTTGCTCAAAATATTGATACAATCATGGGCTTGTAAAATTTGGGCCACAATCCCAACAGACTACGTTGCACAACATTTTTTCTGGGTTTGAGAGGGTAACGCCTTTAAAAGGGGAAGAGGAGAAACGGGGAAGATAAGAAGGTGGCATGGTTGAAAAGGGGGAAAATAAGAAGAAAAATACTAAAACTGGGGTTTCAAATTCTTGGAAACCATTAATTTCCACCAAATTATGGTTTGGGGGGTTTGGACTTCCCTAACGGCGTTAAATCTGCCAATATCACCATCTGTGTAGAAGGCGTTACCACTTCTACTCAGATTGGTGAGTAATTGTTGGATTTCCCTAACGACTTTAAATCTGCCAATATCACCAGCAGTGTAGAAGGTGTTACAACTTCTACTCAGTTTGTGGGTTTTTTTTTTTTTTCTTTTCT
The DNA here is from genome assembly GCF_001683475.1 of Chenopodium quinoa. Classification (NCBI taxonomy): domain Eukaryota; kingdom Viridiplantae; phylum Streptophyta; class Magnoliopsida; order Caryophyllales; family Amaranthaceae; genus Chenopodium; species Chenopodium quinoa. The sequence goes on from NW_018742881.1 coordinate 345,731, forward strand.
TTTGGTAATTGAATATCTGGGAGAGTTTTTGGCATGGATTTGGATGGTAAATTGGTAATAGTTAATAGACATTGTTTTTTGCAATTTTCAATTCTTAGTGGATATTGATGGTAATTGGATTATGGAAAGAATTTTTGCAGTAATTGGGTGGTAAGATAGATATTTAAGAATTGTAAATGATGAACGTAGAATTAGTGGAAAAATGAAGGATTTAATTATTTTTACTTGACTGAAATTATTTTTATTTAATACTATTTTTTTTTTTAAAGGTGAAATGAACAGGGCCTAACTCTCACTATAATAATTGGATTAGCAGTAGTTGTAGTAGGAAGGCTTGTATTGAGAGTGGCTTGATGGGTATTTGTATTTGTGTCTTGCATGCACCAATTGAAAGCACATATATTTATTTATACTTGTGCAATGACGGTGGAGCCATGAAGTAAATGTTGATTTGAACATGCTAGATTATTCTAGCATATAAGATTGAATTAAGAAGATAATTCTAGAAAATAGATTTTTTTTCATCCACAATATTGATACAATCATAGGCTTGTAAAGTTTGGGCCACAATCCCAATCAACAGACTAGGGAAGATGAGAAGAAGAATGCTAAAAACGGGGAAGATAAGAAGGTGGTTGAAAAGGGGGAAAATGAGAAGAAAAATGCTGAAAATGGGGTTTCTAATTCTTGGAAACCATTAATTTACACCAAATTATGGTTTGGTGGTTTGGATTTCATTCCCTAAGGGCGTTCACTGTATGGTTTCTTCCACCCAGATTTGCCAAAATCACCAGCTGTGTAGAAGGCGTTACGACTTCTACTCAGTTTGGTGAGTAATTATTTTAAGTTTAATTAATTTTTTTTTTTAATTTTATTTCATTTTTTTGGTAATTGGATCTATGGGAGGGTTTTTTGGCATGGATTTAGATGGTAAATTGGGAATAGTTAATAAAAAATTCTTTAGACAATTTTCAATTCTTGGTGGATATTGATGGTGATTGGATTATGGGAAGAATTTTTGCATTAATTGGGTAGTAAGATAGACAATTTTTTTTATTCTGGATAGTTGGGTATTTTTAAGAATTGTAAATGACGAACATAGATCTGGTGGAACAATGAAGGATTTAATTTTGTAAAGCTCATGCTAAAAGCCAAGAATAAAAATAATAAAATAAAATAGGACATTTTGTGAAAAACGAACTACCTTAAAAAAAAACACTTTTTTCGAGAAACTACTTAATAAAAAAATGTTGTAAGAAACTACCTTATAAAAGGGTAAATGTTGTAAGAGATTGTCACTGGTCGGAAAGTCGACGTTGACTTTTATTTTTTCGGCGTTGATCACATCACGTGCCAATCAGGTGACTTTTAATTCACTATTTCCCTCCTTTTTTCTTAGTTAGCACATGATGTGGTCAACTCCAGAAAATAAATATCAACGATGACTTTTCGACTTAGGGTAATCTCTTATAACATTTACCTTTTTATAAGGTAGTTTTTTACAACAATTTTTTTATTACGTAGTTTCTCGCAAAAAAAAGTGTTTTATAAGATAGTTTATCACAAAACGTCCAATAAAATATAAACATAAAACTTTATTATTATTAATACAAAGAAACTAGAAATTAGTTTATACTTTATAGAGGGCAAATTTGCTACAAACTTTGTTTCAGGTTCTGAAAAAGGTTCATTTTTACCTCTTAGAAATCGTTGTAATTGGATAATAAGTACTTGTATCATTTAGGAATGACTCTTGCCAATCTTGTGACTTAGGGCATGTTCTCATTGACTGAATTGAGCTGGGCTGAACTGAACTGAGTTGAACTTATTAAAGCTGAACTCAACTCAACTCAACTGAATATTTTTATGAGAGAAAGAAATTAAGATAAGAACTGAACTGAAAATAATCGTATGAGAACAGACCCTTAGTCTCACTTAATTTAAGGCATGTTCACACTTACTTAATTTCAGTTCAGTTTAGCTCCAATCAGTTCGTTCTGTTCAGTTCTACTCCTAATTTTCCTCTCTCATAAAATATTAATTTCAGCTTCAATCAGTTCAGTTTAGTTCCAATCAATTCAGTTCAGTTAAGTTTAGCTCAATTTATTAAATGTGAAGAGGCTCTTAGTTGGTCAGCACTTTTTTTAAAAGAGTTAAGACTTTCTTTTTTCAAATTTTGTATCCAATAATTTGGTCCAACTCGACTATCAATGTCAAAAATGTATATTTTACTTGGATTGATAACTTGAGTATCAATGTCAAAAGGCTGCTCTATAGCAACACGAGGAAACCCCATTTAATTAATTTGATAAACAAAATTTGTTTATCAAATGGCAAAATGGTAAATAAAACAACATAAATGTCCAGTCATCATGACATTTTTGTAAATATATCAACATAGTGAGACCCATATTTACTAAAAAGTTGTTGATTTATTTACAATTTTGCCATTTGATAAACAAATTTTGTTTATCATATTAATAAACTTCTCTATTTTCTCATAGCAAAATATTGTGTAATTGAATTACCGTCTCACCCTAATAAAACACAATCGTGAGAGAAAAAAAAAAAAAAAAAAAAAAAAATTAAAAAACTTATTTGGTTGACTCATGTCTACATACATAGTTAAACCGGGCTTATTATTACCATTTTTAATCTTAACTCTGTGTATTGCCAATAATAAACATCTCTTAATTATCGTTCACCTCATAATAATTCCTTCAACCTCTTCCAAATGGGCATACGCCTTTGTTGTCTTCTACTCACATACTACAATACAAGTAATTTAACATAGCTTAGTCTACAAGATACTGGGAAAATATACTTCATACAAACTATTAGACATATAATTGCTTCAATTAATTGTATGTTCAAAACGTCTCATATATAATTAAGGAAAATTGTAAACTAATAATCCCACCTTTGCCACTTCTGCTCAAAACAATCCCACTTTTTTCGAATTCCCAAATAATCCCACCTTTGACCCCCATCTTCTCAAAATGAGTCTTTAACCGATTTGTTAAATTAGTGAGCTGTTTAAGAAGGTGACTTAACACGTGTCACCTTCTTATTGGCTTTCTTTTTAAAATTTTTTTTTTTTAAAAAAGGATAATTAAAAAAAATTAAAAAACCCCCTCGACCACCTCCCCTGTCGGAGCTCCGCTTGCTGCAGCACAAGCTCAACCAAACCACCGGCCTAACCCCTTCAAACACCTATACCCTCACCACAAAACAGCCGAAATCGACCAAAGAAGCCCTGTAACGGTCGATTTCGGTAGGTGATGGTGCGGTTTTAATTTCCATCGAAATCGACCATTGGATTTTTGGGCGTTCGATTGATAGGATGTGGATTTCTAAGCGGCGAATTTCTGGGCGGTGGATGTCGCGGCGGGTTTCAATTTCTGAGTGGTTGAAAGGAGGTTTCGAGGAGGGAGAATGAAGGAAGGGGTACAATGGCCGGCTTTACGGGTGGTGGTGTGCTGTTTTTCCCGATTTTGGTGGGACAGGGGGTGCCGACGGCTGGAGATCGGCGGTATTTTGGGGTGGCAGGAGTTCGTGGGCGGCGGTATTTCGTGGTGGCTGGGGTTCGTGGTTGGTGTTAGGGGGTTTTATGGGTGGATGGGATGGTCGGGGATAGGAGAGAGAAAGAAGGTGGTGGGGTTAGGTGGTGATGTGGCGGTGGTGGTTAGGAGAGAGAAAGAATGTGGTGGTGGTTATGGTGGTTGGTGTTAGGGGGTTTTATGGGTGGATGGGGTGGTCGGGGTTAGGAGAGAGAAAGAAGGTGGTGGGGTTAGGTGGTGATGTGGCGGTGGTGGTTAGGAGAGAGAAAGAATGTGGCGGTGGTTATGGTGGGAAGCTAAGGTTGAAGATGAGAGATTGAAAAAAAATTATAAAAAAAAAAAAAAGTTAACCTGTTGAACAAGTTGTGAATTATAAGGCCTGTTTTAAGAAGATGAGGGTCAAAGATGGGATTATTTTAGAAATTCGAAAAGGTGGGATTGTTTTGAGCAGAAGTGGCAAAGGTGGGATTATTAGTTTACAATTTTCCTATAATTAATTCAATTAATTGTATGTTCAAACGTCTCATATTATTAGACATAAAATTACTATAATTAATTGTATGTTCAACGTCTTATGTTGACTATGTATTTAGAGGAATGTCTGAGAGCAAGTCTTAGCCAATATACAACTAATTTTTATTAACAGGCACAATATTCAGATCGATCGTAACTTATTTATAGTCTTACAAGAAAAATAAAAACCATGTGCTAATGTGCCATATCATTATTGCATTAGTAGTAAAAAAAAATAAAAAAAAAATAAAAAAGATAAAAAATAGTTATAGAAGTACTCCTATTAAACCACACAAAATAAATGCTTTGGTCCTTGGTCAAACTAGTGACCATAATTATTGGAAGAAAGTTTGAAGCTGGTTTAATTTGCAATTATGCAACAAAAAAAAAATGTAAATAAAATTGGTATAGGGAGTATAGATTAGCATATACTATAGTGATTAAACAACAAACTAATGACAAGGCTATAATAAGCATAGATTATGAAGGACATATAAGGTGTAAGAAAAGCATGCCATCCAATTAATCTCCGTCTGATTTAAATTATTACGGAGATAAACTTGTATATTCTCTAAGTAATTTGGAAAAGCCTACAATAATATTAATTTTACAGAAATCGACTGTCATTACAAAATAATCAATTTAAAGTTCTCAACCATTTATTCGAAATAAAAACCAAAACCTTACGTCAATAATAACTCCGGAATATCAAAATTGACGAGATATTCCATTGACTATTGATTTTCCTTATGACAAATCCTAACCAACCAAGCAAGCCATACACTTGTTACATACCAAAAGTTAGTTAAGGAGCAGAGTAAACAGGACCATAAGTTTTGGCATCATATTCAGGCTCATTAAGCCTCTCTAGGTTAACATATGGTATGTCATCCTCCCTCTTCCTCTGATGAAACATGTTGGTGAGCGGCCCCGAGAAAGCAAGCCGGGGCCAGTATCCAGCACCAACGGCAGTTGCAGTTACTCCAGCGCCGCCATGAATGGGGCCCGATACATTGCCACGGTTCTTAGGAGTCTCCTTAGCTTGCTTCTTAGCCTTCTTGGATGATGATGATTTCCAAAATGAAAGGAAGGCAGATTTCCATGACTTCTTGCCACCCTTTTTCACTCCACTTGAACTCGCTTGGTTTTTGCCCCTTTTTTCTTCTTTTGCTTGCTTGTGTTTCTTCTCTTTGGCATATTTCTTAGCCTCTTCCAAAATCTGTTCAGATAAACACAAAGCAAATGAAAACTTTTGCAAATAAATTTAACAAGTCCGGCACCCAGACTTTAAAATCCTGGCTTCGCCCTTGTGTACATATGTATGTATATATTGCTTATACTATGTAATTATAAATAAAGGAGTCACTTTTGTCACAATTCTATGCATTTCAATATAAAAATAAAACATGAATTAAATAATAAACAACTTTCACAATTGATATCATGATTATTTATTAATGCAAAGAATGTATCTTGGGTTCAATCAAGCATTGGAGAATTGAATTGTTATTTTTCCTGACCTCTTTGAAATCAGCCTTGGCATCATAGTCACTGCTGCTCCTGCCATTGTTCGCGGTGTTGCAAGACTCGAAACCAGGGAAAACAGAGGAATCCTTCATTTTCTCTGCCAAAAAAAAAGGTTAAAAAGCAAGATTAGTTTGATTTCCTGAAGTTTACCAAGGAAAATGAATATGTTTATAGAGTAAAAAGGACTAACCTTTGATGAACCTCTTAGTTTTTCTTAAGGTGTAACCCAATGTACTTAAGTCAGTGTTAAAAAAAAAGTCAATAAATAGTGTTGAGAAATTATAAAAACAGAAGTAAATCATATATTTCCATATTAAGAGATAGAAAGATGATTTTCTACCAAGTTTATTTTGTTTTATCAAATTGGTAGAGTTTTTATTATTATTTTTTTTAATTAGGGTCTGTTCTCTTCAGCTTAATTTCACTTTAGCTCAGTTTAGCTTCAATCAGTTCAGATCAGTTTGGCTCCTAATTTTCTTCTCTCATAAATGATTCATTTCAGCTCTATTCAGTTAAGTTTAGTTCAGCTCCAATCAGTTCAGTTCAGCTCAGCTCAGTAAATAAGAACAGACCCTTACAACTATGTACCAATTAATTAAAAGGACTGTTTAAGGTTATTTGGAAAGGTGAAGAGTGTAGCAATTGGCAAATTAACCCCACATTTTAAGGAATCCAACATATGCCACCTCAGTCTTTGTTAGGGAAAGGTATAATTTTGGAAACTTGAGATATTAACGATACGGCAGATATTTGTACCATTAATAAAGATACGATCGTATCGTTATAAACATATAAATAGTATTCACATGACTATTTATAAATAAACAAGCCCAATGTTTAATATTAGGCCCAAAGTTTGGAGCTCTCGGTTTTCACAATCCAGGCATAGCATATTTTTATTGTATATTTACCGTAATTTAAATAAAACTCTTTTATATTCAAGATATTCCATCAATTATTTCTTTTAAAAAGAATTAAAAAAAAAAGAAAGAAAGAAATACCATCAATTAGATAAGGATTGTTTGATAAACTTAAGCTATTGTCTTAAAGTTAAAAAATACTTGCATGTAATTATTCTAGTCTCATGTTTGAATAGATAAAATACACTACTAAGCACCATTAGCAAATAGTAATTACTACGTAAACTAAAACTATTTTTGTAATCCTAAGATCGACATTGGTTCTACTACTAGTCTTCTACACTTCTACTTTGCTTGTATGTCATATTACATGGAGTACATTTTACTTTGTTTCTAAATTTGGGAGAATCCAAGACAAAATTTTCGACCAAATTAAAAGGTCTATGTCATGTCACTTTAAAAAATCTGTATTTGAAAATGATAGTGCTCAATTTGTAGCAAATTGCAAATTTGGACAATATTAACAAATTGGAGTCCATTTCCATGGTAAATCAATGTTCCGGATTTTGCATGTTATTCTTTTAAAGGCTTAAAGTATCCGTGAACTTATTCGATTAGAACTCTATTTTATTTAAAGATAATAAAGGGACATCTGAGAGATAAAATAATGAAAATTTCTTAATTTAAATATCATGAGGTTTTCCTTAAACCTTGGAACATAAGGGCGGTGTCATTATTCACTATCTCAACCTTACTTCAACTAAAACTCTACAATTATAATACCGTTTTAACAATAAAAGAAACAAATAAAAGGGACACTATTTATATATTTTTAGTATCTATATCTATATACGAAGTAATGTATTGAACTAGGGGTGGGACTTTTCAAACCGAACCGTGAAACCGTCCGTTACCGTACCGAACCATCACGGACCGAACCGTTTATAACCCGCTAATTTTAAACCGAAAACCGAACTGAACCGTATAATGTCAAACCGAAACCGAACCGAACCAATTAATGTTAACCCGTTACGAACCGTAAACCAATAACAAACCAAACCGTTTATAAACCGAAACCGTTTGAACCGATTAATGTTAACCCGCTAACTGTTTAAACCGAACCGTTTATAAACCGAAACCGTTTAAACCGTAGGAAAAAAACCGTTTAAATCGAACCATTTACAACCCGCTAACCGTTTAAACCGAACTGTTATAACCCATTAAACCGTTTAAACCGAACTATTTTCAAACCGCAACCCGTTTAAACCGATCCGATTACAAACTATTTAAACCGAACCGTTTACAACCCGTTCCATTCAAATTGAACTATTTGCAGCCTTTAACAATTTGTTAGAATTCCACGAAATATATTTGATGTTTAATGTAATTTAACTATACAATTTTTTTTACATATAATTATTGATTTAAATTTGTAAATTTTTTTGCTATTACAAAATTAAAATTATATTCTTGTATAACTAAATTAGGAGTTATAATTTAAATAAAAAATGAAAAAATTTGGCCACCCACCCAATCCAACCACCCTCCACCCACCCACCACCGTAACCCACCCTAACACCACCCCCGCCATCACCCCAGACCCACCCTAACACTACCCCCACCCACCACCGTTACCGTAACCCACCCCCACCCCACCACTGTTACCGTAACCCACCCCCACCCCACCAACGTCAACCCAGACCCACCCTAACACCACCCCCGCACCCACCATAATTACCGTAACCCACCCCACCCCACCCCACCACCCACCGTAAACGAAAAAAACCCAGACCCAAACCTTACCCCACCCCATCCACCACCGTCACCGTAAATAATAAAAACCCAGACCCATACCCCACCCCACCTACCACCATCACCGTAACGTACCCCACCCCACCCCCTCAACAAACCCCACCCCACCCCACCCACCACCGTCACTGTAAAAAAAAAAAAAAAAAAAAAAAAAAAACAGACCCAACCCCAACCACACCCACCACCACCGTAACACACCCCACCCCACCCCATACAAAAAAATCGAAAAAAAAACCCAAACCCACCGTAACCCCACCCCACCCACCCCCACGAAACCCAACATCCTCGAAACCCCCCAACTCACTCTAATTGCTCACCCACCATAAAACTCCCTCCCTCCCTCGAAAAATCCTCCCTCCCCACCCACCCGAACCCAGTCTAACCGCCGCCGCACCCACCCTAACTCGGCCCCCTCCGTTGCCCACAACTTGAAAAAAAATTAAAAAGAAAAACAGAAAATAAAAAAAGGAAGAACGAAAACACCTTATATATTAATCCTGAATTTGGCCTCAAATTTGGTTTTAAAAGGCCAAATTCGATCATGAAACAACTAGATCTAGAGTTTCGTGGTCGAATTTGACCATAAAAAACCGTCGTGCATGGTGCCGGTGGACGGAGACGGAGAAACGAGATGGAAGAAAGGAGAATATAGACGGAAGAAGGGAGAAGAAGGAAGAAGAAGAAAGGAAGAAGGAAGAGGAGATGAGAGAGAAAACGAGAGAGCAGTGAGCATATTAGCAGCCATGGCTTCAAAAAATTGATAATATTACAGAAGAGGATTAAGAAAACGAGAGAGAAATAAAAAAGAGTACTAAAGAGACGATGATAAGAGTGATCTGATTGGTGGAAAATAAAACACACGGATCGTGAATTGGAATGTGTGCGATGATAGGCCGTTAGATGACATGCAAATCAATGGCTGATATTTAATATAAGACGGTGACACGGATCATGGGATAATGGATTTGGATAGTATGTTTTTTTTTTTATTCATAGCTACGTACTAATAAAAACACTACTGTACTCTTAACTTTATGTAACTTATAAATTGTAAGAAACACAAATGTTTGGAAATTGGAATTGATTCAATATGACATATTTAATGTATATTAGTTATATGTATATCAGTATATGTAATAAATAATAATGTATGGTACGATTGGTATCATACTATCATTGGTATGTATAGATAATCGATAAATGTATCTTATTATTAAAACTTAAAACAGTTGATGATCGATCTAATTGAATACTTCTACTTCCCCACCCGTTTTCTTTAACTTGCAAGTTGAAACATATATATGTTGCAGCCTTGTAGGCACGTAATCTTAAAAGGTGATTAGAGAGGGTAAGACAACAAAGTAATTCAACAATATAACTTTAACACCAAAATTATGGAATAGTTACAAACAATTGTCAATTATTACTTTATTAGACTAATGGGAAATTGAATAATCGTGATTTTAATTAAACATCCAAATATAGTTCTGTAACATTAAATTATTAGTTTATTACAATATCAATTATCGCTTTATCGTATTCAAAGTACCAATTCATCAAATCATGGTTATGACGCGATCTTTAAAACAATTAAAACAAGAAGCTGATAGCCTGATAATATTTGATAATGAAACAATAATACATTAATACCTTATAAATTTGTAATAGACTAATATTTAATAAACAACAACAAGACTATAACCAAATTTGAAACATAACACATTAACATGATATAGAATGAATGAGAATTTCTGTAATTCTATATAATCTGATATCTGAATCGATTTATCGTATTCAAAGTAGCAACTCATCAAAACATGGTCATGACACGATATCTAAAACAATCCAACAAGAAGCTGATAACCTAATAATATATATTTAATAATGAAACAATAATACATTATAAATTTGTAATAGACTAATATGATAATATCGAATAAACAACAACAAGAGTATAACCAAACTTGAAAAATAACATATTAACATGATATAGAATAATTGAATAAATGAAGATTTGTGTAATTGTATATAATCCGATGTCTGAAAATAAAGTAACGAAGTCCCAACTTTATATAAAACGAAAATAGCTAACTGGTCAAAAAATCTCTTAAAACCCAATTTCTACTCGATTCATTATTTTTTTCACCAACCTATGCCGACCCGCTAATGAAATGGAAATATTAGTCCCAACTTGATATAAAACAAAATGCGCTAACTGGTCAAAACCACTTTTTAGAACTCGATTTCAACCCGATCCAATTAACCGATTACCAAACTAACCCAAACGATTTTAGCACCAAACCGAGTATAAACCGAACCGATATGAATCGAACTAGCATTAACTCGGGTAAACCCACCCTTGAACCGACCCATTTCAAAATAATCCGTTCATGACCCGAACCGATATGAACCCGGACCGACGTTGACCCGGTAAAACCGCCCCTGAACCGATCCGTTTCAAACCGATCAGATCATGACCCGAACCGTTTATAAACCGAACGGGCATTGACCCGGGTAAACCCGCCCCTGAACCGACCTGTTTCAAACCGACCCGATTATTAACCGAACCGTTTAAAAACCGAACCGGCATTGACCCGAGTAAATCCGCCCCTGAAGCGACCCGTTTCTAACCGATCTGATTATGACCCGAACTGTTTATAAACCGAACCGTTTATGACCCGAACCGAATTTAAATCGTACAAAAATAAACCGAAACCGAACCGACCTGTGACTAATCAAAACCGAACTGAACCGACCCGCCGTCTAAATGAAACCGTTTTAACCCGAACCGTTTCAAACCGAAACCGTTTCAAACTGAGGTCAAACCGAACTGCCAGATTGATGTCCCACCCCTATATTGAACTCATCAATTAATGTTTTAAAAAAGTAACAACTTAATACAAATATAACTTGTTGAGCTAATATGAATTGGGCCGGTACAAGGCCCAAAATTACACTAGGGAGATTTTTTTTTTTTGAAATAATGACGACAGATTTTTTGGAAACTTGAAGATAAAATACTGTGAGTTAATAGCCACATGCTGTGGCGGATCTTGAAACATTTTTTATTAGGGGCCGAAAATTCTTAACATCTTCTATTGTGTACAATATACATCATAGCATTTCACACATATTAAATAAATTAAATTTAATACTTCGTACCAAGCAAATATTTGATAAGTTTGGCTCATGTTATGAGACGTGACAAAGTATAACACTGGTTGTTACCGGCTTACCAAGCAATTACTCGTATGTGATAAACAAGAAAATTTGTAATATCAATTTTGCGTTTATAATCATTTATGATTTATAGTGTCCGACCTTATATATGATATAGTGATATACATAGTACTCCGTATAATGTTTGATTTACGTTAAAATTGATGGGAAAAAATCAATTTTTTTTTACATAACTAAAGAATTTCAATACCATATATTGAGTAAATTTTGATAACATGAATTGACAATCATTCACAAATTTGTTGTCAAATTGTTAAAAAAAACTCTATCATTGCAATAGTGTTGCATGCTCATAGAGATAGAGAGAGGAGAGTTAGTAATAATAAAACAGTAAAAGTGGCCCACTTTATCATTATTAGTTGTCAGATTGTTAAAAGAAACTCTTTATTTTACTAATATGTAAGCTTATGTGGTAATTGGGGGTGCTTTTCTTGTTTTGGGCTTCTTTGTTAAACAGTCCATTTTTTTTTTCAAAAACTTCAGGGGCCAAGCCCTTGTGAGCCTCAATGAAGGTCCGTCTCTGGCCACATGTTAATAGTTTACGATGTTCAAAAAATGTTTACACAATTATATTAGGTCTTAATCTATTCATCTTATTTCTATTTATTTCAGCAAAAATAATTTTAGATAAATTGTGATCATGATTAATCATGGCTATCGAAGTTCAATTTATAACTAAAATAAATTTTGGCTAATAAATCCAGATAAGTTCAAATAAGATCAAATAAATTCTATAAAAATATTACAATAGAGCCATTTAGTAAAATCATAAAGAGTGGTTTCTATTGAATGGACTCAATTGTCATACAAAGCATTCATAAAAATCTCCAATTCCAACCGAGAAAGTACTTAAATATCATATCTTCAATTATTACGATATATAAATATTTATTTTCTAACATAATGTAGGACCAACAATTCAAATGATTCATTACATATTACGGAGTACATATCAATTTCATTTATAGCAACAAAAACGATTGATTACTCGACTTGAAAAAAGTTGGAACACAAGATGGAATATATAAAAGGATAATACAAAGAAAAATGCCTATAACAGATGGCAAAATTATTAATTTATTTAATAAAAGGAAAATGACATGAAAATTAAGGGCATTTGGGCCTGCCATTTGGGGCCTTCCAGTCCCTATAACAAGGGCATTCATCCAAATGACCAGAAGTCCCAGAAGGAACACAGCTGCACTTCCCACAACACATCAAGCAATATTTCATACACCTTGAGTTTATCCCCTTTAGTGCGCACCTTACTCCACATTTGTTGTTGCAAAATCCTACATGCACAATTCCATAAGAGAGAGATATAGAGTACGGCAAATGCCAATATTTTGTATGAGACAGACTTACAATAACTTACAATGTGATGGTACGGTATTTTTTTTTTCTTTATTTTTACACAAATATAGTTGTTAGTTTGTCACAAAACCTATTTAGTCCACAAACTTCATTTTACTTACAATTATACTCCCCTCCTCGTGACGATGACTTCCTAATATTTCTTTTACTTGATTAAATCTAAAAATTAAAAGTTACCGGGTACACATATATAATAAACTCGTCTTATATTAGTATTGACATGTTGATGTACTATAACCAACACCAACAACAAAAAAAAAAATTGTATTTTCTACGTTTAACTTTGGAATATTTTATACATGGTATCTCCCAAATAATACCCTAAAATTGTAACTAAAAGTTAACGAAAGTAGTAAAAGTAAAGTAGGTGGAGAAGTTACCTGGAGCAGTGGCTAAGGAAGTAGGTGATTGAGCAGATGGCTGAGGTGAGAGATCTGCATTAGAGATATCGAGCAAGGTAGAGCAAAGGATTAGGGTGATTACAAGAATAGCTGCATTTGAGCTCTTCATTTTTATATATTTTGAGAGGATGTATAGAAGCTTAACTTAGATGTTTATAAATGTATGATAATAATGAAAGTTATACTAAGTTTGAAGGTCCATGCCATAGTGCACATACATATATATACTCTGTATTGATGTGATACATTCTAGTCTTTTTCTATTTTTCTTTCTTTCTTTATGGAAGCCAACTTGGATTCCTGCTCTACAATTATGTGTCAATCAATTACAACCTAATAAGATATAAAGCCAACCAAAGTATCTAAAATTGTGTGCCATTGCCAGTTAATGTTGCGACTAATTTAGAGTGGAGGGAGTGGTTTAGAAAGGGTCAAATTTTGTTTGTGTAATAAGTATCATTAATTTCATAATAAGAAACAAAATTATAGTTATTTTTCTATACTCATAGAAATAATACGCACTTTATTCAAATCAAGTTACGAGAAAATACTATGGAATATGACGGAAAAAAAGTAATTGTGTTTCCTGCTATTAAGGGTCTGTTCTCTTTAGCTTAATTACAGTTCGGTTCAGTTCAGCTCCAATCAATTCAATTCAATTTAGTTTCTAATTTCCTTCTCTCATAAATAATTTAGTTCAGTTTAGTTCACTTTAGCTCAGTTCAATAAATCAAAACATATATTAAGTGGCTTTTGTTAAAAAAAAAATAAAAATGGGACAAAAACGCGTGAAGTTGTTCAACTTTATGAAGTATGACTGTATGAATAATTATTTAAAGGATGAAAGTCGGGAACCATAATAAATAGTCAGTGGTCTTTAGTCCAAATTAGTCAAAACTCAATATATTTTCATGTACTCATGCATAGATGCATGATAGAGGTGTACTATAAAATTAAGCTATGTTTGTATGATTTGTCATTTTGTTATTGTAATTAGCAATTTTATCATACATCTTTTATGGGACAATGGGTGCATGTGCTTTCAACGTAAGTAAACAACTTGTCATCTTACCATTTGAGAGCTGGCTAGATAGAGATATCTAATGAAACTTCCAAGAGCTTTACAATATTTTCAAGAATTTTAGGTGAATTATCTTTATCCGAGTTAATTTTAACTTCAAAATAATCGCAACACTTTAATAATCTAAACTCAACAGAGTATTTTTATTTATCGTCTATTGATAATAGTAACACCAACACTAGCTACATGTCGGCGCCTACACGAAGCTACAACTCTGGGAACAACTTGAAAATTACACGCCCAAGTGAGGAATAAACCTTAGAGATGTGCAGCATGCATGCAGTAGATCTGATGCCTTGAAGGTTTGAAGCATATCACATGGCCTAGCTAAGCACCAACATTAAACGCTTACCAACATTTTGGGCTTATACGTTGTACCGCTTGTAACCTTGTAGGCCCAATACGCAGCCCACATTTAGGGATATAACATGTGAATAAGTGAATTAAAGTTTCCTTTCCTTTAAAGTTTTTTTTTTTTTTTTTTTTTTTTTTTTTTTTTTTTTTTTTTTTTTTTGGCTATCCAGAATAATCCATCTACGTAGTAATTGATTAAGTTCAAGTGTTATGTTGTGGCAAATTAAATTGAATTAAGGTTAAATATGGTTCCTAAACTAATGTATTTGTAGTGTTTTAGTACCTCAAGTATTGAGTGATGTAATTTGATTTCTCAACCACAAAATAGTACTATTTTCGGCCAAATAATGTAGAGTCCTTGTCTAGTCAGCAAATAATTTAAGAACCTTGCCTAGTCATCAATGGTTGTATTTTGACAAATGACGAGTGTAAAAATCAAAATATTATTGCAATGTCAGCTTCAACTAAAAAAAATACAAGTATAGTTTAATTATCTCCACAAATTTACTTTCATCATATATTCATATGTGTTTTGTCTATGCAAAAACTATATCAAAGTATGACATCAAGAAATTAACATTAAAATAAAATTACACACACGAGTAGAGACACTTAAGCAAGTGAGCCAAATTGTAAATTTAAGGGCACTTATCAGTGCCTTTCTTGTTCTTCCAGTCTCTATAACAAGGGCACTCGGCTTTATCGGCTAATGGACCTGAAGGTACACACTTGCACTTTGAGCAACACATTACACACAATTTCTTACACAAGTTTCGTGGATTCCTGGAGCATCTCCACGCACATTTGCTTGGGCATAATTCCGGGGCTGTATAATTCCCTGGACTCGATATGATCAACAATGAACAAAGGCGTAAATTTTTATTCATGAATTGTTATTACTCGAACCAAATATTATTACTTATTCTTAGATGCACTTGAGAATACTCAAATGTGCCTAAAGCTAAGGGCTAAGCTTTTTTTTTGTTTCTTTTTTTCCTTGATACCCTAGACAAATGAGCAATACATGTATCATGTCTTCCTTCTCACATCAAATTAGTCATTCTCGATATTTTTGATAATTTTTTTAAAATATAGGGGACATACATGATGGATTTTATTTATTACTTTGTATTATTTAAGATGTCGCGTGGGACAAAACACAACTTAGATATACATACGAATATTTTTATGCCCTAGATTTATACTTAACAACCCATTTCAATCGATTTATTTCGAATTATATTAATTAATGAAAGAGATTGACAATAATTAAATTACCTACGGCAGGGGATGATGTAGCATCAACAATGTCAAGGGCCAAAGAAGTTAGGACGAGGGAAATTAGAAGTAAAGATGGAAATGAAAACTTATTCATTTTTCCCGAGATTAATTTGTGGGAATTAAAATGTTAATATATACTTGTATTTTCTTTGGCGTGGTTTGAATATATAAAAATAGATAAGCTTAACATTTTCTTTCCTTATTACGGCTGTCATAAGCGGTGAGCCTTAGAATTATGCCTGTATGCCAATCGTTACATTTTGGACTGTTACCAAAAATAGATTTGCACTAAATTTTGATGTTATCCAAATCGAGGAAAAACTATGAATGTGTAGCTAAATCTTCTTTTTTATATAAAAAAATGCGGAGTAATAATTTATAATATCGTTCTAAAGTTGTCTTCAAATGATTAATAGCTAACTCAAAAAATAAAAAAATAAAAAAATACAAAGTATAAGTTTCCGATAAAATATCATTTTTTAAATGATAAAAGTAGCTTTTGAGTAAAAATCAAATTATAGTTAGTGAATAACTATATTACCCCTTTTAAACTTACCTATAGTCTATTTACGTTAATATCATATTAGATCTAATTTTACAGTTTTCTCGCAAAAGGTTAAAAGAAATGTCAAATTAAATTAGCTAGAGAAAATACAAGTTTATCAATATGATAAATAAATTTGTTTATCAAATGACAAAATTGTAAATAAATCAACTTTTTATTAAATATGGGTTCCACTGTTGTTGATATATTTACGCAAATGTCATAATGATTAATGACTGGGTATTTATGTTAGTTTTATTTGCCATTTAATAAACAAATTTTGTTTATCAAATTGATTAATTGGGGCTTCCATCTAAAAAATTACCTTTTTTTTTAAAAAAAAAATGTGCACTGTTATTATTATGCTGTATTATAAAGTGGATATACACAAAAGTTTTTGCTAAAATTTTAGGTCCATCATGTGCTTATTTAACTCATACACTGTACTCTAGATCGACCATATATCTTGTGGGTTTTTCATGTTCTCTGGGAGTATCTCATGTCAAATTAAATTTCGTGGTTGTCCGTTCTTTGATTGTTTGATATTATAAAGTTTAGTTCACTATTATTTTCACATTATTGTCACACTACTAATACATGTATTGATGTATACAATCAAACGTTTCAAGTTACACAAAATTTATCCTACCAATATACTCAACATTTAATATAAATAACTGAATAAGGCATATAAAGCCATAACCAAACTTTATCAACATCAAATTACATCCACACTCTCATAGCTATAAGATGAACATAAATCTATAATAATTTATGGGCTGATGACAATCAATATATGAAGCCCTATATATATATATATATAATTATCATTATTTCTTACTAATACTAATAACCATTACACAAGATTTAGGATTATAATGATGGATTAAGGAAATTATTCAAATTAAGCATAGACACGTAGGATTTGTTGGTCTAAATTAAAATTTAAGGGCACTTAGATTGGCCTTCGTCGTTCTTGAGGTCTCTGTAGCAAGGGCACTGGCTTTTGTCGGCGAAAGGACCATTGGGAACACATTGGCATTTTTTACAACAGTGCATACATAATTTCTTGCATAAGTTCCTTGGATTCCTTGAGCATCTGTATGCGCATTTATCCACACAAAATCCTGGCACTGTAAACGTTTATCCCAGATTAGTTTATGTGACAACTAAATTTAAGCGAACTAGAAAACAATTAAAAAAATATCATAAAGCCGCGTAGGCTTATGAAGTGTACTTATACTAAAGTTTAGTATCAAACAGTCAAAGTGTACTCTTTGAAATTATTTTCTTGACCTATTTTGACTAGTTTGTACTTAATATAATCTAGATTAGACTCACACGAATGATGATTACTTACAATTAAAAAAAAAAAAAAAAAAAGAATTAGTCAAAGTGACCCGGTGATTTCGTTGACTAAATATACATAGTCTTCCGATCTTTGGCTATTTTTGTTGTAGTGTTATCACCATATAGGCAATAGGCCCGTCTAAAACACTTAATTCCAAACCTTATCCCTTTACTCGAAATGAGAGGATTTTTTTAAGTTCAACCAAACGATGATAAGCTCTACTTACAACGACACTAGAACACGATGTAAAACTCAAAACAAGATAAAGCTAGTTAGTAGAAGTACCTCCAGGAGGGGCTTGAGTAGGAGAAGTAGTAGGAGAAGCTGAAACAGCATCAACAATCTCAATGAAAGCACAAGTTATAACAAGAGAAATTATAACCAAAGTTGGAACTGAAAACTTCATTTTTTTTTTCTTTGTTAGATTTTCTTAAGCAAACTATATAATAGTATGAATTTTTGTTTCGGATGTAAGTGTAGAATGTAACCAAACAAAAAGGGGATATTTATAGATAAATAAAATGTAAATGTAAAGTTTATGACATAAATAATTCATTTAAGAAGATGGGCAGGATAAATAATTACAGTAACAGCTGGAGCCAATTGTAAACACGGAGTACAAAAAATGAGGGAATTACATTGCAAAAATGAAAAAAATAATAATAATAAAATTGGTCGGTTGTTTAGTAATCAGTGTCCACGTGAGGAAGGTAGTAAGAATGTAAGATATGTAACCTCCAACTCACACTGTCTTGCTATACTAGTAACAAAGGTACTACTACTATTTATTAGGGGTGGGTGTAGCAGGGTACTCTGTAAAAATATTAGGATCTGGAACCGGAACCTGTTGCAATAGGTTTCTAAAAATAGGAATCGGAATAAGAATCGGAACCTGTGCAACAGGTTTCTAAGAATTGAGAACTGGAACCGGAACCTGCAGGTTCCGGTTCCTAAACAGGGTACCCTGTCTGTCAAAGTAAGTTTAATAGTTACTTGATAAATTGTGAGAAATTTATTTTTTTAAAAATAGATGATCACAATAAAAGCTTACAACTTTAGTATAGTACTTCAAATATAACAAACCAACACTAATTGTCTAGAATTTTTAATACCATATAGGTTCCGGTTTCATGTACCCTATAGGAAACCTATACTAACAGGGTACCCTACAGGTTCTAGATCCAAAATTTTATTACCCGGAACCGGAACCTGTTGCAACAGGTTCCTAATTTTATTACCCGGAACCGAGTTTGGTTCCGGGTTTTGAAACCTGCGATTTTGAACAGGTTCCGGTTCCATATCAGGGTACCCTGAATTTTTGCTCACCCCTACTATTTATGCACTTTAACTCACTCTTGTTAAATTTTACGCGTTTTGCTTCATTATTTAGGAGCCATATAAAGAATTATGTAGGTAGGCCAATGTATGTTGATCACAATAATTGTAGGTTATTATGACTCGTTGTCTCCACTCGATACAAGGTTAGGTTAGCATGTCTATAATGCACCCTTTATTACGAGTGAGGTTGTGAATAAACTTATACGTTTTTGTAAGCTGGTAAGCTAATTATGTCAAAAGTTTGTCATAACAAAATTAACTAAGTTTCAAAATAGTGAATCACTGAATGAGCCTTATTCGACTATACGTTTCTGTTTATGAGTAGCTCAATCTTGTACTCTAGCTAGTATAATTCCAACAAGCTAAATTGCCTAAATACAGTGCATCCATTATTAGTCATGGGTGCATTTTGTTAGTAAAAATATATGTAGTAGGAGGGTAGCCATTTTATAGTAAGAATTCATTGCATGATTTGTTATCCTCAATAATAAGGCATAGTATATATCAGGAAAGACAATATTGAATACTTATTCAAATTTGAATATACAAGTGCTCTTTATATGTTATACAAAAGTCGCTATTTATAGCTATCCAATCAACTATTTGATCGACAAACCTCTATAAAAATGTAAGACTAATGGAACATTTTTAAAGCCGGTGAAGATTATAATTGTATTTCACTAACAATAACCTGGAGAGTTTTTCAGAGCATCTATTGAAAAAAGAACCGTTGACAGAGTTGACCACTACTGCATACATAGTACGTGCATGCGCCTTGAACATAAAATAATTAGTCGGGCAACAAGTACCACACATTTATGTACCTTTGTAGTAGTAGAATAGTAGTTGAAGGTCAATTAATTAAGTTTAAATGTTGATTAGTGGAGTATAATATTATTAATGGATCAAAATGATAGGACTTGGGATTTGGGAAGTGAACAACGCAGCCAAGACGATTAGATACCGTATATTGTACTACTACTATAACATGTTGATTCTTTTAAAATAATTATAAACAAAACTAACTTGTACCAATATTTCTATTATATATTTGGATATACATAGATATGGATGCACTTTAGAGTATTCTTGCTCCATTTAATAATTTTGTCTCATTCCTACACCAAAAAAGCCTTTATAAGTACCTAGAACAAGCCTCTAACTATATTATTACATGTATTTTTTTAAAATTTTAAATAATTACAAGCTAAGTATATAATCTGTACGATTAGTACAGTGTCATTAATTATTTTAGTAAGGTTGGTCACAAACATAAAAACTTCCGTGGGATATGAGGATTTATGTAATTCATTTTTCACAATTTGTAAGAGTTTGCCTACTTAAGTATTCGGATTGATACGGTTAATCAGATACCCCTTTTGTTTTAAGTGACACTAGCACTTTTTTATGCGTGTCGGATTGTCAGTGCATATATTTTGCAACTATTATCATTAATTTACTTATGTGTATTAGTAAAAAAAATAAAAATAAAAAATAAATAAATAAATTAAAATTATAAATATACACATTTGAGACTCATCCACTTTTTTTTTTTTTTTTTTTTTTTTTTTTTTTATATATATAATAGTGTTTAAAGAGCCACACCCAAGTCCTCTTATTTTTGAAAGGGAGCTCTAAATTAAAATACGTAGTACAAATTTGTAAATAATGTAAAAAGTAAATGCAGTTAAAAACAAAAAAAAAAACAAAAGAGGTACGTATTTTGTATTTAAATAAGAGGGGAATACTACTAAATACTAATCGTATTTATAAGTCTAATAAATTATTTTATTATCATATAGAAACCCTCTGTCTTGGTATTCAAATACAATGTATGCAGACAATAATACAGTCGTTCAGAGGTAGATATGTACAAATATATTTTTGGAGGGGTGGGGAGAAGTGCCACTTATAGATGAAATTGGGGGAAACAATAAAGGAACAACACTTCAGAGGGCTTCTACCAGTTTGTTAGTCACCAATTCACCATACAGGAAGGTTCCTAGTTCCTAGTCTTCCTACTTCATTTACGAGTATTAAACTAGAGTACTTTTGTAGTCATAAACATAGAGATGAATAAACTTTCTTGCCCCATTTAATAAGCCTATAGAATAGATGTGTCAATTTGTATAAACGAATTGATCCATAACGGGTTGGCCGTGTTTGGGTCAAATATATTCAGTTTAAAATTACCGTGTTAACCAACCTCAGGTCAGTTCGAGTCACTTTCAAGTTGGGTCAAGATTTGTCGGGTCCAGGTTAGGTCTAGGCCGAATCAATTTCAGATCGGTTCAAAATTGGTTCAAATAAAGTTGAATCGAGTTGGTTTCAGTTCATGGAAAAATAGAAAGAATCAATGTTGCTCACGCTTAAGATCATCCACCATATACTTTCCTTTATGCTTAACATGAAGGCTTAACTAAGTCTTCGAGCGTCTTGCAAGCAAAACACTCATACTAGAACCCTATAAGCCTTCGTTGTTGATAAGCATGAGTTTTGTCACAGGTGCCATGACATAGATTTTGAACGCAACGCTCTTTGTATAATGCATAGGCACAAATCTTTTCAGAGAATTCTTCCATTGACATCACCCCCAAAACCACCTTTATTCAAAGAAACCCTTTTTTTCTCAAGTTTATAAACATGAACCTCAACAATTAAAGCTCACAGGCTCATTTACTTTGTTATGATGATTTGACAAACACTTAAAACAAAATTTTCATACTAGAAAATTGAATTGAAAGAAGATAGCATCCCATAGACTGTACAAGTTAGTGTAGTACTAGTAACATTACAAGACAGTGAAACACCACAAAAGGAAAATTTTGGATGTGAAAAATTTGACCAGCTCACATATCTATATGATCTTAAGTTTGAAGATTTACCCATTTAGGTCGAGCCTATTTAGGGAGAGACATCAGTGTTCAAGAAGAGGCAAGGACATAACTAAACCAAATATTGAGAAGAGCAACAACAGCATCCAGGTCGGCACAGATTGCTTACGATTATTTCTTCTGTTCCCATCTTCTGCTTTTGCTGCATTATCTTGCATGTTATTATTAAGTGTCTCCGAATTGAGAAGTGAAGATTCTTCTTGTGCGGGCACTGACAATGCCACTTTTCGAGCTTGCTCAGCAAGCTGCTGGTTGTACTTCTCAACATATTCAGGAAACAATTTCCTAAAAGTAGAACTAAAAAGCAAAGTTTCAAAGCCCAAAATAGACAAAATTAATTGACAAATTATTTTCAAAGAAAAATCAACCGACTAATTCCACAAAATTGCCTTCCTTCAATTTCAGGACAATTTCAAATTTCTGACATAGGATGCAACTGAGAAAAATATGGGAAACAATGTTTGTTTATGTTCCAATTTGCATTATGAGACTATGGTCTATCTGAGAAAACCATGGATGAATTTAATTTCAGTTATCTTAGAAAAACATGACTCATACAGAAATGCCAAACAAAAAACCCAAAAACAGAACACCAACTTTTGTGACTGGTAAGAGCAAAATATCAATTCAAAACCTTAATTTCAGTCAATTGAAAAACTAACGTTGGACATTCATGAAGAATATGCCCAAGATTTAAAGAGCAATATCAAAATGGGTTTTTGCATGCAATACTCATCAGTAGACTATGTAAGACAACAGAAAATAAACAAAACAGACACCAGTAATAAACTGCCACTCACTTACATTTTACAATTATAGGCAAGTGAAGACTTGGCTAAACATTGTTTTTCCTCAACAGATGTTGAAACGCTTCCTGTAGTAGGGCTTTTGTCCATCTGCAGGACACAAGAAAGACTTAGAAACCAAATATATCAATTGAAATGAATCGCATAGTCTTACCAGCTAAGTAATACTAGTATATAACACACAGAAGTTTCAAGCAGATAGGTCAGACCTTGTTAATGGAGAAGCATATATATAAATCAAAGGCATGAACCTACCATGAATGAGAGTAGACCCGTAAGAATACTGCATTTTAAACAAAGAGTAGTCAATAACATGGAATTAAGAACAAATATACAAAAAGAATGTGCTTTCTTCCAGCAACAGCAACAGCAACTTAAGATGGTATATACTACTGTATCTTAGTTATCAAGATCAATGAAAACTCTACTTCTACAATGATATTACATAAGTTTTATAGTAAAATTGAAAGGCTGCTCCATATCATTGAGTCAATGTCACATGATATTTGCTTTTCCCATAAATGGTTAAAAATGACTCCTATAAGAATCTACCATTCTACCCCATTTTTCCCTCAATTGAAGGACGCGCTATGAAGTCATGCATTGAGAATAACATCTGTTAGCACACTTTATCTTACCTGGATACTGACCACATTGGATTCCAACTTTCAGGATGAACTGCAAATAAATAAAAGAGACAATCATTATGAGACTAAATCATAATCAATGACCAAAAAAAATGCCAAAGCCACATAAAGAGCATCAATGAAGCACAAAACTTACAATCACTCATAGACAAGCATATCTTGGTATCAGTCATAAACCGCCCATTGGGAGTCGTCATCCTATAAACAAGGAAACATTAAAATGCCAAAGCCACAAGCATTTTCATTTCTTTATAATCTCAAGGGAGAAGATAACTAGCCAAAAAAAAAAGTGAGGTACCTGATCGATGGTGGCTTAAATGGATATTCAGATGGAAACGTGATCCTCCCATAATAATATCCACCTTCATAAGATGTAAAAATCAGAAAATTAACTCACATAATTGAAAATGACACGAGCAATGACTGAGTCACAAGAGTTCAGAACTCGAGCCAAAAAGATGCAGGGAAAAGAATTACAGCAGGAAGGACAAACCTGCAAACGGTGTTCCTTCACTTCCCTCAAGTACATAATCTGAAATTGGAAAACAAAAGAAAGATAAGAAAGAGGGATGCAAACCAAATAAAAAGACTAACACAACATATAATTTTGAACATATCTTCTAAAAGCTAAAACAATTTAATAACAATAATCCCCATCATTTAAGCAATGTCCAAAACCTTGAACATGCTAATTTAGTGGCAATTGTGAAATAGAGACTTCTAATATAATTAAACTCCAAACCAGCAAGCCCATATTTAAAAATAAAAAAATAAAAAATGGAGAAAAAAAATCTATACAGACTAAGGTCAGCTTAAATAAAAAGCTACGTCCAGATGAAATGATGAATAGGTATGCTATGTATACAGTCACATGATTATTCATCTTGCAAACCATCTTTGGAAGGGTAGGACTTACCAGGTTAAGGCATAACCTAAGTTGTCAAAGTTTCCATATTCCACCAAATGGCATACAACAACTAGAAATACACTAAAGTTCCAATATTTCCACAGACAAATTAGCACATTATTTCAAGTCATCGGTAAGGGAAGGACTGCTAAAGTAAAACTTACACCATTCAAGAATGTTATTTGGAGAGGGGCGAGCAACTACATGAGATACAGGCTCCTGCAAATTCAAAAAATGCCATTAGAGTATTTTGAAGGATGAAGATATAATGCAGGAGCACAAGCCAAAATTATAAAAGAAAATATCAATCCTAGAGGGGGTGTAAAGAGTGATGACATATTTCTTGCAAAACATTCATTTTCCAACAAATTTATTCTAGATGAAAAAAAAAAAAGCCTAATTTGAGAAAGCTGAGTTCTCAGAACTCCTAAAGAATTGGGGTTGCTCTGTCATATGCAAAAAAAATTAATTCTCTAATATTCTACATTGAAATAAAGAGAGGAAAAAGTTCACGACAATAGAATGCTTAAACATTAACTTTCTTCTATCCTTTATACAGAGGAACCAGGAAAATAATCAGCTTGAGAAACTTCTTTCATCTGCAAGTAAACTCTGCGCCTAAAATAAGCCAAGCAATCTAATAAAAGATACTTCCTCCGTCCCTTAAAAAGGCTCCATTTGACTTGGGCACAATAATTTAGAAGAGGGATTGTAGTGGAATTATTGTTTAAAGTTAACTTTTATTTATAAAAAAAAAAAGGGAATAGCTTATTGATTTTAGGGTATGTGGGTGAAAACATGGTACAGTTATAAGGTTTTTGAAAGTGAATTTAAAAAAAAAAAAAAAAAAAGAATGTGCATGTGTGTAAAGTGTTTGGGAGAGAAAGAGAGAAAGCAGTTTGCAAGAGATCCACAAATGAGATGAAAATAAGGCTATATGCAGACAAATCCACCAGAAAAACATCATACACATCAAATATAGAATATAGTTCAAGAGAAAGTAAGAAACCGGCTGGTGAGCAATAAGAGTGAAAAAAAAAAAAAAAAGATAAAACGTACTTTACAGAGCGCTCTAAACTCCTTTTGAAGGCGTTTGACACAAGCTTTTTCAGCCATTTATAATCTTCAAATGCAACTCCTAACTTGAACCTCAGAACAAAACTGTTAAAAACACCACATAAATAATTAGGATTGACAAAACAAACTGATTCCACAACTAGAACATTAACAAAAATTTAGAGAGCTTAAGAGTCAAGACAACCCAATCAAGTGCATCATCTTGGAATAAAGAGTTAAAACAAATAAATTTATGCTAGCAACACTGATAAACAACTAATCAAAAGGCAACCTTCCCCTTAAACATCAAAAGTGAAGAAAGAGGGAATGCATAACGGTGATCAATTCTTGCAAAAACAAACAATGGGTATAACATTTACAGCCAGGAGAGAAAATTATGAGAAAGGCATCATTGAAGCAGTGCCTCGCAAGTCGTAATGAACTAGGAGTAGATAAGATGTGAAGGGACTATGGGAGTTATACAAAGAAGGTTGAAATAAACCTGCAAAATGAGAATATAAACCGCTTTTGCACACAAGAACAACCCAACATAGCTTATCATCGTAAATTTCACCAAGGAATATGGTTCTGAGTAGCAGTCTGAACACAAGAGCTACAAAACAGGACATTTTGTCTACATGTGATACACCAAAAACATAACTAAAACGATCATAGCTGAGATAGTCTAGTTTCCATTTGTCAAAATTATAAGTCCCACACAATATCAATTTCAAATTCATTAAAGGTTGACTTAGAACACCAATCTTAATTCTCTGTGATAAATAAATGTCTGGCTATGATTTACATTGATTCATTTCTTCTAATTATAATTAACATCAGCTAAAGGATGAAAATTGATAAAATGTGGTAGAACACTCAATAAATAGTCTAAAATCATCATGTTCTAGAAAATCACAGGTAAAGAATTAATGCATCCAAATTCAACTCAAGCTCCCTTTTTATACTACCACTGTCCCCCAAACTTAAAGTCTCATGCTATTTTAGTACGACAACCTATTTATCCTTATAGAAAACATATCAATAGGTGGAATAGTAGAATGGCTATATTAATTAGAAACAATAACAACACATGCCTAATCAAAACATTTATTAGTTCAACAGGCAACTAGATTCTGAAATTAAAGGAGATACTTCTTCCAAACCCTAATTTATATCGAACTACTTATCTTTTACTCACTCCTCTCCCTTGTTTCTTGCTCCCAAACACAATAAAAAAATGATTACCGGTCTAGAAAATCCTTGTTCCATTTAGTTACCTTGCTCCATCAGATATCTATCTTTTCTATTCTTAAATCTCACTCCTCTAACCTCTCTCTTGTATCTGGCTCTGACCACATAAAAATGTTAACTCTCAAGAAAATCCTTGCTCCTAGTGGCCCAAATCGTGGTTTGCCTCATATAACTACATTTCAGACCTTGAACAATAATCACAGGCCATAACAAAAAGTTGACAGCTACATTGACACATTGTATGCTCCAAAACATATATATTACAATGTAAACTCTTACGATCAGAAACCAGTGGTTATATGATAGACTTTTGACATTCGGGTCTATCATGATATGTCATAATCTTCCAAATAAATATATGGTTTCAGATCATACCCAAACAAGGTCTATCATGATAGAATTTTGACATTTGGGTGGCAAGCATCAAAGCCTTCCAAGGTGTGATGCTCAAGATATATATAAGTATATAACAAGTGATAATAGAGGAGCAATGATACATATAAGCACAAGATCTAGAGATTTACGGCAAGCATTAGCCAAGCAGAACTACAAATCAAAAGCCATTGGAGAAACTTATTTAGTGAGTATCTCAGGCTTCGGAAATCGTGACATACGTGGTTAGATCTTATAGAAACCAGTTGGGAACGATAGACAAAGAAGTAAAATTAAATCCTTACTCGTGATTCCAAACTCATATGAAGTTATTACTACAATTAGCAAATTGCATTTTGGTGTAGCCAATTCATGATGAGGAACTCATTGTTTCCAATTTGAGTTTTCTACAGCAAGTTGGATAAGTTAGATGGAACTTTTCAAGTCTGTATGAGACAAAATTATGGGGGTAGCTTAGATAATAATGGACCTAGAGTTGTATTTGTATGATGATAATCCAAATGGTTTAGTGGTGTTTAAGGGGTGGTTTGGTTCAACCAAAGATATCAACTACGTGTTTTAGTATCAAAACTAGGTTTAGAATAACAGACACCAAGAAACCCATACCTTAATCCACATACTTGATTACTAACAATTTTAACCTCACTAAATTTTATTTATTTTAATCCTCTCACCCTCCTCTCAGCCACTTCCCATCTTTCTTCTCTCCTCCCTCTCTACCTCATTCTCTAAGTAATCAGGCGATCAGCCTACCCCTTCCCTGCACAGCGGCAGCCTCAATAGTAAAGAAAGGTCAGAGTAGTTGCTAAGCCCCTAAATCCTCAACAAAAATGGTGTTCTTGACAAACAAGATACATAAACTGACATTTTCGGGTCTGTCGGAAAGATAGCACGAACTCAATATTCAAAGAGCAATTTTTATTGCTATTAACAGACACATAGATCCTGAAATACAAAGTGTGTAATTTTAATCATATAAACATACAAACCCTCACAAACATACAAACCCTACAACAAGAATTTTACAATTTGCAGTCAGATTCTTCATTCCCCACTACTCTTCTGTAACATTCTTATCTAAATTTCCTTTTTTTTTTTTTTTTTTTTTGCTCCACTAATTTGTTGATAAACCTACATAATTACAATTTCCTAAATTACAATCGAAACAAAAGAAGAGTAAGAAAGAAGTATCACCTTATCAATCAATTCACCAAGAAAAACAATTCAAACAAAGAGGCCAATCAATCAGCAACCACAAAACCCTTACTAGTAGCAACTGAACGTCTACAAATCAACAGCAACAAAATTACGACAATTGGATCATAAATTGTGAATCAAAGAGAATAAATCATCAAAAACCCTAAAAAGTTACGAAATCAAATCGAATATTACAAAATCGATGAAAAGAGAAATTGGGGATCAAATTGAAAGCAAAATACCTTAATTACGAAGATAGCGAGACGAACGAAGAAATCGCAGTTCAATAATCGAATATCGTAATCTCTCTCCTCATAATCAGTCGTAAAAATGGAAATTCATGTGCTGCTGTTTATTTCTTCCCCCTTTTTGGTAAGTATTTCTTGGGGGTTGGCTGGGAAAAGGGCCTCTTTTGGTTTTCAATATCTTTATTATACGAAATTATAGATACGAGATTATTATTTATATCTTTATTATTTGCAATGATTTGATATAGAATTTGTTAAATACTTTCGGGTGCACCGGGTAATTTGCTCATTAATTTTTGCTCACTAGAGTGTACCCGTGTAAAATGCACGGGATATATATTATATTAGAAAGATATTAAATATATATTATAAGAAAAAATATACTTAGAATACGGGAAGTTGATTTTGATGTTGTAACTTAAAGCCTGTTCTTTTGAGCTCTTGTGGTATTGTTGTGGACTTGTGTTTTGGTCTGCTCTGCTGAACTCTACTTAGCTCTGGTCTACTGAATATTATTAATTTGTTGACTCTTAGTTTTTCCTGCTGACTGCTATCCTGGAATCTTATGTTCTCTGCCCTGCTCAGAAGCTTAAAAGAACAGGGTCTACTCTTATATGTCGGTGGCCACGCAATGTGGAAAGTAATTATGGGTTTACTTTGTCAAAGCTATAGAGGTTACCGGTTTAGTGTTATACGGGTAATTTGGTTCAATGATGTAGGAGTTACTCTGTTATTTTGCAAACAGTTTTTCGGCGAGACCAGTTTCGCAAAAAAACATGTTGTATATTTTTTTTGTTTGGTTATTAGAGAAGTCGAAGTTGTTTGGAGGGTAATTCCTTAAAAAAATACATACGATCGAAGGGTTGGGGATTTTGAGTGTTATGGTGAATTGTTGATAAATGAACTATATACTCGTTTTACTGCATGTCATATATTATACTACGTAAAAAAAAACACAAAGTGAAATGTTATTAGTGTTCCTAAAAAGTGTAATATTAGTAGTATTCTCTTGTAAAAATTACAAAAAAAAAAAGAGATAAAAAAAAAAGAAATAGTGGGATGGTATTTATTTATTAATTTTTTTTAAAAGGAGTGGAATGGGTAGTTGTTGTTGTTGTTTTTTTTTTAAATTTACAAAAATAATAATATAAATAAATAAATAAATGCGTGGGTACTCAAGATTGGGAGTTTGGAGCATTTATGTATATTTAAAAGAAAAAAAATTAAGTGGTAGTTGTAGATTTTTTTTTTATTTTTTTTTTAATGGTTTGAAAAAATGGAGAAGTGGAAGATATTGCAATGGAAGTTAAAGAGGAAGTTATTAAAAAAAATTAAAAAAAAAAATGCATAGAATTACTCCATTCAAGGATTGGACTATTGTGAGTGGAAGTTGAAAAAAAAACTCTTAAATTATATATTAGATTTAATAAATGAAATGAGCAAAAAAAAAAATAATAATAATAAAAATTCTCATTTATAAAATGAGCAAAATTAAATGAGTAAATAACCCGGTGTACGGTACACCCTGGTATACATAATAGACTCTCAATGAAAAGTGTTTAATTGTTGCAAATAATGTAAAATGGATGTTTAGTCATGTAAAGCCATAACTTATATTTGTATGAGACTCTTAATAGAAAAATATTTGTACTTATTTATTTTAGTATATAAGTCTTAAGAAATGCCTATAATAAG
Organism: Chenopodium quinoa; assembly: GCF_001683475.1. NCBI lineage: Eukaryota > Viridiplantae > Streptophyta > Magnoliopsida > Caryophyllales > Amaranthaceae > Chenopodium > Chenopodium quinoa. Next base: position 376,061 of record NW_018742881.1, read on the forward strand.
AAGCTAAAATTTTTAATAATAAGTAGAAATAAAACATTAAATACTAGAAATAAACATTAAATTTATTTATTAAATACTAATTCTAAAAATAAAACGTTGTTGACATCATGAACCATTTCCCTATCCTATCCTATGTATAAATTTTCCCGTCAATTTAATGTATGATGTCATTATTGATTTTTTTTTGTATAAAAAAATCTACAATTTATGGATATGATGAACTCAATCATTGTTTAACTCATTTTATGAATAATGTTAATCTTTGATTTCTTCAAAATACTCATTTGATTATGAAATAAATTAACTAAGAGAAAGAGAATAACAAGTCAAAATTTGAATCCCGCTAAATGAAAACAAATGGTCTTGATTATAGTTTATAAATTACTTATTATTTCATATAATATTAATTAGGTTAAATTACTCATCATCAGATCATCGTACACATGTACTAGTCTAGTTTTATCTTAAGTAAAATGTTTTTGAAGTGAATTGTGATTTGGAACAAATACGTATTTTTAAATTTTTAATTAGTAACTCAAATGAAAGAAAACAACACAATCTCAAAGTTGCGAATAAAAATACATGATATGATGTTCAATTTATTTACTAGTATTAAGGAATTTCCAAACTCAAGTTGCCTCTAATGAAAATTGGTCCTATAACCTTATGGTGGCATGACTCATCCGTACATACCACTAGATCAAATAACATTAGACTTCTCAAGAGGGCGGGGGAACTCATGATACAGATGCAGAAATATATAATAGAATTATTGCAAGGTACCAAATCTATATATATTATCACTAACAAAATCATGACTGACATTAAATATTCAATCAACTGTTTAATTTGCCTCATAATATTCATAATACATGTCGAATGCTTTAATTTTCAAAATAATTAAGGAGATTAGGAGAAGACACTTGTTCGTCATAATATGATCGATCTGCCAACCAAGAAGGTAGTGATATGCGATTGTCCATATGAAAAATATGTCCTAATACATAAATTCCACTTAAAATTGGTTGGTGTATAACTAGAAATTTAAAGCATGCATTATGTATATATAGAGCTAGTGTAAACTTATAAGAAAAGAGGTATCAAGAGACAAAGTGCAAAATCTTGTATCTAGCTTATAAACGTTTATTTTATACAAAGGATTAATTACTCCAAATCACACAAATGTGACTCTAAATAATTTAGAAGCATAAGAACGACAATATTTATGTATGTACTTTGAGTTGACTAAACTTATTGTATACATATACGCATATTACATATTAGACATTCATAAATACAACAACACATCACTAAACTTAAATAACAATCCACATAGTACACTTTTGTTAAATATGTCCTAATACATAAATTCCACTTAAAATTGGTTGGTGTATAACTAGAAATTTAAAGCATGCATTATGTATATATAGAGCTAGTGTAAACTTATAAGAAAAGAGGTATCAAGAGACAAAGTGCAAAATCTTGTATCTAGCTTATAAACGTTTATTTTATACAAAGGATTAATTACTCCAAATCACACAAATGTGACTCTAAATAATTTAGAAGCATAAAAACGACAATATTTATGTATGTACTTTGAGTTGACTAAACTTATTGTATACATATACGCATATTACATATTAGACATTCATAAATACAACAACACATCACTAAACTTAAATAACAATCCACATAGTACACTTTTGTTAAATATCTAAAAGAATTGAAAACCATTTTATTAAGGCCCTCATTAACAATAAACTATAGTAGATGACTAGATGAGGCACTAATTAACAAATGCAAGTTAAAGAAGTGAGACAGCAAAAAAGTGTCTTTGACAAAAATGCTAATATTGTTCGTTAAGACAGCTGTATGATTGAGAAGTACAAGGAGTAATATATATGCAGCATTTTGATTCTGATTTCTGATAACTTAGCAAAATAAAATAACCTAAGATTATCAGAAAAGAAAAAGAAGCATGCATTAATTTATCACCCTTTTATAACTTCAAGAAAACTAAACTAACATTATCACGTGATAGATCACATGACTACCTCTGAGATTAATCAGATTATAGTAGTATTTAGTTAGTAGTTAATCCAATGGTCAGACTACAAACATGCATATAGTCAAACAAAGTAGCACATGATCCCACCTTCTTCAGATCCCCAAGAGTATACTAAGATTCTACTATTGGTATTTAACTAAACCTCTAATCACTTCATATGATTTGAGAGTGTATCTTTGTTCAATTAACTTGATTTATACTTACTAAAAACATGAAAGTCCAATGTAAGACCTTTGTTCTTGTTCTTGTTCTTGTTTTTGCACTGGTGTTGCTGTCTCGGTCGAGTGGGGCGCAAGCGAGGTTACTTGGTGTCTCCTCTCAAACATTGAAACATCTTCGATCCGATATGAAGAAGCCCTTCAAGAAGGTAGACTCGAGTTTTCGAAGGATACCCCCAAGTAGATCGAATCCTACTCAAAACAAGTAAAGTCTGGTTTTAATTCTGATCAGGTCTTCAGAAAGAACAGTTGCATGCTTCTTAGTTGTCTCAGACAGTGTGTTTCTTGTTCTGTTTTTTTTTGTTAGGTTGAAGCCTACACTTCATGGATGAAGGATGAAGGTTTACAATCCATAGTCTTATTAGTCTATATTTTGTAGAGTAGTATCTTTTTTGGTTTGTAATGGACAGCTTTTAGCTTACTGTATATGATGAGCTTTTCTTATCTCTAAAAACAAATTTTCCTGATATAATATAGTGAAATACCACAATTTTGCTGTCTCAAATCTCTTATGCTTTTGACAACATTTTCTGATGATATATGCTTATGACAACATTTTCTGATGATATTGAATTATACTCTCTCCAAGTCTCCATCCCAATTGTACATTAACAATGATTCATGACGCGAATACTGAGTGCATGCATTGTAGAATATGCTGTTAGAATTCTCAAAGCCAAGATCAACTATATTTAATCCATAAAACTTTCCAATGTCAAAATTTCCTAGATATTATTGTTACACAGAAAAAGGGAATTGTTACAAAGATAATTTTCTACAAAAACAATTACAATACAGAGCAACAAAATTGTAAGCAGATATAGCTGTTACAGCATCTGCAAGTTCAGGATTTGAGCTTCTTCTGAGAAGACTTTGACAGGTCATCTTTCTGGCGATGCTTACGCTTTTTCTTGTCAGCAGACGGTTTCTGTTCAACATCATTATCACCCTGTTCTTTACCGGATTTTTTCTGTTTTTTATTCTTCTTTGAAGAATCGGAGCTAGTGAATGATGCCAAGACAGTGTCAATTTCTTGCCTCATCTTCTTTATATTCGTTTGCTGGGTTGCTTTCTTAGAAAGATCAGTAGTAGGAGGATTCTTTTTTTCCCAGGAGACACTTTCTTCCTCAACAAATTCGGCTAAAAAGTCCTTGTAAACAGTGAGTTTAGACTTCTGTCTAGATCTCCATTGTTCGGGTTGTCTTGAGAAACTGGACAGGAGATGATAATAAAAAAATTTAAAAAAAAAAATCAGGAGCCAAAAAAAGGTAGAAATGCATCGGTCTTAAAAAATTCTCTTAAATGCTCGAGTTAAAGCTTAATCTTAAATTCACAATTTCTGAACCAGATGTCCAGCATGCTTAATTAAAATCGCTTTGCAATTCAACGACAAGGATCACAAGCATCGAATTTTGACTTGAGAAGCTTAAGCTGATCATATAGATTGCAGCAACTGACTTTCCACTGCCACATACTTAAAACATTTTTTTTTTTCATAATTATGCTTCTTAATCAACCAAACATAATACTGGTCAAAGAATGAGAGGAGCTAAGCAAGCTTACCCATCGACATCAAGATTCCTTAAGAGAAGAGGACCCTGCCTTGTCTTAGAAAGTTCTTTCTGTACACCAAGCATATCAGAGACTATCACTTCTCTCAATGGAACATCGCTAGCATTAAAGCACTTTTCAACAGTGAAAGACCCCGATGGGTGCAATGCAAGCTCTCCAAAATGACCCTTCAACCTTCATAACATATACAGAAATGATGTGCTAATCAGAAAACTGGCTGGCTGAAAAATAAACAAAATGCTAACTCTACTATACACTTTGTTACTCAGTCTTCTATAGTTTATCTTTGGTCACAGCATAGAAATAGATAAAGTTAAACAGAGAGCATCTTTATCATATTTTATTGAATATAGAATGCAACGTCAGGGAACAAGCGGATAATTAGTTCAACAGAAAATATGGCTAAGACTGTACTTGCTAATCAACTTCTTCTTCTGTTTTTCAGGAGCTTTTGAACCCAGAAACGCTTCAATAACACGTGCGCCTGAAGAATCTTTCAAAGCTTCCAGGACATGAGAGCTGTCCATTGATGTGATGCTTGTGATGTAAGGTTGTATACAGTCCTGCAATAAACAAGCTATACTGATTCAAGAACTTCACATACAAATTTCAGCTATGAAGGAATAAGGTTTCTTCCAAGTACTATGAAGACATAGCAATAATAATTTTTTTAAAATTTGAAGGTTGTAAGAAATAAAAAGGTGAAGTTATAGATGATCATTATATTTGCTACATTACTACTCATTTATGCTTTCCATAATTAACCCAGGAGAGGGGGGGGGGTGTGGATCTTATAGGCCTTCTGCACATAGCCTCACTAATGTATATACAATATAGAGATAATGACTAATGTATCTAGACCTCCCGAGTCCTACTTTCCTTAGCTTAAAGCTAAAAACAGTGCTGCAGTTGATGTTTTTCTTGTTTGGGAAACATTGCAATAGATTCTTGAATCTTTCTGAAAAGAGCTACAAAGTAAATACAATGCATAGCATGAGAGAAGCATTTTCATCTAACATGCACTGTTTATTTTCTCCAGATACATAATTGGCTGTATGAAGAAAAGAAAGCAGGAGGCTACATACACTTGGATATTTAAATAGTGATTGCAGAATTAGAGAGCCCATAACATGTACTCTACAGCCACTTGTCCAGCTCCAGTTTGCTTTATCCTTGGAGAATAAGTAATTATCAAGTAATAGAAATCGAGGTACAATACAATTCGGATCCTCATTAGCTATGATTACAGCAGCTGCAAGCTCCTTAGAGCACTGTCAGTCAAACAAAAAAAAAAAAACTATAATCAAATCTACTGAAGTGTAAATAAATTTTACAGGAAGGAAAACCATAATAAATTATTAGTGCACTGCTTAGACATAGTTGACATCATCATTGCTGCAGCTTGCTACAAAGCTACTGCAGCACAACATAAGATATACGAGACGTGCTCTGTGAAGTTTGTACCTTGTGCTCACAAGCATGGTGTCTCTGACTTGCTGCAATCAAAGATGCAACAACGCCTGCTCTTCCCATTTTCAGTAGATCCCTCATTCTGGGTCCAAGCTCCTCACATATTGCACCTACCTAGAGGATAACATGAATGAATTACGCAAGGTATACAACAAGAATTGCTACAAGACTTGGCATATCTTTGAGGGACTCAAGAAACAAAATGACAAGATATAGTTATCTGTCAAAAAGTAGAGGATGAGATTTTAACATTAATGCACAAGCATTTTATGCAGCACTATTGTAAGTTTGTAATATATGTTCCATGTACAATAGAAAGTGACATACTTGATCTTGGTTTCTTGCATAAGATATTAAGGCTTGCACAGCAAAGTTGGCGTAGTGATGGCATGAAATATCATACAACGAACCCTTGAAGATTTTCATGAATATCTCATCATACAGAGTATCTGGAGCCACTTCCAATATGACCTGCAAAGTATGGCAGCTTTTTTCAATTAAAAAAGGAGGATGAAGGGAGAAATAAAATACACCCAGAAATAATATGTTTAAATCCTTCAATCTACCACCTACAATAAACCACACCTTTGCCTCCTAAAGAAGCCCGAAACAGTGAACACTATTGGATTCTTTCACTCAATTTCTTCAATATCCTATGAGCTTGGCTTAAACTGAACTGGTAATTTCTGATACAACCACTGACATGAAAGTATGTAGCAAGCTGCACAACAAGACAACATAGGCCAGGTTGCTAAATCCTTTGATAACTATCACTGTATCCAGCAGTGACAAAATGGGTACATTGCCATATATTGGGAAGAGGATGAGTATATAAAGGAAAAAGGAAAGAGGATGAAGAACGTATACAGGAAACACTAAAATGAAGTAAGAATTTATTGGTTCTGTACCTTACAAAATTACATTAAACTGAAAGTCTACTACAACTTAAACTGAAACAAATCCAAATAGGTAAAATCAGTTTCTACTCCCAAACATGGGTGTATAAGAGGGCAGACTAGGTGGCACCTTCTTATAGCAGATTTTTCAGTTATTAGTCCAGATTAATCTTAACTAAAGTTTAGTAACATTGCGAGTCACAAAGGATAACCAAGTCATTATAGTGGGTCTCTATCAAATAAGAAGAGTGGCATTTCTAACATTATTCATCTGTTTACCTTCTAACTTCTAAAATTTAGACAAAAGCTTAACATTTCAGTCACAAACTCACAATTCTTGATTGATCCAGAAAGGAAAATAACTTTCAATCAGAATTGGATCCTATTAAAATCAAAATTAATAACAGTGGTATTTTGAAGCAAAAATTACTGTTCGTGAACAAAAATCCAATAATTTTCATACACAAAATCCTACCTCCATCAAATGGCTAAATGCACTTTCTTTTACCAAATCTCTGATGTTCTGAACCTCAGTTGTCTCTATGAAGTAACTTTGATCTGCATTCTCCACATTGCAACCCAATATAACAGGAATGATACGGAGGAGCTCTTGCTCTTGTCCTGCTAACAACTTCAGAGCTGTCTGCACGGTACAGAATCCACAGAATTATGGAAAGTAGACAAGTAGGTTTCAAAAAAAAAAAAAATGGAAAGTAGACAAGTATTCAAGTTATAGAGTTGTAACTAGATAACTCTAACAGAATCATAGGCTATAAAATTTGCACAGACAGGTTGACAAGCAGCCAACAATTGAAGCTGTATAAAGTTTCCAGCCTTTTGCATGGAAAAGTCAGCTTTATTCAGGCTACCTGGCCATCTTAATCAGGTTTCCACATAAAATTCACACCAAATCAAGTTATCCTACAAAATGGGACAGAGCAAGAGGCCAAGAGGAATGAAAAAAAATATGGAATAACTAGTACTTCAGATTATAATGCCTAAGGCTCTTGGAACATACCTGCAGAACCAAACTGCTATACTGGTCCACTTGTAGGGCAGCAATATCGGTTGCGTTACACTTTAACATTTCAGACACAACAAACTCGAGTAAATCTGGAAACCCTTGATGGACAATCAGTGTCTCATTCTTGTGCTCTTTATCAGAATAAAGATTCAACCTTCGAGATAAAACCGTAGATGATTTAGCAGAATGGAACTCTGAATCCAATGGTACTCCTTTGCATAAACATAGAAGACTTCGGATCACATGAGATCCATGACAGTTGCACATAACAACTACAGGTTTTCGGACTATTTCCTGGCAAGTAAAAAGTATAATGATGCCTGTCAGTCAACAGAGAAATTAAAAAAAAAAAAAAAAAAATACTACAAAATATACTTTGCATTGATAGTAACCATGTTACCTTGCACCATAACAAATCTAGAGAGCATATCAGCAAGAGAAAGAAGTATCATCAAGAAAAGGCAATAAAAAATAATAGCAAATGACAAAACTAGAAAATCCTTTTTGTTCAGCATAAGAGTAGAAATAAGGAGAAGAATAAAAGAAATAAAAGACTACCTGGCATAGCAAGGTTAAAGTATCTTTGATTAGATTGTAATAGTCTTCATCTTGGAGATGACTAGATAAAGAATTGAGAGCCGTTTCTGCAACATGAGAGCCACACCTATCTATAGCAATCCGACCAAAATCCTTTGCACAACTACGGAGAAAACCACAAAGGTGGTCCGCATCACAGCCATCCAACAATGTTTGCATAGTGTGACTGATAATATGGTCAGTCGCAAGTTCCATTTCTTTCCCTCTGCTTTCCTCCAAAGCATTACCACATACAACAGGACGCTCCTCCAACTCTACTTCACCACTTTCTAGTACATTCGCAATCTCAGAGAAGTATTTCACCGTTTCAGCATCTATCTGCTGCCTATGTGTATATTAGACTCATGTTAGCATTTCAGTAAGCACTCAAACACCAAACGAAATGGCAACAACAAGATACCACAAACATTATCATCTTAAAAGGTGAAAAGGTATGAACAGAACAGACACCTGATATATGAAGTCTCAGCATCCTCCGAAAAATCTTGCTTCTTTTGATATTTCTTATCTTTAAAAGCCCCATCAGATTCACTTCCATGGGAACCTTTAGACTGGTAACTCCCATCAGAATTTCCACGTCTCCCATCTGCCTTTCTCCGCATATTTCTACTTCTTCCCTGCCTAAAAACACCAACGTCTTCTCCAAATAATCGACAAGTCTCAACAACAGTATGATCCTTCGTCCTTCTAAGAGGTAAAGCTTTCGAACCAACAGCAACCATACGAACCCAAAGCTGCCACAGGACCATAATCAACAACAAGCATTTTAGCAAATTGACAAACCATAAGAAGTGTTCAACAACACAATAACCTCGGTTTCGGCGCATAAATTGTTTCAAGTTCTTTTAATGTAACTCTTGTTATCAATTCAACACAAATTTGGAAGCCTACAACTATACCTAAGTAATAAGTATCACCACACTCCTGACCTTACCTGCCACAGAACCATATTTCTTAGTCATTTGAGCATTTCAGCGAGACAATAAGCATTCGACTCGGCTCATGTGCTCAATTAGGGTTAAAAATTGCAACATATTAGCAACCAAATTTGAGTCATTCAACAAATTAGGCTCAAAATATCACATAAATTCCTTTTCGTTTAAATATCAACGTAAAATGCAGATATCAATGTTCTAGCAATTAAATTAACAACTTCAGCAATAATAATAAAATCTAAGCCCTAAATTGAATATACTGACAATTAAATTAACGATATTGTGAAATTAAACCATATATTGAGAAGGAAATTAATATTCGATGGTTAAAAGGAAGAATAAACATCATACCTCAGAATTTGCTTCAATGGAGGAGAGAAAGCTCAGAGGCCGCTTCAATGGAGAATTCAGAGTACGTTTCAGTGGAAAAGAGAGAGAAGTGCAGCGCAAGTGAAAAGCTTCAAGAAAATGGAAAAGAAGGTTAATGATACGAGTACAGGGAAGGGTCAAAACCACACCCGAGTACCCGGCCCACCCAATTCAAAACCCACCCGAAAAATATACGATATAAATTTCGACTTGTGTGGATACAATAATTTTAACTTAATCTGACCCGACCTTATCGAACCTAACCCAAAGCAATTGAATTAACACAGTGAGTTGTTAGACACCGGTTTGCACGTTCGTGTTAGCCCACAAACAATACACTTCCGTAGCCCAATCCTACACAAACCAAACAAAACTCTTAAATGATAAAGCCACTCTTTAAGCAGAAATTGAGCAACAATTTTGTGATGCAGTCGAATCAATTAAATACTCGTAGCAAGAAGGTATCAATTTCGATATTATCTAACAATTGGACTGCTCATGTAAAATGCAAAGTATATTACAACATCTGTTAAATGTTATGTACAATTTTGACATATTATTTGTGAGATATAAAATATTGCAAACTTGCACATAACATTTATCGAAGGTAGTACTTATTTTGTTTCAAATAAGATAATACTTTTTTTATTTTAATTACATTTGTTGATGTATATATTTAAGTCTAAATATCTCTAATTATTGTATCATAAAAAAATATCTCTAATTATCAATAAGTACAAATTATAAAATTTGAAATTTTAATAATACATATTAAGAGAATTATTCCAATAAAATCTCGCATGACAACTATATTTTTTTTTTTAAATCTATAAATCACAAAACTACTCAAAAAGGGTTTGTAAATAGTGTCAAAAATCAAAACATCTCATCTGATTTAGAATCGAAGACGTATACAACAAGAAAAATGAAGAACACTACTGGCTTAGGTCTTAGGATGCAATGTAAGTTATGTTATTGTTTAGCTAGTTAATAATTATTTGAATAAGTAATGTTGATTTTGTGAAAAATTATTTGAAGATTTTGTCGAAAAATTAAAAAATGTGATCTCCTAGTAGACATTTTCCCTCTCTATTTTATGTCAAATCGTTGCAAATAATGTGTAACGGAGGTAGTATGAAGGTTTTTGTACAAAATTCATGACCTTATTTTTATCATGTCTCTCAAATTTAATCGAATTATTCCTAATTTGATGCTTTAGGAAAAGAAAAAGGTATGGTTTGATTCTTAAAAACGTGAATTGTTTTATTTAATTAAGTTTCTTTAGGTTGTCGGTTCCCAACTTTTTACTCTAATAATTTGTACGATAAATGCTTTTTCGACTAAAATAAGTTTTAAGTGGAGGTGGTAAAGCAAAAAGACTCCTTATTATTGGTTGTCCACAAGAGATTTTGTTGGATTATCCTAACAGAGTAACAGTTGAATTTATATTTTTACTTTTAAAACATTAACATTTCTGATTTCTAAATGTTATAACCTAGCTAGGTACAATAACGAACATGCATGTATAATTGTATAAACGTACCAACGCCACTTAATTGTCAACCATGCATACATGCATTTACATGTGGAATATGGATTAGAAATTTAGAATTAAGTTTGTAGCAAGATATTATTAGTAGTTTATGACGGATTATTATTAAACCAACTGTAACAAGTAATATTAGAATTAATATCACTAGTACTTCGTATAACTCAATTATTTTATTAGAGATTCTCAACGATGTTATTTGACCTTGATTGATTCCTAAGAACACGAAGTAGTATTTTTTATTAAAGTTTACTACGGGGCTAAATTATAAAATTTGAACATGTATAATTGTATATGTTTTTATGAATATATTTGCAGTAGTATTTGTGAAATTTATAAATTCTTTTGTTGCAATAAGAAGTAAGAAATGGAGGTAGTACGTATATTAATAACATAGTTATCATATTACCTTATTATGAATGAATGTAGTATCTAATTAAATTAATTACACTCAATTATTGATCCAAATATATATATATATATATATATATTGAGCATCTTATTATGTCAATATTACTTTTGAAAAGTACTTTAAACGATCATAACATTCCCATAATATTAGGGGTGGGACATCAATCTGGCAGTTCGGTTTGACCTCAGTTTGAAACGGTTTCGGTTTGAAACGGTTCGGGTTAAAACGGTTTCATTTAGACGGCGGGTCGGTTCAGTTCGGTTTTGATTAGTCACAGGTCGGTTCGGTTTCGGTTTATTTTTGTACGATTTAAATTCGGTTCGGGTCATAAACGGTTCGGTTTATAAACAGTTCGGGTCATAATCAGATCGGTTAGAAACGGGTCGCTTCAGGGGCGGATTTACTCGGGTCAATGCCGGTTCGGTTTTTTAAACGGTTCGGTTAATAATCGGGTCGGTTTGAAACAGGTCGGTTCAGGGGCGGGTTTACCCGGGTCAATGCCCGTTCGGTTTATAAACGGTTCGGGTCATGATCTGATCGGTTTGAAACGGATCGGTTCAGGGGCGGTTTTACCGGGTCAACGTCGGTCCGGGTTCATATCGGTTCGGGTCATGAACGGATTATTTTGAAATGGGTCGGTTCAAGGGCGGGTTTACCCGAGTTAATGCTAGTTCGATTCATATCGGTTCGGTTTATACTCGGTTTGGTGCTAAAATCGTTTGGGTTAGTTTGGTAATCGGTTAATTGGATCGGGTTGAAATCGAGTTCTAAAAAGTGGTTTTGACCAGTTAGCGCATTTTGTTTTATATCAAGTTGGGACTAATATTTCCATTTCATTAGCGGGTCGGCATAGGTTGGTGAAAAAAATAATGAATCGAGTAGAAATTGGGTTTTAAGAGATTTTTGACCAGTTAGCTATTTTCGTTTTATATAAAGTTGGGACTTCGTTACTTTATTTTCAGACATCGGATTATATACAATTACACAAATCTTCATTTATTCAATTATTCTATATCATGTTAATATGTTATTTTTCAAGTTTGGTTATACTCTTGTTGTTGTTTATTCGATATTATCATATTAGTCTATTACAAATTTATAATGTATTATTGTTTCATTATTAAATATATATTATTAGGTTATCAGCTTCTTGTTGGATTGTTTTAGATATCGTGTCATGACCATGTTTTGATGAGTTGCTACTTTGAATACGATAAATCGATTCAGATATCAGATTATATAGAATTACAGAAATTCTCATTCATTCTATATCATGTTAATGTGTTATGTTTCAAATTTGGTTATAGTCTTGTTGTTGTTTATTAAATATTAGTCTATTACAAATTTATAAGGTATTAATGTATTATTGTTTCATTATCAAATATTATCAGGCTATCAGCTTCTTGTTTTAATTGTTTTAAAGATCGCGTCATAACCATGATTTGATGAATTGGTACTTTGAATACGATAAAGCGATAATTGATATTGTAATAAACTAATAATTTAATGTTACAGAACTATATTTGGATGTTTAATTAAAATCACGATTATTCAATTTCCCATTAGTCTAATAAAGTAATAATTGACAATTGTTTGTAACTATTCCATAATTTTGGTGTTAAAGTTATATTGTTGAATTACTTTGTTGTCTTACCCTCTCTAATCACCTTTTAAGATTACGTGCCTACAAGGCTGCAACATATATATGTTTCAACTTGCAAGTTAAAGAAAACGGGTGGGGAAGTAGAAGTATTCAATTAGATCGATCATCAACTGTTTTAAGTTTTAATAATAAGATACATTTATCGATTATCTATACATACCAATGATAGTATGATACCAATCGTACCATACATTATTATTTATTACATATACTGATATACATATAACTAATATACATTAAATATGTCATATTGAATCAATTCCAATTTCCAAACATTTGTGTTTCTTACAATTTATAAGTTACATAAAGTTAAGAGTACAGTAGTGTTTTTATTAGTACGTAGCTATGAATAAAAAAAAAACATACTATCCAAATCCATTATCCCATGATCCGTGTCACCGTCTTATATTAAATATCAGCCATTGATTTGCATGTCATCTAACGGCCTATCATCGCACACATTCCAATTCACGATCCGTGTGTTTTATTTTCCACCAATCAGATCACTCTTATCATCGTCTCTTTAGTACTCTTTTTTATTTCTCTCTCGTTTTCTTAATCCTCTTCTGTAATATTATCAATTTTTTGAAGCCATGGCTGCTAATATGCTCACTGCTCTCTCGTTTTCTCTCTCATCTCCTCTTCCTTCTTCCTTTCTTCTTCTTCCTTCTTCTCCCTTCTTCCGTCTATATTCTCCTTTCTTCCATCTCGTTTCTCCGTCTCCGTCCACCGGCACCACGCACGACGGTTTTTATGGTCAAATTCGACCACGAAACTCTAGATCTAGTTGTTTCATGATCGAATTTGGCCTTTTAAAACCAAATTTGAGGCCAAATTCAGGATTAATATATAAGGTGTTTTCGTTCTTCCTTTTTTTATTTTCTGTTTTTCTTTTTAATTTTTTTTCAAGTTGTGGGCAACGGAGGGGGCCGAGTTAGGGTGGGTGCGGCGGCGGTTAGACTGGGTTCGGGTGGGTGGGGAGGGAGGATTTTTCGAGGGAGGGAGGGAGTTTTATGGTGGGTGAGCAATTAGAGTGAGTTGGGGGGTTTCGAGGATGTTGGGTTTCGTGGGGGTGGGTGGGGTGGGGTTACGGTGGGTTTGGGTTTTTTTTCGATTTTTTTGTATGGGGTGGGGTGGGGTGTGTTACGGTGGTGGTGGGTGTGGTTGGGGTTGGGTCTGTTTTTTTTTTTTTTTTTTTTTTTTTTTACAGTGACGGTGGTGGGTGGGGTGGGGTGGGGTTTGTTGAGGGGGTGGGGTGGGGTACGTTACGGTGATGGTGGTAGGTGGGGTGGGGTATGGGTCTGGGTTTTTATTATTTACGGTGACGGTGGTGGATGGGGTGGGGTAAGGTTTGGGTCTGGGTTTTTTTCGTTTACGGTGGGTGGTGGGGTGGGGTGGGGTGGGTTACGGTAATTATGGTGGGTGCGGGGGTGGTGTTAGGGTGGGTCTGGGTTGACGTTGGTGGGGTGGGGGTGGGTTACGGTAACAGTGGTGGGGTGGGGGTGGGTTACGGTAACGGTGGTGGGTGGGGGTAGTGTTAGGGTGGGTCTGGGGTGATGGCGGGGGTGGTGTTAGGGTGGGTTACGGTGGTGGGTGGGTGGAGGGTGGTTGGATTGGGTGGGTGGCCAAATTTTTTCATTTTTTATTTAAATTATAACTCCTAATTTAGTTATACAAGAATATAATTTTAATTTTGTAATAGCAAAAAAATTTACAAATTTAAATCAATAATTATATGTAAAAAAAATTGTATAGTTAAATTACATTAAACATCAAATATATTTCGTGGAATTCTAACAAATTGTTAAAGGCTGCAAATAGTTCAATTTGAATGGAACGGGTTGTAAACGGTTCGGTTTAAATAGTTTGTAATCGGATCGGTTTAAACGGGTTGCGGTTTGAAAATAGTTCGGTTTAAACGGTTTAATGGGTTATAACAGTTCGGTTTAAACGGTTAGCGGGTTGTAAATGGTTCGATTTAAACGGTTTTTTCCTACGGTTTAAACGGTTTCGGTTTATAAACGGTTCGGTTTAAACAGTTAGCGGGTTAACATTAATCGGTTCAAACGGTTTCGGTTTATAAACGGTTTGGTTTGTTATTGGTTTACGGTTCGTAACGGGTTAACATTAATTGGTTCGGTTCGGTTTCGGTTTGACATTATACGGTTCAGTTCGGTTTTCGGTTTAAAATTAGCGGGTTATAAACGGTTCGGTCCGTGATGGTTCG
This sequence comes from Chenopodium quinoa, assembly GCF_001683475.1. Classification (NCBI taxonomy): domain Eukaryota; kingdom Viridiplantae; phylum Streptophyta; class Magnoliopsida; order Caryophyllales; family Amaranthaceae; genus Chenopodium; species Chenopodium quinoa. The sequence continues at coordinate 391,061 of NW_018742881.1, forward strand.
ATACGGTAACGGACGGTTTCACGGTTCGGTTTGAAAAGTCCCACCCCTACATAATATATATATCTCCCCATTTATACTACCTCATTCCCATCAAAACAACCACAACCTTCTTATCCTTTTCTCGTCAAACATTCAAGCTAGAGAAAAGTCATAATCATGAAACAATTATCTAAAAAACACAAGAAACTACTCTTAATATGCCTCCTTTCTTCCCTCTTACTCATAGCCACCACTGTCGGTGTCGGCATTGGAGTAAGATCATCTCACCAAAGAGACAATAGCAACCCTAGACTCTCCCCCGAAACACATTTGGTTCTTAAATCTTCGTGTAGTAGTACTCGATACCCTGTCCTTTGTTACTCGGCCATTGCTTCCGCTCCTTCCACCACCACTTCCAAAATCTCTTCTCAGAAGGATGTCATTGCTGCTTCCTTAAACCTAACTACTCGGGCCGTGGAGCATAACTACTTCACAGTCGAAAACCTCCTCACGACACGTAAGAATCTTACGGTTCGTGAGAGGAATGCCCTACATGACTGTCTGGTTTCTATTGATGAAACCCTGGATGAGCTCAGGATGACCTTACAGGACCTCCTGAGCTACCAGCATAATAACAATAACAATAATAATAACAACAATAAACGCGGTAAGTCCTTAAAGGGCTACGCAGATGATATGAAGACACTCATATCTGCTGCCATCACCGATCAAGAGACTTGCCTAGACGGATTCTCCCATAATGACGCGGATAGGCACGTGAGGGACACGCTCCAAAGCGGGCAAGTCCACGTGGAAAAAATGTGTAGTAACTCCTTAGCCATGATCAAGAACATGACCGACACGGATATGGCTGCCGCGACAGCCACTAAGACGAACTCGAGGCAGCTTTATGAAGAGTTTGGTTGGCCACATTGGATGTCAAGTGTGGATAAAAGGATCCTCCAAGAGGGACCTACAAAGGTGGATGCCGTGGTGGCTGCTGATGGGAGTGGTGATCACCGGACAATAGGCGAGGCGGTGGCGGCTGCCCCGGTAAAGAGCAAGAAGAGGTATGTAATTAGGATCAAAGCAGGAGTGTATCATGAAATTGTGGATGTTGGTAAGAAGAAGACAAATATTATGTTTATTGGGGAAGGAAGGACTAATACTATTATTACTGGAAAGAAGAATGTAATTGATGGCAGCACTACCTACGATTCTGCTACAGTTGGTAAGCACATAAAACTACTTCCTTGTTTTTTTTTTTAAAAAAACATTTTTACACTATTTACAAACTACACATTAACTAACTTTTGCTGTTTATAACTATGATAAAATATAGTCAAATGGGTTCTTGTTTGAATCGTCTAAATGTTCATTTCATTAACATAAAATTTTTATAATTTTACAATGTCGTAAATTAAAAATATTAATAATTAATAAAATAGTGCATTGGAAAAAAAATTAGTGCACGCATTGACAGGTGTACGTAATAATATAATGGTGTCAACTAAATAAAAATGGGGTAGTTAGGACTCGGTGCTCCATATATCGTCCCCGTGTTATATTTTGCAATTTGCATGGCAAAAAGAAGAATATGATGTTTTTTTTCTTATTTTTTTTTTAAAGAAGAATATAATAATATGGATAAAAGAAATAATGGAATGTAATTTACTTTAAAATTTTCATTTAGATTGGTGGCATACCCATGCATGTATATATATTGTATATACAATGATTTAGAATAAAGTAGTACATTATTAAAGAAAAAAAATTATATATGGTTGTTTTGTGATAAATGGAAGGACTGATAATTAAAGTATTTTTTTTTTTCAATCACAATATTACTTTGGACCATTTTTTTTTTAAAATAAATTTATAAGTGAAGTAATTTTCATGTGATGGAGTCCTATTAGATTCATCTTGACACATACATGCAAATATACATATTTTTTTTTGAAGAAAACTTGAAAAATCATACTTGCATATACTATTCGGCTACGCTATTCCCATTCATATTTTATAAAAAGAAGTATATTTCATGAAAAAAAAAAAAGATATTAAGTTAATTATTACCTAGCTTAAAAAGGAGAATCTCAAAAGTAAGACACCATTTAATTTATTTCAAAGTGATGATCTTAATTGATTTTCATGTCTTATTAGTCCTTTTCACTACTTTAATAATAAGCTAGTTAATTCATGACGATGCTAATTAATTAGAATGTATCATCAATTAGTACCATAAATAAAGTTGCAAATTGAAAAAGAAGCAAACAACATTATGGAATTGTCATTATTACTCTATAGACTCTAATAATTAACTTGATTGAGCATTGTATTGCAGCGATTAATGGAGAAGGTTTCTTGGCGCGAGACTTGACCTTTCAAAACACCGCCGGTCCATCAAAGCACCAAGCCGTAGCACTTCGTGTAGGAGCTGACCTCGCAGCATTCTACCAATGTGACATCTTAGCATACCAAGACACATTATACGTCCACAAAAGTAGACAATTCTACGTCAAGTGCCTAATTGCAGGCACGGTAGACTTTATATTTGGTAACGCGGCAGTTGTGTTCCAAGACTGTGACATCCATGCACGTAAACCAAACCCGAACCAAAAGAACATGATCACGGCTCAATCAAGGACAGACCCTAATCAAAACACCGGGATTGTGATCCAAAAATGTAGAATTGGAGCCACCTCGGACTTACTAGCCACGAAAAATAGCTTTCCGACTTATCTTGGTAGACCATGGAAAGAATACTCTAGGACAATAATCATGCAATCATCTATAAGTGATGTGGTTCATTCAGCAGGGTGGCATGAATGGGAAGGTGACTTTGCACTTCAAACTTTGCATTATGGTGAGTATAAAAACTCCGGTCCAGGAGCCGACACTTCGAAACGTGTACAATGGAGGGGTGTTAGAGAACTTACTGATGTCGCCGAGGCTCAACAATACACTCCAGGGAATTTCATTGCTGGAGGAAGTTGGTTAGCCTCCACTTCTTTCCCTTTCTCTCTTGGTCTCTAATGAACTATTTTACCATTCAATGATTCGATTTGATCAGCATAAACTTGTACTTCGTATTTGTTGTTGTGTTAGTAGTTGGTTGAATGCAAGGGTTAAGCGCCTAAGCTAAGGAAATAAATAGGGCATGTTTGTTTCTAGTTTTCTACTTGTTAAAGGAGTTGATCATATAAAATGATGTATTAATCTACTTGTTAAAGGAGTTAATAGTAATGTTCGTTCAACCAAGATAGAAATGTTTAATTTTACAACTTGTTTATAATCCGTTAAAATGTTTGAAACCATTGAATGAATTGGATTGGAACTTATATGTTGTTCAAACTTTATATATCCGATGTAATAGTTAAGCCCTTTTAAAAAAAAATGAGAGGAGGGCAAAGGATATAAGAGGATCCTCATGTGATTTTTATATATTCCTTTAATATATTAAGTAAAGTAGAGGTTATATTTTTTATTTATATTTCACAAGATTAAAAAAATTTCGACCTAACGCCCAAGTCACACACTAACTATACAAACAATATAATATAACTAGGTTAGGTCCCGTGTCATGCACGGTAATTTCTATTATTCAAATTAACATTGTAATTTTAATATGTTATCTTTTTTATCATATCAGTTGAATGCTGAATAAATAAAATTAAAAAAAAAAAACACTAAGAATAATCAACATGTGTCGAACTTGGCAGTATTATTGAAGTGTCCATAGGTAATTATAGATTATAAATTGATTAAAATTTAGATCATAAATTATCCAAGGAAACAACAAAAATATCATTTGTTGATTTTATATTTGCATTTCATTGTAAAAATTTGTAGCTTCTATTACATAATTTTTAAAATAAATAAATTCAAGAAAAAAATATGATTTTTTTTAAGGGGAAAAAAATATATGATCTTGTTGTTTCCTCAAACAAAAAAAAAAAATGATCTTCTAATAAATGTAGTACATAATTAATATATACCTTCCCAAAATACAAAAAGCTTTATATTCCACAAATTATGTTAATATTATATATTTTCCCAAAAAAGAACCTTCATATTTCACAAATTATGTTAAGTTTTTATTTATTTTTATTTATTTTTTTATTTTTTTGCTTAAGTTATAATTGTTAGTACTTTTTTTTGGAAGGATACATCATACATCAAATCTTCTATTATACTCTATAAGTAATTATTATTATAATATATATGTAAAGATTTGTTACTTAAATATAATTTATTTTTTTAAAAAAAAAAAAAAACTAAGGACACACCAAGAGATGACACGTGTCATTGCTGGTGTGTCTTTTAGTATATAGTTATTGATTGATTGATTATCAAATTAAAGAAGTACAGACTAGAAACCCGAAATATCGCTCGGACCACACACTAGCTAGTTTATAATTTAATTACTACGTACAAGCATAGCGTTGAGATCATTAAATCACTTGTACAATTTCTCATATACATATAACACATTAACACTGAGAATGACATGTTCGTTGATAATAGCGTGAACTGCTTATGACAAGTACAACTATAGCTAGGCGCCTAGGCATATAGCTTTGAGATTATTAAATTACTTGTACAACTGCTCGTATATATATGTAACACATACATTAACACTAAGAAAGTAAGAATGACATGTTTATTGTTATCTAAGTAATCTAACACATAAGTTCATAAATACAACTATACGTCTATAGCTTTGAGATTATTAAAATACTTGTACAATTGTACGCGTACATATAACACGTCTAATTATAAGCCACAAACACTAGTATATGGCCAACCCCAAATTTGTTTCCGCGTTAATGCACTTCACTACCCATCCAATTTTCCAATTTGCAACTGTATTTCTGTTTAATGACCCTATCCTCTAGCTGTTATATTTGTATCTACCCGCCAAAAAACAGCAAAAACACAAATCTCCCCTTCTTTTTTTCTGTCTACATTATTCTTCCCTTGTTAGTAGTATATTTTATATTAGTAATCTAATTCATTAAAAATCCAAACATCTAAAAAAAAAATTAATTATGGATAGAAGAAAATCCTTTAAAGGATATGGTAAGGTAGAAGAAACAGAAGAAGCAATATTCCAAAAAAAAATTAAAAAAAAGAAGCATAATCATTTTCATCTCCATCATCATCCTCCTCGCCGTCGTCATCACCGCCGCGGTTGCAGGAGTCATACTATCCCGCCAAAGCACGGATGACGACGGCGATAAGGCACCTGCACCTCCTCCCTCTCCATCTCAGTCACTAAAAGCTGTATGCTCAGTGACTCAGTACCCTGACACTTGCTTCACCTCTTTATCTCCTCTTGTCTCCAACTCTACTACTTTTAGTAGTATTATTCCTAGTTCACTCTTCAATCTTTCTCTTCAAGTGGCAAAACACTCGGTTTCGGAGCTTCGTTTGATCCTTCCGAAGCACCTGAACGACACCGTTTTGGCTAAGGCGTTGAAGGATTGTGGTGAGTTGTTTGATGATGCTGAGGATCAACTCCGAGAATCATCGGAGTTGACAGTGTCGAGTAAGAAAGGAGATGATCTTAGGACGTGGCTTAGTGCTGTTTTGACTGATCTTGATAGTTGTGTGGAAGGCGTGTCGGAGATCAATGGAACGACGTCGTTGGTTCAGGATTTACAATTTAAGATGAAGAACGCTACTGAACTAGTGAGTAATAGTTTGGCTATTGTGAGTAAAGTTGGATCTATTTTGGGTAAGTTTAAGGATATTTCTAATAGTAAGGTTCCTTTCCATTTAAGGAAACTTCTCCGGAGTGATGGGAATAATCAAATGTTTCCTGAGTGGGTGGGGTCCGTTGAGAGGCGGTTGTTATTAGGGGAAGGTGAGGAGGAGGGGGGAGCGGACGCAGTGGTGGCTAAGGACGGGAGTGGGCAGTATAAGACAATAACGGAGGCGATAAAGGCGGTGCCGTTGAAGAGTGTGAAGAGGTATGTGATATATGTGAAGGAAGGAGTGTATGAGGAGAATGTAGTGTTGAGTAAACATGTTTGGAATGTGATGATGTATGGTGATGGAATGGATAAGAGTGTTGTTTCTGGTCATTTGAATTTCATTGATGGCACTCCAACTTTCTCTACTGCTACATTTGGTATGTAACATCTAACTCTAATTTTGAGTTGTACTTCTTAATATTGAATATTGATTGCATTTAAATAATACATATACACATGATATATTATCACTGTTTTGGTTATCAATTTTCAGATGTTGGTATTGAATTTCCATGTTTGTTATGTCAAATAATGTCAATATTCAATATCAAGAAATCTAGTTAGTCATGACAGAAAAACGAGGTCTATAAACAATATATTTTCTAGATTTTCAGAGTCTTGCACAATTTGTTGCTCACAAGGACAGATAGTACTCCATGTAAACTTTAGATAGACATACGTGAAGTACTTTGTAGATGTTTAATTAATAACACTACGTATGCTAGTATATGTTTTGCTAGGAAACTAATCATAGTTAATTAGTTAGTTTAAGGATCTTAATTTAATCTATTTCATTCCATCAGCTTACTGTAATTGACCATATTTTGGATCATTTATGGATGTTCAATGAGTTAGAAGAAAGTTGAAAAGCAAATAGTGTTACGTTAAGTTGGCCGCAATTGAAGGCGATTAAAAAATGATTCATAGAATCATAGTATGTTAGCATTAGTGAATGCCATGTGGTTTGGTTCAGCAACATTATGTCAATTTTTTTGACATTATTATTTTTTGGACATTATTATGCAACAGCAATCTAAATTGAGTGTCTTCTTTATTTATGGTCGTGACCTAAACATACATGTGCCCGTCAATTTCCACTAGCCTCGATAACAGGGTATATCTTGAAGGCGGATTTAAAATTATTAAATTCATTGGACGCTAACTAATTATAAATTATATGTATTCTCATTTATACCTTTCATTTTATATTTAACATGTCATATCATATTTAACATGTCATATTTTTCGCCATGTACCTAACAAGCGATTAGGCCCCTAACTCATACAATGATTACTTGATTAGTATAATACTCATTAGCTAAAGACTAATAATGTTAATGTATAGCTATTGCCGGAAAAGGATTTATTGCCAAGGATATGGCCTTCAAAAATACGGCGGGAGCTGAGAAGCACCAAGCAGTGGCCTTGCGGTCTCAGTCGGACCAATCTATCTTCTACCGTTGCTTGTTTGATGGATTCCAAGACACCCTCTATACACACTCCTATCGCCAATTCTATCGAGAATGCACCATCACAGGAACCATCGATTTTATATTTGGTAACGCGGCTGTAGTGTTTCAAAATTGTAAGATCCAGCCTAGACAACCAATGGCCAAACAATTTAACACCATAACGGCCCAAGGTAAGAAGGACGTTAACCAAAACACCGGGATCTCGATCCAAAAATGCACCATCTCGGGTTTGGGCCAGGTGACAGCCCCAACTTACTTGGGCCGGCCTTGGCAGCAATACTCCACTACTTTGGTCATGCAATCTGTTATTGGGCCAGTTTTGAACCCATTGGGCTGGATAGGATGGGTCAATGGAGTTGGTCCACCTTCGACGATTTATTATGCTGAGTACCAAAACACTGGGCCTGGAGCTGATCTTAGCAAGAGAGTTAAATGGGCCGGATTTAAGCCCGATATTACAGCTGATGAGGCCTCGAAGTTTACAGTGGGCAACTTCATTGATGGGAGTTCTTGGTTAACAAGCACTGATGTGGCCTTCCAGACAACATTGTAAACAGTAAACATGTCATTATCTTTCTTTTTATTTATAATTAATCTTGATGTAAAAAAGAGTATATAACTAAATATGTAAGTTGGATAACAGACATAACACTCTTTAGAAAGCACATGAAAGTTTACATGGAATGAAACATTAAGCTTAGAGGTGTCAAAACCACAACCGACCTGATCTAATATCAATTTGAAAAATATCCGATTCAAATTTTGACTCTTGTAGACATAATAATTTAACATGATTCAATTTAAAAAATTGACCTGACCTGACCCAACCCGATGTCATCGTACCCGATTCGAATTGACACCTCTAATTAAACTCACCAACTCCTAGAAACATTCCCTCCAAACTCAAATAACCGTCAAGTACAAACTTGCAACCTATGTTATATGAAATCGAGCTAGTGTTGACACAGGTTTGTGTTCAAGTGTCAAAATTGACAAAACTGTGACATTTTTTCATGATTATAGTCCAAAATGAAGTGTTGGAATGTCGATGATTTGACATTTTGACATGAGTACTTGAGTTAAAATGAAGAGTCAATAATGCAGCTTGCAACAGCTATTATTTAAGAGTCAATAATGTCTCTTTGTGTTTTATCTTGATTACAATCATGTCAAATATTACTGTAATCACTAATTATATTAATTGATTCTTGTATATCATATAGTGAATCATAAAGATTGTATTACAATGAATATGATTCAAGTTTTTTTAAAAAAAATATTTTTTTTTTAAACATTCTTTTTATCATAACTCTATTACTGAGAATCCGTATATAATGTACTCCCTCCGTGTTATAAAAAAGTGAAACGCTAAACATCGCCCGCAATTTACCATATAAAGCCCACAAATATGATATGGTTTGACCATTATGCCCATTTTCTAAAATTGAAATAATCTCGGTGTAAAAAATGTGGAGCCGTACTGGCTCGCCGGGGGAGACCGGAGGGCAGTCCGGAGATGCGGGGGACGCCGGAGGTATGTCGTCGTCGACGGAAAACGAGGTAAGTCACCGTTAAAATTCACGGTTTACCGTCGGAGTGGCTCCGGCGCCTAGGATGGACGCCCAAACCGTAGCCTGGACGTCCAAGCCAGACGCCAGAACCACCAGAGTGGCGTCCAGCCCAGACGCCCAGACCACCAGACTGGCGTCCTGGCCAGGCGCCACTCTACTGGCTGAGGCGGCCCTGCCAGGCGCCAGTCCAGTGGCTGTGGCAGCCCTGGCAGACGCCACCCTTATAAATTAATTTTTTTTTTTCTTTTTTGATTTTGTTGTTGTTTTTTATTTAATTTTTTTTAAAAAAAAAAATCGAAAATGATTTTTTAAAAAAATTCGAAATGGGTTTTTTTTTAAATTAAATTTGAAAATTCGAAATAGGTTTTTTTAAAAATTAAATTTGAAAATTCGAAATGGTATATTTTTAAATTTAGTTTGAAAATTCGAATTGGGTTTTTATAAAAATTAAGTTTGATTATATATAATTATGCTTTTTTTGTGTTAATTCTGTGTAAATATAGAAATTAAATGTATTATCCGTTAAATGTATTTATTGTAATATATAATTGATGCAGGAATATGGTGGAGACGGAAATGATTACAGTGGGATATTTGGACATGATGGTCCATTCGAAGAAGCTCAACAGGCGATTGATTGGGCAAAACAGGTTGCAATTGCAGCTGGATTTTGCTTGGTAGTAGTAACTCATAAATCTCAACGGGATGGTAGAATGGATCGCATTTTGAGATGTGACCGTTATCGCAAAAGAGAAGAAAGAGATTTTCGTACAGCCACTCGGTTTGATACAAAGCGGAAAGGTTGTGGGTGTGAGTTCAGAGTAAAGGTTCGACAACTACGGAGTCGTGACGGTTGGGAAGTGATTGGTTACTCTAAAATGGGGGTATCACAACCATGAGATGATAGTATATGAAGAGGGTCATCGACAACTGAGCGGCTTAAGTCCTGCTGCGAAACTAGTTGTGAAAGAAATGAGTGATGCTCAAGTGAAGCCTGCTAAAATATTAGCATATGTGTTAGAAAAATTTCCAGAAGACCATCCAAACCGAAGACACATCTACAACGTCAGACAACAACTCAGGTTTGAACGGTCAGAGGGAAGGAACCCTATACAGCAGCTGCTACACCAGGCACAATCACGTGGTTACCTGTTCTGGTTTGATTCTAATGAAGATACAGCGGAGGTGACTCATCTTTTCCTTGTGCATCCTGATTGTGCTGATATGATCAAGTCTTGGCCATTTGTGATTTTGATCGACTCACCGTACAAGACAAACAAGTACAAGTTCCCACTGGTTGAGATCATGGGGATCACTCCAACGAACCAGAACTTTCTGATTGGTCATGCAATCATCAAGGATGAGACGGCTCCAAGTTATTATTGGGTGTTGGAGAAGCTGAGAAACTACATCGGGCCTAATGTTCATCCAGCAGCCATCGTCAGCGACTGTGAGGGAGGTCTCTTTGCCCCCATAGCAGAGCTGTTTCCCGAATCGAACCACTTATTGTGCACATGGCACATCAACAACTGCGTGAAAGTGAAAGCCTACAACCTTTTCAAGAAGAATTTGGAAATGGCAGAGAGATTGGTGAATGGTAAGTGGCAGAAGATCCTACAGGCTACCACAGAGGAAGCGTATGAGCGAGCATTGGCTAACTTCAGGGATCCGTACCAGTGGTGTCCGGCACTGGTGGACTATGTGATGCATCAATGGGTCCCTCACAGGGAAAAGTTTGTCAAATATTGGACAAACCAGGTACTTCATTTTGGGAACACTACAACATGTAGAGTTGAGAGCGCTCATAGAGCTACCAAGGACTGGATTGATTCATCGACCGCTGCTTTGGATACACTGTTCGCTAGACTGAACAAGTCAATTGAAACTCAGAAGAACGACATCAGGAACTCTCTAGAGGACTCCAGACGACGACATGGTACGATGTATAGCCATTTTATATTTAAGATTCTCCATGGTCGTGTGTCGCACTACTGCTTGGGGTTGATTCTCACTGAGCTGAACAGGATGAGGGACTTGGCTGACGAAGTGTATGCTCGGTGTGGGTGTGCTATTTCAGTAACTCATGGATTACCTTGCGCATGCACCATTCACCGCGTTATTACAGAAGAAAGGGCGTCGTTACATGTTGATCAGGTCCATTCATTCTGGAGGACGCTTGTTATTGGTGAGCATGCAGACACTCAAACGGCCGACCGTGAACAGGAGGAGTTGGAGCAGTTTCGTTCGATGTACGACCGAGTGTCCTCCAGCCATCCTTCTATTATTCGTGACGCTACTCATGTACTTCATGACATGTTCCACACGTCTACCTTAGATTATGAGGAACCCGAAGGAGTTGACCGTCCTCGAGGTCGACAACGGCGGAACAGGAGTGCGTTTGAGTATATCCGTGGTCTTGGTCGTGGTCGTGCTCGTGGTCGGACATCGTCATCTAGTCGTAGTCAATCTTCATCGTCTGTGAATATGCCCCTGAGAACTGGTACGTTTTGGTTGTTTACATTGCACATAGTTTTAAAGTGTTACTCCTGCCTTCTTAACTGTCTATAATTATATGGTGAATAGGAAGAAACGATGTTGATCAGTTTCCGTACAAGGAAAGGATACCTGCGATCATCATGCCGTACTTGGAAGGGTGGAATGATGTAGTCGGAGATGGTAACTGCGGATTCCGGGTCGTGGCTGATGTTTTTCAAATGGGCGAAGACAACTACGGTTTGGTGCGTCAGTTGATGTACAGCGAAATTGCATCTAACCGAAATGTTTATCGTCATGTGTACCAGGATGACTTGGATGGCGCTCTGCGGCGTATCCGGTGGGGAGGTGGACCTTGCGGCCAAAATCATTATTTTGACGCGCCCCTAGATCTGTTTGCCGTTGCAAACATTTACAAATGCGCAGTCATGCATTTCGGCCTGGGAGTGCATAGTCAAGCTTATTATCCTTGTACCACGGTTCTCCCTTGGCGGTCGCGTGAGACTGTCACCACACCGGTCAGAGAGCTAGCTATTGCGTTTCTTGGGTCGTCATACAGACATTTCATCCGACTAGACATGTCATCCGATTTTCCAGTGCCACCGATTATACCTCGGTGGTACAACATTCGCACAGCGAGCGTAGAGGGTTGGGATGCGCTATATCATGACCGGATCCACGAATGGAACACCCTAGCTGCATTTTAGTTTTTCATGTTTACATTCTTTATTTGTAATCTTATTTGTACGTTGCTCTTTTAATGAGAACATTAATCTTTTACATTGTATTGCTTACTGCATTCTATATGTTGCATGGGTAAGTTGCGCGGATCCACGAACGGTTATATCAAAATTTAAAAACAGCAATGATTAAGTTGGAAGCTAAAAGAACAATCTAAAATGTTACAAACTTACAACATAATGTCCAATTTAATAAATTAAAACGATGATATTTAAAGTGCTCTATAAATAAAATGACAAAACCATCAGTAATCCCTCCTCGACGACGACTCCCACTGCGCAAGGGTCTGTTCCAGACTATCAACAACAGCTCTCCTTGTTGCACTCATGCTGTCCTTCTCAAGAGAGAGTTTCTGTACGTCCTGCATTATCTTTCCCATCCACTGCATACAACAAAAAACAGAAGATGAAATACAATAACAACATATAAAACTTAATTAAAAGACAACGATAAATATAATATAAGACATACCGCTTCCATGGCAGTAGGCGGTGGCACATAATCATCATCGCTGTGGTCGAGATCTGCGATCAACCTCGGGTGCGAATACCGGTTGAACCATTCCATGTAGTAATGGTCACACATGGGAGTAACCCTAGAGGGCGGCCGCTGCAACTCCGCAGTCCATAAGCGGGCCACCATCGGAAACTGGTCCCACGTCCCGGTCATGATATCCGGCCATTGCACGACGTAGTCCCTCGAAGATGCAGGTCGGACCGCCTTCATCGGGCATGCCGGGGGAGGAGGGACAACTTGGACAAATCCAAGCTGGCGAAGACAACGCTGGGGCATGTACGCCTCGACGATCTCACGATACTGAATGAGTCCCGTGCATAGGGTCCTGGGTACCCTAACACTAGGGTTCGGGCCGAAAGGCATCCAGTTCACCTGCACATAGTTTTAAAATTTAATAACATGAATATAATATGTGCAAATAATAAAATGTAGAAACAATTTATAAAACGTTACCTCTAAGGGGGACAGCCTGTCCAGCAACAACCGTATCGATCGGAGGCGGTCAACGGACTTCTTCTCCGAGCGCGGACTCCACGCACAAGCACGCGGCATCCCCTCATCAATAGGAACTGGGTCACGATGTGGTCGCAATGCAGGAAAGTACTCGTATATCCAGGTCTGCAATAGAGTCAGACACCCAGTGATACCTGCCGCGTCAGCCCGACTCGCAAATCCTAGTTGGCGATACAAATACGCCAACGTAGCCGATCCCCAGGAAAACTGGCCTACACTGTCGGGGTCACACGCCTCCACTATGTCGCGTGGCCTAAGCTTGTTTCCGCCGCTCTTATCCGGAAACAAGGTACATCCGAGGAGTAGAAAAACATAAGCACTCAGCTGTGCGTCGTGCGTCCTACGTGCACTGGGGTACAAACACCGCTGCAACACGGATGCGATCTTCACACCTCTGTGTTCCCAAACACCTAGCGCCTCGGTGTACAGTGCAGCCCTGTCCACCGCCAACAACTCTGCCAGCAAATCTGCCTGATCCGCATTAGCCACAGCACAAAGTCGTTTACCCTCAACACGAATCCCCAGAATGGCCTCGACGTCATGTAACATGATCGTCATCTCACCGAACGGAAGGTGGAAAGAGTTTGTATCCGGCTGCCATCGCTCAATGAAAGCCGTGATCAGCGTACTGTCAATCTTATCGTGCATGGTGGCAGGAACGTGATTCACCCCAGTGCCCTCCAGTCGCTCGAACATCTCGCTCTCCGCCGGCCAAGCCTCAGCCCATGTACGCAAAAAGCTACAAGTCTTTTCCCGGGTATGACATTTCAACAACCCCGTAACTGAAGGCCTATCTTGGTCCTCCCAAATACGGGCAGCTATGTGTCCTAGAAAGCTAGGAATCACACTCCCGTCAACAGGCCCACCGGGCACCTCACTCCTAACAACCCAAGAATCATTACCGGCCCTCGACCGTTTCCTGCTTGCCCCAGATACAGTGGACGCAGATGATGTGCCAGATCTACTAACAAACCTACCACCCCTACCCTTACGCACCTCCACCATATGTGTCTCGTACATGTCATCAACCCTCTGACTGAATGGACCGTAATCATCATACGGTCCACTGCGATCGTCCACATCCTAATCCTCATCTGCGCCCTCCTCCTGGTCACCCTCCTCAGCATCATCATCGTCATCGTCATCCTCATCCCGACGGTGGATCCGTTCTCTACGAGCTGAAGCCGAAATACCACGGGATCTGACATGTCTATGCCCCGACCTCTCCACTGAATAGCTTCTACTAAGAAGCTCTACATTCTTCCCCGCACCATGACGACCCAGTGAATTCTACACAAAATTTTAAAATATATAAACATACAAAAAATTTATACGAAAAATAGCTACCACTCCCAAATCAAATAAACTAAAAACTTACAAATAATTGTAAACAAAATATAAACATAGAAAAAATACAACGAAATTGAAAAAAATTATAAAAATAAACAACAAAATATAAAAACAATTCAAAAATATATTACACAAAAAAAAAAAAAAAAACAATATTTTAAAACAAATATATAAAAAAAAGGGGGGGCGCCTTGGCTGGACGCCCAGCCAGCGGTGGTGGCGCCAGCTGCAGACGCCGCCACCAGTGGGCTGGCGCCTGGGCTGGACGCCACAGCCACGGCTGCGGCGCCTTGAATAAACGCCACAACCGTGGCTATGGCGTCCAGCCCAGGCGCCAGCCAACTGGTGGCGGCGTCTGCAGCTGGCGCCACCACCGCTTGCAGGGCGCCCCACCGCCGTCACGGCGGTTTTTCCCTTTATTTTTTTTTATTTTTTTTTTTACAAATTGTACCTTGCCTCCTTGGGACATCCTTCCCTTTGCCGCCGCCGCCAATTCCTTGCCTTGCCGCCTCGACATTGCCGTTGTTTGAATTTTTTTTTTAAGAGAGGTTGAAAGAAGATGAGCAATGAGAGTGTGAGTGATGAGAGTGTGAGTGTTTTTTTTTTAAGGTCAAGGGCAATTTTGTCAAACCAAGTGAATTTTGTGGGCTTTATGTAGTAATTTGTGGGCGATGTTTAACAAATCCCTATAAAAAAGTGTTACAATTTTTTTATTTTTTTATTTTAAACAATTTGACACAACACGCTTGCCGAGTCATAACTTTGACCCCTAATTTATCTAATTATATGTTAGTAAAATCATAGAAATTTTATAATATAATATGAAAGTTTATACTATAACGAATCCAGTAATGTCTTATACGAGTACAATAACGTTTGTTTTTCATATGTTTGTAAAACAATCAAGTCAAAGTCATTATAAAAAAGTCAAAATGTAACACTTATTAAAACACCGTGAGAGTATTACATACGGAGTACCACCTTATGTGAGTTATGTCTCAAATTTTAAAAGGGGTTGTTAAACGTCGCTCCCATTTTACAGGGTAACGCTCGCATTTTGACTCGAAGTTCCAATTTTACCACTAACATTAAATAATAATAATAATAATAATAATAATAATAATAATAATAATAATAATAATAATAATAATAATAATAATAATAATAATAATAATAATAATAATAATAATAATAATAATAATAAAAGCCTTAAATGAGCACTAGCTTAATAACTAGCAAATTAGAAAACAAATCAGAAAAATAGCAACAACAACGTTTTTAAAACCAATAATATTTAGAAAAATCAAAAAACTAGATTAAGGGAGTTGATTGGGTTTGATAAAGAGTCATCTGTATTTATTTCAGACCGTGATCTTGGGCTATGTGCGGCTTTGAGATAAGTCTTTCCATGGACGTCACATTTACTCTGTATATGGCACATCAACAGAGATGTGGAGGCTAAGGTGACGAAGATGTTTGGTAACAAGAAGGTTGGTGTCAGTTTTAGAAATGGAAAATGGTTCAAAATCGTGAATGCAACAACACAGGCGGAGTATGATCATGCTCTAGCTACCATGCAAGTGAGGTGGGGAAAATATCCGGCAGTGATTCAGTATGTTCAGAGAACATGGCTTTGTCATAAGGAGAAATTTGTGAAATATTGGACGAACCAGGTTCTTCACTTTGGTAACACCACCAACTGTAGAGTTGAGAGCCAACGTTCAGCAGTGAAAACTTGGTTTGAATCATCCACAGGTTAGTTGTTTTATTTTATTAGTTGTTCTCGTTGTTACGTAATTGTAATCGTAATAAAAAAAAATTAAAATGCATTTACTAATTTGAATCATTGGCAGGTTATTTGGATACCGTATGGGCCCGAGTCCATTGTCATATCGGTAATCGAATCATACAAATTCGTAATGAGTTGGAGGCATCAAGGTCTAAAATTAGTGAGATGTACAGACAGTTGCCACTATCACGTATAAATGGCAAAGTGTCTCAACATTGCTTGAAAGAACTGCATAACGAGACGAAAAGGATGCGGGATTTGAGTTACTAGGTCTATGAACGTCGTGGATGTGCTATGCGTGTGACCCATGGTCTTCCATGTGCTTGCCAGATACATGATTCGATAGTTGCACAGACATGATTGTATAGCAGCCAAATTCATTCTTTCTGGAAGACACTGGTTATTGGTGATGGTGTTAACATTCCTGAAGTGGTTAATGATTCGACCGAGGAGGCTGCACATTTTCGATCCCTAATTGATGAAGTCATGGAAAGTGATCCGACCGTACGTCAAAATGTAACGCAAATCATTGAAGAGGAGCTACATCCAGACCATACACACCTTGAAGAACCACATGTCAACCTTAACACTCGTGGTCGACCGAGGAACAATGACACCAGGCGTGATCGAAGTTATTTCGAGCATGTGAACCGTCAACACACTCAACGTGGTGGTGATCCAGAACCAAGTAATATTAAAATTCTATTGATTTTGAATAATATATGTAATATTAATATATGTAAACTTAATACTTGTAGCTTTACCAATAATTTATCTTTTAATTTTGTGTTGTAGATCCGAGTGACATTAGTCAATGCAGGTATTTGAACTTGCTTTCAGGGCCAATGTTGTCGTACATTTTGTCTTGAAAGGATGTCATTGGTGATGGGAACTGTGGCTTTCGTTGTGTCGCCGACTTCTTCTTTGGCGATCAGGCGCTGTGGTTTGACGCTCGGGAAACAATAGCGAACGAGATCGCCGGTCATCCTGATTTGTACGAACGGATTTACGGGCTTGGACGACTTTGGATGAACGTAGAGCGTATTCGATGGGATGGTGGGGCTGTCGGGGAGCGGCATTGGATGGTTGCAATTCAAGATTTATTTCCTATTGCTACGTGGTTCAACGCAAGGGTGATTTGTCTCGGGGTAGGCGTAGTACCAACTTGCTACTACCCATGCATCATAGTCTTACCGCTGAGGGCACGCAACGGGGTTCGGACACCGAGTCGAGAGTTTGTGATTGCTACAGTTGGTGGATCACATTTCATCCGTCTTGACCTTGTACCTGATTCACCTCTCCCGCCGATCGCCGATTGGTGGACTGAACACCACGAGGATAGTGTTAATGGATGGGATCAACAATATGAATTTAGAAGGGACATGTGGGATGCATTAGTTAGGTAGTTTGTAATGTACATTCACTAACTTTGAACACTTGTAAGAAAATTAGAATTATGAAATTAATTTGAAATGTACTTGCTTTTAATCTAACATGATATGCAACAAAACATTAAATATAAAAATAAATAAGTGTCCAGTTTATAGAAGTCATTGTTAATATTATAATAAGCATAAATACTTACATAATCAGTGTTAGTTCGCTCAGGTAGGTTGCTTGTAACTCCTGCACCTGGAGATACCCGCGGGTGAGAAAACCTGTACAGCCACTGCATGTAACCAGGCGCAACCGAAGGAGCTGTAGCACTAAGCCTGGTGAGGGCACCTAAAACTACACTCTGAGATACCCTAGGGACAAACCTCTTCCACATCACATCTGTCATCTCGGTCGGGAAGTCTACCCGATACATTTTCAAGTTAGTCGGCCTCTTGGCCTTCTCTGGCCTGATTCTTGCGGGGAACGCCTTGCACGAAACCAAGCTGTCGCACCACTCTATCAGGAATGTACGGCTCAATGATGTTACGATACTGGATGCAGCTAATGAATAAAGTGGGGGGCACTCGTAATGCAGGATCAGCTCCGTACGGTAGCCAGTTCACCTCACGGTCAGTAAGTGCATCAATTCTAGTACGAAAAGATAACAGGCGCTCCAGGTTCTTGCTAGGACGTCCCGCTCCAACATCCCAAGCAGACGCACGAGGCATTTGAAGGTCCCGGGTCAAGGTACCCTGCTGTGGCCGAAAGCACGGAAAGTACTCGTAAATCCATGCTTGCAGAAGCGTGAGACAACCAGCAATCGAATCAGCACCTTTCCGTGATGTCGTGCCTAGTTGTCGATACAAGTAAGCCAGTACAGCTGTTCCCCAAGCATACTCGTTAATAGGGACATCCATATAACATAGCTCGTGGAGGAAGGAAGGATGCGTACGGTTACCACTCTTGTCTACAAACAGTGTACCTCCAAGCACTAACCACAAGTATCCATTAAGCTGATCACTAAACTCCCGGTCAACCGCCAATGTCGACTCAAAAATCTTATCAGTCAACACCCCACTACCCTGCCAAATTGTCTTTGTGCCGCAAATCTCAGACAAATCATCTGGAGTCATATCCATGGTGATCGAGCACGCGTCCCGTAACACGTCCGTGCTAGGAGTAGTGGTGACCATATTGCCTTCGACACGTAACCCAAGTATGTTGTACACGTCGTGCAGCAAGATCGTAATCTCCCCAAATGGCATATGAAAGGTGTTCGTATCTGGCTGCCATCTCTCAACAAAAGCAGAAATCAGCGGCCAATCAAGTCTTTTAAACATCAGGGCGGGCAAGTGAGACAACCAACTAGCATCAATCGCCCCGAGGTCCTCCACAGATTGACGACCTCGCCAAGTAAACAAGTTAGAACATAACTTTGTCCTACTCAAACAGCGCAAAACACTACGCTCCTGCTCGATCCAGATATATCGTGCCACGTGACCACCAAAACTAGGGATAATAGTCCCATCCTCAGGACCACCCTGCATCGGTTCCTGCACTAACCATGCCTCTGCAGAGCTGGTAGTAGGCTGACTCGATCCACTACCAACAAATCTCCCAAACTGACCCCTATATACCGTATGGTAATCCCGAGGGTCCGGTTCTTTATCACGGCCATCAGCATGACTAGCCGAGCATTTGTCTTCCTCGTCAGATATGGGTGCTCCACTTGCAGAGTACAAGGGCCGACTACTACCAGACTGTGGGTCTCCCGACCAACCACTAGTAGACCCGTATTGCTGCTCGGGCTGAAGCGGTGCTGAACAAGATGATTGTCTCCTAACAAACGAATTCAGACGTCGTGATATTGCATGTCGAGCACCAGAACCCTCGATCTACATAAAATAAGTACAAAATCCGATTTTAGTAATAATAATAATAATAATAATAATAATAATAATAATAATAATAACAACAATAATCAAAACAACAACACCAACAATCATAATCATAATAACAACAACAAAAAAATTTAAAATTAACAACAACAACAACAACAATAACCATAATAACAATAATAATAACAGCAACAACAAAAAATAAAGTTAACAACAACAACAATAACCATAATAACAATAATAACAACAACAACAAATAAAATTAACAACAACAACAACAACAACAATAACCATAATAATAACACTAATATCAACAACAATAATACTAATCATAATTAAAAATAATAATAATAGTACTACTAATAACAATAATAATAATATTATTATAACAACAAACAACAAAAAATAAATTTAACAACAACATTAACCATAATAACAATAATAATAAAAACCCTAATATCAACAATAATAATAATAATACTAATCATATTTTAAAAATTAATAACACTACAAAATATGCTTCAAAAAAAAAGATAACACTTCAAAATAACAACAAAAATAACAAAAAAAAATAATAATTAAATTAACAATAAAAAATTAAAAAAGCATATTATTCACGGAAAAAAATAAAATAAAAACCTGAAGTTCCGCCCAAAAATTCCGGATCTACATGGGAGGATTCGCCTGGAGTTTCCGGATCCTCCTAGGAACTTCCGGAAATTTTAGGCGGAAGTAAGATCCGCCCAGAATTTTCGGAAGTTCCAAGGAGGTTCCGGATTTTTCAGGCGGAACCTCCTAGGAACTTCCGGAAATTTTGGGCGGAAGCTGGAGGTTCCGTTTTTTTTTTTTAAAAAAAATTTACCTGCTCGCCGTCGAATCCGCCACCGCCCCGCCTCCGCCGCTACCTCCACCGCTGCCCAAACTCCTTCCTCCGAATGTTAGCCTTATTCGCCTCGAATCACCCATCTTTTTTGTGTTTTTGATGATTGTTGTTTTTTTTTTTATTAACAAAAAAATTTCAGACTTAGAGTTTCAAGTTTTTTTTAGAGAGTTAGAGAGATAGTGAATGAGGTAAGAATGAGCTGGAGAGTTGGAGCTTAGGATTGATCTACAAACCCAAATGAATGGAAAAGTGAAAAAAAAACCGTATTTTATTGTTAGAGGTAAAATTGGAACTTCAAGTCAAAATGCGAGCGTTACCCTTTAAAATGGGAGCGATGTTTAACAAGAGTGGTATCAACTTTATTTGGACGGGACTAAAACATCAACTTCAACAAGACAACAATCATCTGTCAAAAAAAAACTTCAACAATCATCGCAAAGCTCACTCAGCACCTGGTACTTGGGGGTTTGTGGCCCCACTGAATTTGCTCCAACAAACAAATACTCCAACACCCGCTTACTCTACTTTAACAAAACATTCAAGGGTCACATTTCTGCAACATTAATTTGCGACAATAATGAGGAGATTCGTTGCTAAAAATTCTAAGTATTTGCAATTTATCGCAAGAAGTTTTTCTTCTTCTTCATTGGAATCTTCTTCTGGGTTATTTCCTCAAGTTACTCTTCAAACCATTAATCCAAAGGTTTAATCTTTTATCTCCCCATTTTGGGTTTCATTATTTTCTTAATCTTTGTCTGAATTTATAATTGATTGATGGGTTATTATTTATTTATGCTGTTTTTGTAAATGCATTTTAATCTGATATGCTTCTAAATTATGTTAATTTTTCCCCTAGGTCTTGAAATGTGAATTTGCTGTTCGTGGAGCCATTGTTACACATGCTATGGTAAGGTTTTATTTATTTATTTATTTATTTATTTTTTTATAAAATTTTATTTAAAAAAAAAACTTGAGTATTGTTAGTCTTGACAAGATAATTCAGTACTGTACTACTGTTTTTCTTATATGTAGCTTTCAATGTCTTGTTATTAGATGTCTATTTTGTCCTCGAGTAGACCTAAAGTTAGGTGATGACTGATGAGTATGATGATTTCAGATGAACATAAAAATAGCCTCGGTATACCTGAGAATATTTAGCAATTTGTACTTGATTTTAATGTATAATGTGGACACAACTATAAATTAGAGTGGTTGTATGTAAGGAGTAAAAGCTCTTTCCTCCATCTTTAACAAGATGGTCCATTTGACTTTTAACGCTATCCACATAATTTACTTTGACTATCTTTGTTGATTTATGAGGAAAACAATATAACCGTATGGGTTAGAGTAATGCATTGATCTTATAAAGTTTATCTCAATGTATCAACCTTGAACCTTGTATTATTTTTTCGTATGGGTTAGAGTAATGCATTGATAAACATGCCTAAATCAACTAAGTTATCTATAGTGAACCAAAGAAAATATAATGTAGGTTGCATTAATTGGGGTTTGATTTAGGAAAAAAAAAGTTTTATATTTTAAAATAATTCTAACTTTACTGTTATAATGCAATATGTTGACAAGCTTTCTTACAATGTCCATCTCATTAGATCAAAACCTATTCCCAAAAGACTCTATACATTACAATATTATTTTGTATGATACATAGTATTTTATTAAATCTAAACAAAGAGGACATGTAAGATGGCTTTAACCTACTTCCTTAATCTATGCTCAATAATTTAGAGCTACACTTATTTAGAATAGGAGGGAGTATGATAATTTGAAATGAGCAAGACCATTTCTTTTATGGTAGATGTGTCTGTTACAACGTTGTTGCTTCTCTGATTGTGTTATTGTATTGCTTCTTGCAGAGGTTGCAAGAACAATTGAAGCAGAATCCTGGTTCTCTCCCCTTTGATGAGGTATAATCTAGTTTCCTTGCTTCTCCGATCCCTCTAAAGGAATTTCACATAAGCTAATGTTGTTAATTTGCTGATGCCGAGAGTAACTGAGTTGCTGTCGTTTTGTTAAGGGAGTTCATTTAGCTATGTTATAGTGCATATGCAATTGATTGTTCACCTCTAATCCCTTCAATGCCACTTGTGTTATAGTCTTCTAGATGTGTCCTGCATTGCAATAATATCAACAAATATCATGAAACTATCTCACCTTTATGGTCAAAACTTGAATACCACTTTTCTTTTGTAATTTAAGACTAGTTAGCGGATTGCAGTACTTCGTGTCTTGTCTCAAGCTTGCAGCATGAGCTTCTTATTGCCTGTGCAGATAGTTGTCTGTAATATGGGAAATCCTCAATCTCTCGGGCAGCAGCCAATCACATTTTTCCGAGAGGTTAGTCACCAAAGTAAGGAGTGTCACTATCAGTTATACTATAAATCTATCATACCTTATACTTCGTAGATCTATTATTTCTCCATGTGTATCAGGTTCTTGCACTGTGTGGTCTTCCAAGCTTTTTGGATAGAAGTGAAGCACAGAAACTCTTCAGGTATTCTTTCTGACTTGATTTGGTTGTCCATATGCTTTTATATTCATTCCTTAGCTTATATCAAGTTATATTAAAAAACCAAAACATGTGTGACTTTTTTTAACATAAGCCAGGAATTTGTTATTATGTCTCTACGGAGTATTTTGTATAGTTGGTTGCTGATTTTAATAAACAAGGAGCACTTTTTTTTCCCCTCTCTTTATACGTTTTTGTATTATTTGATCAATAAAAGCAAGGCAAAATCAATCTAGTAAGGGGCTGTACGCCTGTAGTCGCTGTAGTATTTACACCTTTGTTTTTTTATTATATGCAGTGCTGATTCAATCGAGAGAGCTAGGCAGATCCTGGATCAGATACCTGGAAGAACAACTGGTGGATATAGTCACACTCAGGTAATGATATGTTGTTAAAGTAGAAAGGGAAGAATATTTGAGGGAGAAGACTGTAGTTGTTTCCCTTGTTCGATGTAATAGACGGATGAATATAATACCCTCTTCCATCAAATGGACCAAGTGATTTCTTTTGTTCTATAATAGTGTTCTTATGAATTGAATATGTTCACCATTCTGTAACGAGTTTTTGTTTGGCTTGGTGATTTGATAGGGTATTAAGGGACTACGTGAAACAATTGCTTATGGAATTGAAGAACGTGACGGTTTTCCATCCAATGCCAATGATATCTATTTGACTGATGGTGCAAGCCCTGGGGTTAGGTGCTTTTATTAAGTCATAGACTAGATTTTTCCTGTAAGTCCATAACTCCAGTTTATATTAGATCCAAATGGTGGATTTATGTTCTGTCATTATGTATAGGTGCATATTATGATGCAGTTACTTCTGAGGTCCGAGCTAGATGGAATCCTTTGCCCTATTCCGCATTATCCTTTGTACTCTGCGTCAATAGCTCTCCATGGTGGAACTCTGGTATGTTTGCATTTTATGTTGAAATTTTTTAGCAACTCTATGACATTTCCAATTTTTTCCCTGTTTGTATGTGGGTGTTTATGATACTAATCTGAAAGCAGTTATATCCCCCATAAGCAACTTTAAAGCTGATGTAATGTCTGAATTTATTTGATGGGAAGAAGTCTTCTTTGCCATTGACAGGTTCCTTACTGCCTTGATGAAGCAACCGGATGGGGTTTGGAGATTTCAGAGATAAAGAGTCAATTAGAAGCGGCCAGGTCAAAGGGGGTAACAGTTCGAGCCTTGGTTGTGATAAACCCTGGCAACCCAACTGGACAGGTGAGTTGAATCTGTTGATTTTTTAACTCTTTTGTGAAGTATTGAGGATATAGTATTATGTGTTCTTCTATTGGAATATGAACTTTGGTTGTCTCCTTACTTGTTTGAGTTTAGTGACATTGTCTGAAATTGGCTGTTGTCCTTCAGGTTCTTTCTGAGGAAAATCAGCAGCAAATTGTTGAGTTATGCAAGAAAGAAGGCATTGTGCTTCTGGCAGACGAGGTTAGCCCAATTTATCCATTAAAATTTTGTATATATAAAGATTTATGTAATGAAAATAAGAGAAATATTTCTTAATCTTTTCACAAGTTCTGCATGATTTTTGTGCTCTAATAGATTAGATGAATCTCATTAATTTGAGTTAAATTACTAATCACTTTTGGTGCTATGATGTCCAAAACAGGTTTACCAGGAAAATGTGTATGTTCCCGACAAGAAGTTTCAATCGTTTAAGAAAATTGCACGTTCTATGGGCTATCAGGAGAAGGATATCCCCTTGGTTTCATTTCAGGCAGTTTCTGAAGGTACCTTGCTCCTGTGCCTGCTGGGTTACATTTAAATAAAACCAAAGATTAATAAAGCTTATTATATTAAATAAGCTTTGGCCTTTCTTTCTATTGTGGCTCTAGGATATTATGGAGAATGTGAGAAAAGAGGTGGATACATGGAAGTTACAGGATTTAGTGCCGACATAGCTGAACAAATCTATAAAGTTGCTTCTATCAATTCATGTAATTCGAATATAACTGGTCAGATTCTCACCAGCCTTGTCATGAGCCCACCAAAGGTAATTCTTTCCATCAATATTTAGTCTTGTTCTTTCGTTACCCTAAGCGATACATATTATTTTTATATAATCATTAAGAAAGACATATACTTGTATTGAATAATATGGAAAATCTATCTGCGTACATCATGCAACCATCCCTAGGGTAAGGCTTACCTTCTACGAAGGCCTCCCCAATGCCTACTTTGACTCATCAAGCCTATTGCTATTATTTACACTTGTTTTCTTTGGAAAATTAGCTGCAACTCTATTACAAACTTGTTTAAATGACCCTTAATCAACTGTCGAATATTATTTTGAGCAAGTCATAGTGTTAGAATCCATCCCCCTTTTGCGTTTGCTTTCTTTATTTTCATGCTTGCTTGTACTTTTCTTTAGGTTTTCTAGGCTTTAGATTACAACATGATGTTACTACTGTTTTAGTGTTCATTGGGGATATATTCTATTTCCAATATATCCCTCTAATCCTCTATTGGGAGCAATGGTTGAAAAATGAGAATCAAAGATTCTTTCCTCAGCCCGTAATTAATTTTGATATTGTCCTTTTGTTTATTTCCCCTTCACCCTACATTATTGATGCTCTCAAAATGCTCATTCTCATCTTTCTGCCTCGCTTGTCCAGCTAAGCGTTCCCAAGCCCCTGAAACTTGAGTTCTATTCTTTGTACTACAACATAGCTTAAGCTTGCTACACGTTGCATTAGGGTTGCACAATTTCCACACACAGTCATGTGTCAACACACAAATTGGACCATAACATACACTGTCGCGGCAGTTTGAATAGCATTTTCCTTGCACTACTCTCAATGTAGTTCGAGAGTTTTCATTACATCTGGCCAAATTCTAAAATGTGCATGGCTTTTGTAACCAAGAAATCAACCAGTGGAACACTTTGTAGTACAAGGAAAATGAGTTGAAATGGTGCTTAATCTTTTCTAGTTGGCAAACACACAAGGGCTGGTATTATCGGTATATAATAGTATAATACTGCCCCTTTTGAAACCTGCATGGCATCCCCTTGGTGATTGATTATTGAGGACACTCATTCTTCGTCTTTTTTTCCTTTTATTTTGAGAAGGCCTGAGAATGACCTAATAATGTAGCTCAGATACCAGCTTATGGTGGCATTGTGATGCCAATTTCCAACGATGTATGATAGTAATAGACCTATTTTGTAACTTTATTTAGTAGTTGAAGTCAATAACTTCTTGCTTGTCATGCTAGGCTGCTAGCCATGCTTGATGATGCCAATTTGTTTTGAGCTATGGAAGGGACATCTTGTTTTCTTCAAAATCTATTTTTTTTTATATGTACTGTGGTCTAGGTTGGAGATGAATCTTATGAAGTGTATTCTGCTGAGAAAAAGGGAATCCTTTCATCCTTGGCTAGGCGTGCACTGGTAAATTCAATTTCAGATACATTAAAATTATCGTTGTATTTTTGGTAACTATATTTCGTGAATTGATAGACTCTAGAGGATGCATTCAATAGCTTAGAAGGCGTGACATGCAACAAAGTAGAGGGAGCCATGTACTTATTCCCTCGCATTCATCTTCCCCAGAAGGCGATAAAAGCAGCTGAATCAGAGCACATTGCCCCTGATGCATTCTATGCTTTTCGCTTACTAAAAGAGACTGGGATTGCCGTCATTCCAGGAACTGGTTTTGGGCAGGTTAGTTATAAGGCGAGGTTTACGAGTTTTGTTCTTTTCATCTGGAAACCTTTTATCTAACAGGACATAAAATCATAACTTGGAGATGTTTCTTTAAAAGGCGGCCTTGTTTTTTCCCCCCTTTTCTTTTCTCCATTTTTTTGGTTTATGGCTGACCTTGTATGTATTGTGCTGTGTTTCAAAGGTTCCAGGCACTTGGCACATCAGGTGCACAATTCTGCTCCAGGAGACTAAGATCCCGGCCATTGTAAAGCGTATATCGGATTTCCACAAGAAGTTCATGGATGAGTTCCGTGGTTGAACACTTGAACAAATCTAACAAACCTCTTATGTTGGAAGATACTATGAATGATCATTACTAGTCTATAATTTTCAGAACTAGCTGTGACATGCATGTGTAATTGATGTATGCATGTATGATGTATCTAGTATTCTAGTGATGGGCATGAGCCATTAGCTAACAATTCAGGATTGAATTGTGAAGTCGAGTTCGATCTCAAAACATAGCTAGTTCAAATGTTAAATGATTTGAACTCAAAATCTAGCATATTTGACTTGTAAGCTCATGAACGGTTCGGCCCAAAAAATTAGTATTAAAATTAAATAATACTTGTGTCCACAATTCTACATAATGCAATTAAATCGAGACTAAGGGCCTATTCCGATTGACTGAACTCAGCTGAACTGAACTGAGCTGAGCTGAGCTGAACTGAACTGAACTTATTAATTAGTAATTTTTAACTACGGATTAGTGATCTTTGATTATTTATTGATTATTTATTACTATACATATGTGTATATACAAATGTACATATTATTATTATTATTATTATTATTATTATTATTATTAATTATTGATTATTATTATTATTATTATTATTATTATTATTATTTATTGATTATTATTATTATTATTATTATTATTATTTATTGATGATTATTATTATTATTATTATTTCAATTATTATTGTTATTATTTATTGATTATTATTATTAGTATTATTATTTCAATTATTATTGTTATTTTTTATTGATTATTATTATTATTATTATTATTATTATTATTATTATTTATTACTTATTGATTATTATTATTATTATTATTATTATTATTATTGTTATTGTTATTGTTATTGTTATTGTTATTGTTATTGTTATTGTTATTGTTATTGTTATTGTTATTGTTATTGTTATTGTTATTATTGTTGTTGTTGTTGTCGTCGTCGTCGTTGTAATAAGAGCTTAAAAGAATGAAATTTGACTTTATATCATTATTCATTAACTATATCATTAGACGTAAATTAAGAGATGAACTGAACTGAACTGAATTTCAACGGAAGAGAGCATGCCCTAATAATATATACAGACATTGGATGATGTATATATAAGCTTTTAATTCATCTTCTAAAGTTCTTGGTTTATTGAGTATGGAGTATATGCTTATTAGATGTGTCATATCACATGATTACTTGTTAAAATATATACATAAGGATTTATAGAAATTTATTACCTATATGAGCATTGCTTGCTAAAAGTCTAGAAAGTCCACTTCTTATATAGTTAGGCTTGATTATGAGTTTTGATTAGGGGATTTTTATCCACCAAGCGCCGTTTGACAAGTGGACCAACCAGGTTCCGCCACGCGTCCTCCACGGACCACTTAAGACACGCCACGTGTCCACCCATGCCAAATGGGACAACCGGCCGTCAAGGCCCATTTCAGTCTAGAAGCCCGATCGGCCCTAGGTTTACCTTAAACCTAGAGAGTTGCACGCTTCCCAAGGCTATAAATACTCGATTAATCCTCATTAATCAAAGGAGGGAATAATTAACGGAACGGAGGAGAAACATTACGGAACACACTAATAACCGGCTGATCTCGCTAGCAAAGCAGATTACCTACATTAAATACTCTCACCTAGAGAGACCTTATTACTTTAATTTCTGTATTAATTACTCCTTAATCAGGTACTAACTTGACCGTTGGAGGCGGAGCTCTCAGGAGTCTCCGTTATTTTGCAGGTACAGGCGTCCGGTTCCAGTCTCGGAATTGTAGCTCTCCCGCAGGACATCAGAAAACCCCAAAACATTTGGCGCCGTCTGTGGGGAGAGTACTTCAGAGATGGCATCCAAGTCTGTACCGACCCCAGAAGAGAGGCGTCCCCTAGACGACCCTCAAGTTCAGTCGGACCATGATACCGAAAGTGAATTTGAAGTTGAAACTCATACAGCTCCAGACGGGACCCTAAGGGCCCGCCGTACCCGTCATACTGAAATAAGGGAACGGGAGTATCTTCAAACAGGAAGCGAGCCAGCAGGCGCACCGCTTGCTCGGCAACAGCCGACTGATGGGTCTGCTCCCATCACAAGGAACGAACTCATGACCTTCATGAGGGGATTCAAGGGAGAGATCCAAGAGTTGATCAACAAAAAACCGCCTGCTTCAGTCAAAGAGCAGGCGGCCAAAAAACCTTCCACTTCACTGAAGAGGAAGCCAGTTCGAGGGCGAGAGGCGACTCCCCATCCTAAATCTAAGAAGCGGGAGCCGTCTGCTCTTGATTTCACAAAACTCCGTTATCCTACGGGAAATAGGAAACCGGTTCGTCATATTCAGGCGGACGGGTCAAAGCAAACGTTCACAGATGCTCGGCACCTGCTAGAGCAGAAGAAGAGTGACCGATTATCAGAGTCGGCTTCTACTTCAAATTTTCAGGACAGTTTGCGAAATGCCTCGATGAGGCCAACTCAGTCGTACCATGAGAGTCAGTCAGGCGGCACCTCCCGTCAGTCTGGCTTTCATAGTGCGCAGGCGGTACCAAATTTGCCATTTGTGCCGCAACAACAATATTTTATGCAGCCACCTCCATTTGGTGGACCTGCAGCAAAAAACGTCCAACCTATGGACTGGCAGCTACGGCTGCTTAGACTTGGTGAACAGCCGTCGGCCTTCTCCAAGGAAATTACTGAAGCCGCTCAGCCGGCCAAAGTAAAAAATGTTTTAGTAGGCGCCTATGATGGCACTACTAACCCGGAAGACCATCTGATGGCATTCACCAACCTGATGTACCTTCAAGGGTTGGATGATCCCACTTGGTGCAAGTGTTTCCCAGCAACTCTCAAGGGAATTGCACAGCAATGGTTCGGCAACCTGCCGACTGGTTGTGTAAACAGTTTCAGGACGCTTGCTTACTTATTTGCCTCCAACTTTGCAATGAACATCCCTGCGAAGAAAACGACCCTTGATTTGGGAACAATTCAGCAGGGTGAAAAGGAGGGGCTTCGTTCCTACATCAGGCGGTTCAACCTGATGAGAATACAGATTCAAGGGTTACCGGATGAGGTAGCTTATACTGACTTTTTTAGAGGTCTCAAAGACGGGTCTACCTTCAAATTTGATTTAGTTCGAAAAAGGGTGGCGACTCTTCAAGAGGCCTTGATTGAAGCAGAAGCCTAGATACAGGCGACTGATCTGTGTACAATGAAACAGTCGGACGGGAAGAGGTTCGACAATAGAGAGGGACGACAGAAACAGTCGTCCAACAAAGATGAAAAAAGAAAAGGGGTCTGGGCGGCTGATTCCTCTAAACAGCCGGCCAAGAAGAAAAAGGAATTCAAACCATACTCCCCAAAGTATGTGTTTAACAAGGATAACCAGTTTATCCTAAAAGAAATAAAGGGACGGCTCTCAATTGAGAAACCGCTCCCCATGAAGGGTTCTGCGAGCAACCGGAACCAAGACAAAATCTGTGCTTATCATGATGACATTGGTCATCACACCAACGACTGCATTAGTCTCATGCGGTACCTAGACCGCTTGGCTGATCAAGGTGATCTTGACACTTATGTCAAGAAATCTACGGGGAATACTTCCTCAAAAAAGCAGTCGGCCAAAAAGAATCAACAGGCCGACAGTTCCGATACAGATGATGCAGTCGTCTACACCATTGCAGGCGGCTTCTCAGGAGGCGGCCCCACTATTAGGGGCAACAAAGATAATATAAGGCGGTTAGATGTAAATTCCGTTCACCAAGAACGACCGTCCAAATATACATTTCCTGAGATTGTCATCACTGAAGAGGATCTAGGAGGAATAAGGGGGCCGCATGACGACCCTCTCGTTATTGAATGTAAAGTGGCCAACCAGAGAGTTGGTCGAATCCTCATAGATACTGGGAGCTCTTCAGATCTCATCAGCAGCAAATGTCTGTCAAAACTGAAATATCAGACGGACTGCATACATCCGGCCTCCCACCCTTTAATAGGGTTTGGAGGAGGAGTCGTCCACCCACTGGGACGAGTTGATCTACCCGTCCGCCTGGGCGAAAAAGGGGAAGGACGACACATGGTAGTCCGATTCCTAGTTGTAGAGGAACTCTCTGCCTACAACATGATTCTGGGTCGCCCAACCCTGAATAGTGCCAAGGCTGTTATAATCCCGTCACTTATGCTGCTTAAGTTTGAAAGGGACAATGGAACAGTCGGCTCCCTAAGGGGAGATCAGAGGATGGCCCGAGAGTGCTATCTCTCGGATGTCAAACCCACTGCTAAGGCCACTGGGTCAAGTGGAGAAAAAACAGACCTTGACAATGTCAAGGAAAGTGCGCCTGTTCAAGAAACAGGCGACAGAAAAAGAAAGGCGTCCCAGACAGAGTCCGCCAGAAAGGCAAGAAAATAGCAATCATTGGCAGAGGACCGGCCGGATGAGTTCCGCCCTCAGCCGGCTGGTGAGCATACGGACCTGATATTAGACGACTCCCGCCCTGACCGAACAGTCAAAGTTGGGACGACTGCTCTGAGAAACCTTGGTGATGACTTTCACAACCTGTTGAAAGAATACAAGGACATCTTTGCATTTGAAGTCCATGAAATGCCAGGCATTAGTCCTGATCTGGCAGTACACAAACTCGCTGTGGATCCGAAAAAGAAGCCGGTACGGCAAAAGAAGCGGAACCATGGTGAAGAAAGAGGTCAGGCGGCCGCCGCCGAAGTCAAAAAATTACTTGATGCAGGGTTCATTCGGCAATGTTACTTCCCAGATTGGGTTGCAAATGTGGTACTTGTTAAAAAGCCGAATGGCACCTGGCGAATGTGTGTAGACTACACAGACTTGAACAAGGCGTGCCCCAAAGACAGTTACCCTCTGCCCAAAATTGATAACCTGGTCGACTCAACAGCCGGCCATGCCTTGATGAGTTTTATGGACGCCTATTCTGGTTTTCATCAAATTCCTTTGTGGAAGAAAGATCAGGAGAAGACGGCCTTCGTCACTGATCAGGGATTATACTGTTATACGGTCATGCCGTTTGGTCTTAAGAATGCCCCGGCTACATTCCAACGAATGATAAACACAGTGTTCTTTGATCAGATTGGGAGAAACGTCGAGGCATACATTGATGATATGATTGTTAAGACTAAACTTCAGAAAGATAATCTGACGGACCTCCGAGAAACTTTCGCCACACTCAGGCGGCACCATGTCATGCTCAATCCCAAGAAATGTGTATTTGGAGTTGAGTCTGGGAAATTTCTCGGATTCCTTATCAACCAGAGAGGAATAGAGGCGAACCCTGAGAAGGTACAGGCGGTCATTGACATGCAGTCGCCTCGTACCGTCCGAGAGGTTCAGAAGTTAACAGGTTGTCTGGCGGCCTTGGGAAGATTTCTAAGCCGATCAGGCGACAAATGCCTATACTTTTTCCAGGCAATTAAGAAAAAGGCAAGGTTTGAATGGGGGCCGGGTGCTGAGGCCGCCTTCCAGAAATTAAAGGTTCACTTGCATTCCTTGCCAAGGCTGGTCAGCCCTTTGCCCAAAGAAAATCTCTACATGTACCTGGCCGTCTCTGATCATGCGTTAAGCGCGGTGCTCCTTGCTGAAAGGGACGGCTGTCAACTTCCGGTCTACTTTGTCAGTCACGTACTGAAAAATGCCGAGTTGAGGTATCCCCTAGTGGAGAAATTTGGTCTTGCACTCTTCATGGCTGTTAAAAAATTGAAGCCCTACTTTCTGGCACATGCAGTCGTCGTGTATACCGACCAACCGATCAAACGGCCCCTTACCACCATGGAGTCCTCCGGACGAATGATCAAATGGGCCATAGAAATGCAGAGTCTCGAAGTTACTTTCGAGCCTAGAAAAGCAGTGAAGGGGCAAGCCTTTGCTGACTTTATTGTAGAGATGACTCGTCCTCCTGACTCTCAAGTTCCAGACCAAGTCTGGAAGGTATATGTGGACGGAAGCTCTACTTCAAACGGTTGTGGAGCAGGCGTCGTATGTCAATCTCCAGAGGGCGACAGGTTCGAGTATGCTCTACGCTTCAGTTTCCAGGCTTCAAACAATGAGGCAGAATATGAAGCTTTACTAGCCGGGATCCGCATGTGTAAGGCGGCCGGGGCAAGGAAAATAGACGCCTGTTCTGATTCACAACTGATAGTGAGTCAGTACAATGGCGAATACGAAGCAACACATCCGGCCATGATCAAATATTTACAGGCGGTCCGACAAGCAGTCGGCTCCCTTGAGGATTTCCATCTGATCCAAGTACCGAGATCAGAAAACAACCAGGCAGATGCACTCTCGAAATTAGCATCATCCGCCTCCTCCGATACTCCTCGAACTGTGTTTTGGGAAGTAATGGAGAAGAGAAGCATCGAGGAAAATCCTATTGGAATTCTAGACAGAAGCTCAACCTGGATGGATTCAATCAGGGCATATCTGACAAACGGTACACTGCCGGATGATCCTCAACAGGCGGCATCACTGAAAAAACGAGCCTCCTGTTTTGAAATGATACAGGGGGAACTGCACAAGAGGGGGCACCTTCAACCCTTCTTAAAGTGTGTTACTCCTGAAAAGGGACGAGAGATACTAGATGATCTTCACTCTGGTTTCTGTGCTTCCCATATAGGTGGTAGGATGCTTGCTCAAAGGGCAAGGCGGCAGGGCTACTTTTGGCCTACTTTGGAAGCAGATGCAATGGAGATGGTGAAAAAATGTGACAAGTGCCAAAGGTTTGGCAAATTAATTCACCGTCCGGCTACTGACCTCACTACCATTCACAGCCCACTACCGTTTGCTAAGTGGGGCATGGACATTCTGGGTCCATATACGCCTGCTACAGGCGGCAGAAGGTATATACTTGTTGCCGTTGACTACTTCACTAAATGGGTAGAGGCGGAGGCTGTAAAGGGAATCAAGACGAAAGATGTAATTTCATTCATTTGGAAAAACGTCATCACTCGGTTCGGGGTTCCCATGTCTATGGTTTTTGATAATGGTCCCCAATTTGAGACGCCTGTTCTCAAAAGCTGGTTGGAAGACCAAGGAATTGGACATTACTTTGCATCTGTCGGCCGTCCACAAGCAAACGGCCAGGTAGAAGCCTTTAATAAAATCATCTCAGACGGTCTCAAGAAAAAAATTGAACGAGCAGGCGGCCTATGGGCAGATGAACTACCACATGTTCTTTGGGCCATTAGGACGACTGAAAAAGGGGCGACTGGAGAAACTCCATTCCTCCTAACTTATGGTGCAGAAGCTGTTCTTCCAATAGAACACTACGAGCCGACTCTTCGAGTAATGCTATATGACGAAGAGGCAAACTGGGAAGCTATGCGCCTGGCATTAGACTCACTTCCTGAAAAGAGGGGCAATGCTGTTTTGCGCCATGAAATCTACCGCCTGAGAATGACTAGATCATACAACAAAAAAGTGCACAGGCGTCCACTCAAAGTAGGGGACTTTGTACTTAGAAAAATGGAAGCAGTTGGTAGGGCTAACGAGTCTGGCAAACTAACTCCCAACTGGGAAGGACCCTACCGAATCTATGCGGAAGTCAGGGACGGTACCTACCGTCTGGAAACACCAGACGGACAACCGTTGCCTCGAACTTGGAATGTAGATAACCTTAAGAAATATTTCTTTTGAATGATGTAAAGTAAAGAGCTACTTAATAAAGTTGGCACTTACTATTCAATTTTGTATTACGAGGGGCATGCCGTCTGTACCTTTACAGTCGGCTACTCTCCATTGAGTTTCACTCTTTATCTTTACAGGGGCATGCCGTCTGTTCCATTACAGTCGGCTACTCTCCCTCGAGTATTTTACTCACAATACTTAGCTAAAAAGTTTAGGGCCTGGCCGATCCTGTAACTAACAGGCGGCTACCCTTCTTTTACTTAGCACATACGTTCACCAAAAACATACCAAGGCCACTGGCCGAATGATCAGACCAGGCGCCTAGTCAACTGATCTAACTTTTAAAAACTAATCCGACCTGTCCCAACATTATAGCAGGCGTCCGGCGGCATCCATTCGGATGAAATTCGTCGCAGAGAGCAGCTCCCTTTTGGGTGGAACATTGTTCTATAAACTAATTACACGGCACCTATACGACTGTCCCAAAGGGCAACCACGTAGCCGTTTTTGAGACAAGGATAACTCTATCACTAACCAAACCAGGGGTAGCAGTTGACATCTGAGTCAGATGACCGCCTGTATTACTTGGGATAAATGCAGGGGGTACCTATTGAGTTAATAGCCAACAAACATTGGCGAATCAAGGGGTCTAGCCGGCCTACGCCGCCTGGTACCTCTACTTCTCAAACAAAAGTGACGGCGACTGAGTAACTCCAAAGTTAACTCATAGTCACACCTTCAAATTTGGTATGGAACCTAAAAAGTTTGAGTCGTCCGCCTGTTTTATACAAACAAGGGCACTCGAACCCCTATTCCTACTGGATAACCTATTGAGTAAATAGCCAACAAACATTGGTAATTCAAGGGGTCTAGCCGGCCTACGCCGCCTGATACCTTTACTACTCAATCAAGATTGTGACGAAGACTAAGTAACTCCTATGTTAACTTAATAGTCACTCAAACTTAGTACTGAGCCTAAAAGGTACGAGTCGTCCACTTGTTTTTAATAAACAAAGGCTCTCAACCAATACTCTTGCTAGGTTAACAAATAACAAATTAGAGGCCAACATTGGCAATAAAGGGAAACAACCGGTACCCGCCGCTTGTTTTCCTACTTAAATTCCTTGGCTACTTGGTAATTCTATTTACTTGGTCAAATTGAATAAAGAGTTCGAATACCGATTGATTAAATGGCCGACTGATCATCTATCCTGGAAACAGACAACCAGTCGTCCAGGGGCATTGGCGGCATACTTACTATTTGTACCTGTCTTAACGTTCGGCCATACACAACAGTCTGTCTAGTGAGCAAATTTCAAATACTTAGACAAATTTGAACAAAAACAAAAAATTTGATTAAAATGAGCCGGCCATAAAAGACCAGCAGAATATTCAAAACCCCGGCCCCCTGGCCGGGTAATTACAAAGCAAACGGCACGCAGGCCGTGAAAAGAAAAAATATACTTAAAGCTTAAGAAGGGGGCAGTTCAGTATCAGCAGCAGCCGCCTGGTCAGCACTCTTCTTGCTGGACTCGGCCTTCGCTGCATCATCTTTTGATGCCTTTCCCCCAAGTGGCACAAGCGCCACAACAGGCTCTTCCTCCTCCAACGCAACGTCCATCGCCTCTTCTTCAGCAGCCGCCAGGATCTGTTGATTATATATTTCCGAACACTGGCGGTACGTTCTTTCCCATGAGGCAAAGTCGGCACTGGGGAACAGTCGTTCCCAGGTCATGCGTTGGATTTGGGCGGAGTCTTCCACCATCTCCCGGACGAGCTCTTGTTTTTCTTGCTCGGCCTTGTCCGAGAGCTCTTGGGTAAGACTCTTCTCCTGGTTCACCAGGCGTTCTTTTACGTTAGCCAAAGATTTCTCCATGGCTTCGTAAGAGTGCATTTTCTGGCGAAGGGGTTTCAGCTCGGCTTTAAATTTGGTGACGGTCCCCTCCAGCTCGTCAACCTTCTTTTGGGCCGCCTCTAGCTGAGCCCGAACAGCGGCGGTCGCCTGCGCCTGATAATAAAGAAGATCAATGGTCAGTACTTCATTTTGGGCAATTTGAAACATTGCTTTATCACAGCTGGAGGCGGCCATAGCCTTTGCGGCCTTTACCTCTTTGTTTTTCCGATCAATCGGCTTGCGAAGGCTGTTGACTCGGAGCAGGGCCTAAGTACAAAGAAAAACAGGCGTCAGTTTCCAATCATAGGGGTTAACAGGCGTCCTGGAACTTCAAAAGGGTATACCTCAGCTAGGATCCCCGAAATTCCATCGAGGTCAAGGGTGCCGGCACCCTTGACCGCCTCCCTGTCAGAGGGAGGAACTACTTTAACCATTGACTTGGCTACCTCAACCAAGTCAAGTCCCTGGGGGCCGGCTGCATTAAGCAGAAGGAAAAACAAGTTAGACCTAATCAAGAAGGAATCAAGAGTGAGTTTTTACAAGCAAGTGTCCATACATCTAGGCGGCCCCGCCTGGGTTTTTGAAGAAGTGGCCGGCTGCTTCTCAGCCGCCACTGTTTTCCTGGAAGACCCAGGAGAGCTTGCAACAGTCGTTCTCCGGGCCTTGGGGTCCGGCTGTTGCGAGGAAGAAGCCTTTGGAGTGCCAGACTGAAAACAAAAAGAGTTAGTATATGCATAATACAACTTAAAGGGGAAGAGTTTTCAAAGCTTACCAAGGGTGCCTCCTTGCTGGGGGAGTCGGCGTACGACTGCTTCATTAGCGAAACCCGCAGCATGGCCGCCGCAGTCTTAGATGCTGTTATTTTACTCATGGCGTCGGCTGAAAGAAATAAACAGCAAAGTTAGTAAAAATCCCAAGTAAACAAGGCGTGAAAAAACAGAGTATTCGTCAGGCCGGCTACCTCTAGAGCACCGACTGCCGAGGCCACAGGCGGCCAAGAAGTACTCATCATAGAGCCACTTGAAGCTCGGGACGCAGTGTAGGGGTACTTGCTCTCGTACCCCTGAAGTAGAGTTCACCCTAGTCTCTACTTTGAAGAGTCCTTTGTCTAGGATCTCTCTTTTAGCCTTTGGGGGAACAGGCGGCATGCTGCGGCCGCCTGCAAGAAGAGGCGGATCCCTGTTCCACTTGTTAAAACGTTTGTTCAGCTCCGTGTCTGAACTCTCGATAATAAGGAAGGTGTTCCGCCAATCCTTCCATTTGTTTGCCTTACCTCTCGTCATGAGGTAACCCCTGTGGCTTGTTAGTTGATACCAGCCGGTACCTCCCGACTTAGGGGTCCGGCTGAGATAGTTCATGTGGGCGAAAGCCTCAAAACTTGGCTCCACCCCGTTCAGTTCGCACCCGGCCACATAGCCGAGTACGTTTACCCAAGAGTTGGGGGCTAACTGCCATAACCCCAGATCATACCCATCTAAAATCCGCTGAACAGCCGGATGTAATGGGAAGCGCAGACCAGCTTTGATGGCCGCCACATAGCAGCCAAAACAGCCGTCACCATAGCTGGTACCAGCCGGCCAGACGACAGTATCTTCTGGATCCGGCACAAACAGTAAATACTCCGGGCCCATTTTGTGGTTAGCAATAAAGCTCGCCACGTTGTCTCGCATGGTTGCGATCCGGCCCCGGGGCACCCTGCAGTAGTAGGGGGTGTTTTCCTCTCTGTAAGAGGCGGACGGCTCTGCCCAATTATCCCCCTTCTCCACTGCATGGGAACTTCTCGCCTCTTGTAGGCGGTTATGTTTTTCTTCTGAGTCAGAAGAACTATGGTCAGAAGAACTATGGTCAGAAGAGCTGGAATCGGACTCGTCCCCTGACGAGTCCGAAGAGGACGACGCCTCCCCTCTCCTAGAGGGGCCCGCCTCCTCTCCCTTAGAAGGAGCAGATGGTAAATTAGACATGTCCACGGTTAGATGAGAAGGGAACACCTTGGTCCCTCTCTCAGAACTGTCAGCTTGACAGTCGCCTCGTTCCACATCTGGCGCCTGGTCAGATGTTTCGCTAAGGAGTACCCTTTGGGAGGAGCCGTCTGAGTTTGATATTCTAGCAGTCTTTTTTGTTCTGGCCATCACGTTCTGCATAGACACAGATTCAGTCGGACTCTGTATAAAGGGCAAAGATGGGTCCAGAAAAGGGCAGGCGGCACTCCTAGTCCTAGATTCAGCCGTCCCCGGTGACCGGCTGATCACTAACTTAGGGCGTGTCGTGTGCTTCCATGGTGCCATTTCAAAAAATAAAAAGAAAATTAAGAGTAAGAGAACTGAGTTACCTGAACGGATGACAGTTGATGAAGTCCTGAAAGTTCGGGTCAGTCGGCTTGTCAGAACAGGCGGTAGGCAGAAAAAGTCCGAAAATGTCAGAGCAAGTTCAGGGGTCCGAATGTTCTCGCAAAAATTCTCAAATGTGAAAATGACCGAAGTCAGCACTTC
The DNA here is from genome assembly GCF_001683475.1 of Chenopodium quinoa. Classification (NCBI taxonomy): domain Eukaryota; kingdom Viridiplantae; phylum Streptophyta; class Magnoliopsida; order Caryophyllales; family Amaranthaceae; genus Chenopodium; species Chenopodium quinoa. The sequence continues at coordinate 429,915 of NW_018742881.1, forward strand.
CTTTTATAGGCAAAATGAGAAGGCGAAGGGTCGCTTCCGAATTCAAATTTGGGCGGGAGAGTCTCCCGGCCGTCTGCAAGGTGACACCTGTAACGGGCCGTCGCCTGTCACCGTGCGACACCTGTCACAGGCGACACGTGACCAGTCGCGTGCCACCTGTGAGGGGCAAATGATTAGGGGATTTTTATCCACCAAGCGCCGTTTGACAAGTGGACCAACCAGGTTCCGCCACGCGTCCTCCACGGACCACTTAAGACACGCCACGTGTCCACCCATGCCAAATGGGACAACCGGCCGTCAAGGCCCATTTCAGTCTAGAAGCCCGATCGGCCCTAGGTTTACCTTAAACCTAGAGAGTTGCACGCTTCCCAAGGCTATAAATACTCGATTAATCCTCATTAATCAAAGGAGGGAATAATTAACGGAACGGAGGAGAAACATTACGGAACACACTAATAACCGGCTGATCTCGCTAGCAAAGCAGATTACCTACATTAAATACTCTCACCTAGAGAGACCTTATTACTTTAATTTCTGTATTAATTACTCCTTAATCAGGTACTAACTTGACCGTTGGAGGCGGAGCTCTCAGGAGTCTCCGTTATTTTGCAGGTACAGGCGTCCGGTTCCAGTCTCGGAATTGTAGCTCTCCCGCAGGACATCAGAAAACCCCAAAACAAGTTTGGCTCAAATTCTTATGTGAGTTGAGCATGAACTTGATTGAACTCCAAATATTCGAGTTGAACTCAAGCTTACATTTCGAGCCGAACTTGAATTCAAGTGTTATATAAATAATAATTTTAATTGAGCCAATCGCAATGTGAATTATTATATTGAGCCTACACATAAAGTACTTGCCTAAATCACTCAATTGCACTAACCTAAATCACTCAATTTCACGCTTGGTATCAATTGGATTGTTGTACTGTTAACTTTTTCTTTAACTTAGAATGATCGCTTGTAAGTGGGAGGGGGAGAAAATCAAAAGGAAATCAGCATTGGAAACATTTTAATTGAATACTTCATGAAATTTTACCAACGCTCAGATTATACACTCGAGAGCATGATGCGCATTATGTTTTTTTTTAAAGAACATAAATTTTATTAAAAGAATATAGTACATGATTATCTCGTCCACAGTTTAAATATGCTTTCCATTATTTTGAAATGTATGTACTCAATTTTGTTTCCATTTAAAATTAGCATAAAATCCTAATAATACAAATATACAATATCTTAGACAATAAGAAAAGGTACCTAAAAGGCTAAAAGCGACTTACACAAAAAATCTTGTATGACATAATTGATGATTATTGTCATTATAATAGCATAAATTCAATTTTCACACATTCGATTTCCCTTTACCAAATTATTCTTCACATGAAAAAAGGCATGAAAGTGAACTACACACAAACACATTCAACCAAAATTCTTCTATTTTAGCGTGAAATTTCCTGTGGGCGGCTCAGAAAGCTACACCTTGTCCAATCCCAGAAATTTCTGAGATTTCGTGTCTGATTTTTCTAAGCAAAATTAAACCCACAGTTTCCAAATTTCTTTTCTTTCAAAATTTATTTGTAAATTAATATAAATATTTTGGTCGGTTTTCTGGCATTTTAGCGGTAATGCGGAGATTCGTAGCAGAGAGAACAAAACATCTCATCAAGAGAAACTTTTTAAGTTCTTCTAATAATCACAGTTTTCTCGCATCTCAGTCTTCTTTCTTTTCTTCTTCATCAAGTTCTTCAACAATTGTTGATCCTTCTTCAATGGATTCTTCTTCTGGAGTTACTCTTCAAACCATTAATCCTAAGGTTTGATTTTTAATCCCTCTTCTTTGATTTTGATGATTTAATTGATTAATTTGATTGATTTGGCATCTGGGTTTTGTTATTTGATTCATTTGCATTAATGGGTGTTGCTGATTCTTTGTTTTTGAATCTGGGTTTATGTTTTGTCATTGTTTTAGTGTCATTATATTGATGGGTGTTCTGGGTTTTGTGTTTTTTTTTCCATCTGGGGTTTAATGTAATTTGTGGAAAATGATCTCACACTATGATTAGTTTAAATAGTGGGACCAATGTTAATGCTTAGTATTTGTATATTATTCTGCTGTTTGTATGATGGAAGTGTAAGAAAAAGATGATTTTGTGTTCAATGAGAGTATGAGACTTATGAGAGTATGATACACCTCCAAATCCATTGTAAATATCTTTGCCTTGTTCTGTTTGGGTGATTGAGACAAATGAGCTTGAAATGTGTATACTGTTTCATTAGGAGAATATCCTTTTTTGGTTGCTTTTAATCTATTGCTCTATACTGTATATTAATGGTCAAAGCTTTATTGTAATTGATAGGGTTTTTAACCTTATGATGATGTATTGATCCTGCTAGGTCTTGAAATGTGAATATGCTGTTCGTGGAGCGATTGTTACACAGGCCGAGGTAAGAAAAGAAATGAACTGATTATTGTCATTTTGAAGATGATTTTTTTACTGTTTTTGCTTGTATTCAGCTTCAAATGCCTTGTATAGCTCTCGGACCCTCTGGTTACATTAGTGAAGTATCAATATAAACAAAACTGATTCTTGTTTCAATAGTATTGTCATTTTACAGTTACAATGTCAAATATAATCATTTACTTCCGTGTATGATATTCTAATTGAATTCTAAACATGGGGGTTTATTAGTAATGTTAGATTCCAATAATTCTCTTAATGTATGTTCAATAATTTTGAACAACTCTTGTTCTGAAAAAAGGGGGATTATCATCAACTGAAATGAATAAGAGTATTGCTTTGTGGGTTGGTGTGTCTTCTGCAATACAATTTCTTTTCTGATAGCACTGTTATATTTCTTCTTGCAGAAATTGAATGAACAATTGAAGAAGGAACCTGGGACTCTCCCTTTTGATGAGGTATATTTGTTACCCTCTCCTCCTTTCAAAAATAAAGATTTGACAGATACTTACAAAACATTAATATCAGCAAACGTCTGATGCATATAACTATATAAGACTCACAATATTTGCCTCTAGGGTTTATCAAGCTATGTTGTGCTTATGCAAATCATTTTCACCTCTGATATTTTCAATGCCACCTGTGTTATAGTTTTATAGATCAGCACTTTAATGAAATGCAGACTATTTTTATGATTAAGAAGCATGTCATCGTGCTGACTCATCTATTTAATCCACCTTCTATGATAAAAACTTAAAAAGTTTGAACACCGCTTTTCTGTCAAATAGAAGCTCACAGTAATGTATATATCTTGTCTCAAGATTATAGCCTCAAGTCCTCAACATCTTTTTATTTGTGCAGATACTTTTCTGTAATATAGGAAATCCTCAATCTCTTGGGCAGCAGCCTATCACATTTTTCCGAGAGGTTAGTTTTTAAGATTGGGAGTGTCACTAACTGTTGTATCAAGTATCATACTTAATGTTTATTTTGATTTGGATTAGGTCCTTGCATTGTGTGATCATCCAACCATTTTGGATAAAAGTGAAACACAAGGACTCTTCAGGTACTCACTTTAGACTTGTTGAGCTGTTGATTGATCAATATAATTATACAAGAGCATTGCAATTTAATTTGGGGCTTTATTATTTATATTTTCTTTGTTCCTTTCATTTAATGCAGTGCTGACTCAATAGAGAGAGCTTGGCAGATTCTGGATCAAATCCCTGGAAGAGCAACTGGTGCATACAGTCACAGTCAGGTGATTATTGGTTCTTAGTTAAAGAAAAGTAAACCAGAGAGAAGCAAGGATTGAATAACGGATGGAGGGAAATGTGCTAGAATTGTAGAATACTACTCTCCCCAATCAAATGGACCAATTGAAGGCTTGTAGTTTCTTGATTCGTACCTCCCCCCCCCCCCCCCGCCGCGCGTGCGCGCATCCGTGTCATGCTTTTTTTCTTACTAAAATACTTGCATTTCCTTTCGCTCATCCCATTTGCACAAATTGTCAATTTTTACTCAATACAAGGAATTTCTTGTGCCTCATTGTCCTTAGGGGAAACAGTTTGAAGTCCATAGATGAATAAAGTTTTGCATACGCTCTGTAATGAATTTTTGTCTGGCTTGATCATGCAATAGGGTATTAAGGGATTGCGTGATACAATTGCTGCTGGAATTGAAGCACGTGATGGTTTCCCAGCCAATCCAAATGACATTTTCTTGACTGATGGAGCAAGCCCTGGGGTAAGTTGCCTTTAGTGAGTCATAGACTATGCCCAGACTTGTCTGTTAATGTTATTAAATATAATGGTGAATTCATTTTTTTTAACCCTCTAGGTGCATATGATGATGCAATTGTTACTGAGGTCAGAGCAAGATGGAATTCTTTGTCCCATTCCACAATATCCTTTGTACTCTGCTTCAATAGCTCTCCATGGTGGAACTTTGGTATGTTTACCTAATGCTAGAAATATCCAGCAACTAAAGTCATTTTGAATGGTTTCTATGTTCAGAAATTTCAGACAACTAACTACATTTTGTTATTTTTTATGATAACAATCAAAATCAGTTATATGCCAGTCTCACAACTTTACAGCTGTCATATTGTTTGAATTTGTTTCACGGGAAGTAATCTTATGCGGCATTAACAGGTTCCATACTATCTTGATGAAGCAACTGGATGGGGTTTGGAGATATCGAACCTTAAGAGTCAATTAGAAACTGCCAGGTCAAAAGGTGTAACAGTTCGAGCCTTGGTTGTGATAAACCCTGGCAACCCAACTGGACAGGTGAATTGAATTTTTTATTTTAAAAGATTTGACATTGATGTATGTTTATCTTCCTCTACTGGGTAAACTTAGGAGGACTAATTAATTGCTGGTGCTTTGTGACTTTGAAAATTGCCTTCAGGTCCTTGCTGAGGAAAACCAAAAGCAAATTGTTGAATTTTGCAAGAAAGAAGGTCTTGTGCTTCTGGCAGATGAGGTGATATAGCTAATTATAGATATCTGTCATTATTTAGGCTATTTAGTCTATAGATAGATGCTAGATGAATCTCATGTTGAGTTTAATTTACTAACCAATTAGCCATTGCTTGTGCTTTGATGTTGTAAACAGGTTTACCAGGAAAATGTGTATGCTCCTGACAAAGAATTTCACTCATTTAAGAAGATTGCGCGTTCTATGGGACATGAGGAGAAGGATATTTCCTTGGTCTCCTTTCAGTCAGTTTCCAAAGGTGCCTTGCTCTTGTGCCTTTTGTGTAATATTGATAAGATTGATTGTGCTATTTGTATTAAACTAGTTTGTCTCTCTTTTTATTGTGGCTCTAGGTTATTATGGAGAATGTGGGAAAAGAGGAGGTTACATGGAAGTTACAGGTTTCAGTGCAGATGTAAGAGAACAAATTTACAAAGTTGCTTCAGTCAATCTGTGCTCAAATATTACCGGCCAGATCCTTGCCAGCCTTGTCATGAGCCCACCTAAGGTAATTTATTTTCCTTCCATTTTTCTGTATCTATTCTTGTTTTTTGGTTTCATTCCTTGTGTTTATTTTCCTTTCGCTTGGTGTGTGTGTGTAGAGAGAGCTAACATTACCACTATTTCGGTGACTTTTGAAGGGCTGTAATGCTAACATTATGCTTAGCTTTGAAACTGATGTTAATTCTTGTATCTTTAGTGCATTTTTCTTTGTTTCTAGAACATGCTTTTCATGCATTTCATGTGATCTAGGTTGGAGATGAATCTTATGTAGCCTATTCTGCCGAAAAAGAGGGAATCCTTTCATCTTTGGCTAGGCGTGCGAAGGTAATTCATATTCTTACTTTTAGAAATACTGATCATTGTATTTTTCATAAACTCACATTTTATTATTTCAACAGACACTTGAGGATGCATTCAACAGCTTAGAAGGCGTGACGTGCAACAAAGCGGAGGGAGCCATGTATCTATTCCCTTGCCTTCAGCTTCCCGAGAAAGCGATAAAGGCAGCTGAAGCAGAGCACACTGCCGCTGATGCATACTATGCTCGTCGCCTGCTAGAAGAGACTGGCATTGTTGTTGTTCCAGGATCTGGATTTGGACAGGTTAGTTAATGAGCAAGCATTTAAGGTTTTGTTCTGCTACTGTTGGAAACTTTGAATTTCCAAACAATGTCATGTACTCTGGCCAAGGTTAGACAAGTCCTTACAATTACAATGTGGTAAAGTTATAAACCATTGTAGTTGTTTTCTGAAAAGTTGGAATGACTTGGTGGTAAAAAAAAGTGTAACTTGGAGATAATTCTTTGAAAGATGGGTTAATTCTCTCCCCTGTTTATTTTATTTCTGTTTATTGTTTACGGATGAGAGGTTGACCTTGTATTGTGTTTTTTTTTAAGGTCCCGGGAACTTGGCATATCAGGTGCACAATTCTTCCCCAGGAGGATAAAATTCCAGCCATTGTTGAGCGTTTAACTGTGTTCCACAAGAAGTTCATGGATGAGTACCGTGATTGAGAACATCTTACAAACCTTTCTGTTAGTCATTCCTGACCCAAAAGTTTGGTGAACTCACATGGATGTAGTTTTATGTACCATTGTTTTGGGAACTATAGTCAAAGTATGATTTTACTCTCATACAAAAATTCTGCATTTATGCAGTCAAAGCTATTTTTTAGGTTTCCTTAGCAACATTTAGCGTCATGGTTAGCTATCAGGATAAAAATGAGCATCATGCTCGAATAAACATTGTTGGATACGGAAAAGGTATTTTTGAGCATTATCAGCAAAAGTTCCCTTGAATAATTAGTGTTATCTTGCTGCCCTGTACTTTCTTTCGTTCTTTTTGTATAACAGTACTGATGTGCTCAGCAGGATGACAAGGTCGGTGAAGGGAACCTCTGTTCTGAATCCTGATTTAGGTATCAAGGCTTGAACTCTCGACTTTGAGGTTTGATGTATATCACTGCGAATACCTCCATTACTGTCTAAAAACAGTGCTATTGAGGACTGAATCGGCTTGCAGCAGCACTTGCGCTGCAGCCTGCTGGACATCAAATAGGTTTACAAGATTAAACTTTACATTAAACAGTTCTTCAGAAACAATTCGCGATTGTTTCAAATTTTAAATCTTGGGTGGGAAACTCTCATTGCTTCATTCCTTCGTAATTACGACTTAATTCTAAGCAATTACTTCGTATATTGGAGGTAATGTTTCTTTTTTTATACGTACAAACCTATGAAGTATATCGTATCACAGATTAGTATTAATAATAGTTAAAATTAATGTAATTTGACCACAAAGTAAAATGTGGCCTCTATCTCAGGTATGGAGATACAAGTAGTAATTTTTAAGGCAATAATTGGCTATCATACATTTTCTTGTTTGAGCTCTAAGCCAAATGTACGTGATATGACACAACACAAGGCTCGGGTGTTATCTATAAATGGGCCCTATGTCAAATTGGTAAGAAAACTTATCTCAAAAATGGTATGGATTTGCATGTACCTACATACACATAGCTATATTAATTTAAAGGACTCGGCCAACTAATCCATATAAAGGTTTATATCTCTTAACTTGGAGATTGTGATCGGATTAAACTATTAGGGTGCTCTTTGGGTTTGAGATTTGTTACCCTTCTCTTTTCTCCTCCTCCCTCGACTTGGATCAGGTTAACCTACGCATATTATCCTTTTAATAGAATATATTAAAAAAAAAACTACGAAGTATTATTTGATAATTAGATGAAGAAAAAAAATTAATGCGTTATAGTTAGGCAGCTAATAATAGACAAGTTATCGATTGTGCCAATACTTGACAAGTTATAGTTAGGCATAATAGTTGAATTATAATTATGCACATGAGGTCTACTCTACCATCTACATAGAAGACAACAACAATAGGAGGATTTTAGCAATCTAGTAGCTCTCCACTTCTCCAATGTTATGATTCCTTGGTAAAAAGTCTAAACAAGCCAATCTAAATAGGGATATTATTAAGAAAGCAAGTAATTATATGAACATGATGATTTTCCTTAATTAGCTTTTATGTATATCATGTACAGTTTACTATCTCTAGGTCTTTACAATGTACAAGTAGAAATCAAATCAATGTCAGTGTGTTTTGGACTTATTATTTTGTTTTGTTTTGGGTTCCCTGCTTATGTTTCTTGCATATGCAACACAAATCTTACACCACCTGACCTATGAAATCCTTTTCTTTCTTTCTTACCCGTGCAATTTACCTTACGAGTATTATTTTCTTTATTCTTTATTTACCTCTGTCAATGAAACTTTACTGTTAGTATCCTCTATTACAAATTAATACTTGTATATTTTTGAGATGATTAATATAACAATATTTGTTATGAATTTATGATTTATTGAATTTGTTTGTCATCGTTTATATATTACAAAAGGAAAATAAAAATAAAAAAGTAAAATAATTATATATGAATAATGTAAAAGTCAAATTGAATGAAGTTACTGAGTAAAACTCTTGTTTTGAGATTTGAGAATTATTTGGGGTGAATTCTGTTAGAAAATTAGGTCTTGAATCTTGTATTACTTTCACTTTGCTTGTTATATCGCTTTCTTATTTCTCTTTTAATTGACGTTGCAATTCCCAATGTTCACAATAACCTCTGTGCAACGATGTAGTCTATGCCTTTATAGCACATCATGTCTATTACCTACAAGGCTACAAGCCTACAATTATTGATATTGGAGTACCCCAGATATACTTGTTCTTATCTTGAGTAAGGGTCTGTTCTGATTAAATGAAGTGAACTGAACTAAATATTTTATAAGAGAAGGAAATTAAGATAAGAACTGAATTGAACTAAATATTTTATAAGAGCTGAATTGAATTGAACTAAATATTTTATAAGACCTGAACTGAACTGAAAATAAGTTAAAGAGAACAGGCTCTAAGTGAATGTAATTGGTAAGAAAAAGTCCTTGTTTGTTTGAACTTCTGAACAGAGTATAACTGAGCTTCCAACACATTGCAGAGTAGTGTAGAACAAAGCTCAGCAGAGCACATCTCAGAAAAACAGGACTTTATTCGTCAAATATATTGATGTCAATTTAGTTTAATATGAGTAAAGTGTTAAAGATGTTAATACTCATAGTATATATGTAATGAAAATCTCTTTATATTTTTCTCTCAGTTTTAAAATCACAAAGTATGTTCTTTCTCTTAAATTTTCAAATTCTGACAAATTATTTATTTCCATGCAGATTAGTCCTTAAATCTCTTAAATTAAAATGTTCAAAAGAACATTGTTCTTGTGATTCCGTGACATGTGAAACAATAACGTACTATATCAGCTGATTTTCAGGCTAACAAAGTCTGTAATACAGATGTAACTTGACTATTGTATTATCCCAAAAATTTAATACAAGTATGAGTCTAGTAAAAGTACGGATCCCCCAAATAGTAGCTAGAAGCTAGGAATTGGTAAGAATGATGTTGTGAATTTTTGAACCCTGATATTACGTCTAAATGATTTGTGACAATTACTAATTTTATTCAAGTCTGATTTCCTAGAACAATAGTTTATTTGCTATTTTTGTCAAATACAAAAATCTTATGATTAACTAATTTGAATAGCTGAATGTGTTATTACTAATAAAATTTATCAATACTGAAATTCTTCAATATATGTAGTCAAGTTTGGTATAGTTGGTGAGAAACTTAACTTGTAATCTTGTTAGGATCGTCCTTACTATATACTAAACATTTGTACTAGTATATAGAGAAAAAAAAATTTGTACTCGTATGGGAAAGACATCTACGGAGTATTGTGAATAGGTGTTGGAGCTAATAATGTAAATAAACTAAAAATTTTCATTTTTTTTTATGAATGTTGGTTGTTATTATTATGACTACTAATTAGAAGTACAAGGGAAGCAGCCACATGATACAATATGCGGAGAGAGATGGGAATTATGGTGGTGGTGGCTCAATATCAGCTTCTGGGCTCGTTCACTGGCTTTCCTTGTTTGCTCAGAGTGCTCAAGCTGGGCAGCTACTCTCCATTCCTCGGCTTTTCGATGAACAATTGCCATTCTTCTCATTAATTTCTCTTCTAAATCTGACCTCATTTTCTGTATTTTCACCTGTTTATTTGTTGCCATACAAACATGTTTCATGAATTACTTGAATAGTTGAATATAAAGTAGTTATTTAAGGAGTAAAAGCAATTTTAATAACATGCATAAACTAAGAGAGGGAATATGAAGTGAGAAATATGTTTTGGGATAGAATGACTATTGACTAAAATAACAATCAATAATAACGTTCCGGCCAGATAATTAATAGTCATGATAGCGAGCCAAGGAGCTCAAGTTTAAGGTAGCTCAGCTCGGCTCTAAGCAACCTAGACTTGTACTCAAGTTGTTGAGCTCAAAAACATAAAGCTAAGCTCAACTTGAGCTCAAGCAAATTAAGATCAAATAATGTGCATGCTCTGATCAATAGAAAAACTTTCAAGTTACCATATTCTGATTTCTAATACTTGCTAATGGTTTAAGAGTTTCACGACGAGTATTTTCAAATTTTATAGTCAAGTCACAAGTCGTTAATTATTTTCTTTATTGAAGTCACTGCACGTATATCATATATGAGTCTAATAACAAGTATTTTTAGTTGAGTGGAAGTCAAGCTTTGATCATGCCAAACTCAAATGATTCACAAGCAGGATATATAGGTTCTTTTTCACTCCTAGAATAGTAAAAATGGTTAAAAACATGTCTTCTAAATTTCTATTTGTAGCACTTGTGTTTGATAATTCGAGCTTTTTTTTTCAATTACTAAATCTTCCATACACGTAGTAGTATATATATTCGATCGATACAAGAACTACCTCACATGGGAGTACACAACTTACAATATAAAAACAGCTGTCTTTAGACTCTTAACATGGAAGGTCTCAAGTTAAAGTATTCATAGTTGCATGACTTCTATTGCTTAGAGTTAAAGTATGTTTTTGAAGGACCAATTTAATGTAAAGTATAGTTGGATTTTGGAAGGTACTTAGGAAGAAAAAGCAACAAAGAAACCAATTTTAAAAAGGATGATAATTTTATTTTATGAGGAAGGATATTGTTTACATGCTGTGCTTGGCTCGAGATGGATAATGCATGCTCAATAAAATTAAAAAAAGAAAACACCTTAAAACACAGTCTTCAAACTAAATCGCAGTCAAAATAATACATCAACTTAACTAATACTTGGGATTTGGTGTTTGTTTATTAGCACTCACACAAAGCTACACTTAAACTTACAGTATTTTAAATAATCTCCTAGTTTTAAGACCTAAATTATGGTGCTAAACAACAAACTCGAAGCAATAGACAAGATGACGAGCCATTGCTTTATGTATCTGTCATTCTTTCCCCGATCCCATGACTTAGGACCGGGCATTGCAATTGCAATTCACATGGGTATTTGTTTGTTAAAAACACTATAAACGGCCAGCATTTTAGTCACCTATGCAACATCTTTCAGAAAATTACTCCAGCAACAGGCATAAACCTGTTTCCTAACAAAATGCATGAATGCATATATATAATCTGCTTCCAGACTTTGATATGCTCAAACTGAAAGTAAAGTACTTTGTATTCCGTATTATTTAAGACCTTGGTTCAAACCTATTTTCTAATTACTGGATAACAGATGCATAACTACAAATATTGAACTTCTAGTAATTCTGGGGTGCTTTAAGAGCGTTATAGGAATATCTCTGGTACAAGGAAGACCCTTCAAGTTTCAGCTTAAAACAAAAACAATGCCACAGATTACGGGACAAAAAATAGTACCTCTAATTTCCTCGATTGAGCTTCTGCTTTGGCATTTTGAAGATTTAACCATGCTTGAATTTTGGCCTCTTCTCTTTGGTACCTTACAAAACCCAATTCATCCAATTTCAATAAACAATAGTAACAAATCAATTTAGAATCAAAACTTGTTACTCGTTAATATAATTATTTTAACTCACCTAAGACAAAATTTAGTCTTTTCCTCTTCTTCCCAAGCACATGCTCTGGATTCAGAAACAGAAACACTCCTCCTCCCAATTTCAAAATGCCTTAAGCTCTTAGATATCTCCTCTTCCTCTTCTTCTTTGGTACTCCAATTAGTCGTAACTGAATCGAATTGGGCTGACCCAATTCGGAGCTTGGCAAGGTGGCACTCTTGTAGTTGAGCCATGCTAATTGTGCTGGTGGGTTGGTCCATCAATGCTAGTGGACCGGAACGGCTAGCCGGAGTATTGTGCCGGATGGGCGAGGTGCTCTTGAAGGGTGTGGGACACCTTGAGGTTGTGGAGCTGCCTAAAGGAGTCATTTCAGTGCCAAAATCTCTGTGTTTCACCTCCTGATATGGGATCACTTCTGTACATGCATCTGTCATAGCCTTATTATTGTCAAGTTTGTGACTTTTGAACAAAAATGCCTCTTGTGTAGGCTCTGAGTATTTGAAATTGGTGACATAAGGACTCATTTCATCTGTAAATTTGTCTGCATTTTTTACAACAGTTTTGCTGTCAAAATTATCAAAAAATAGATTGAAAAACCAACAACAAAATCAATATTTTAAAAATGGGGATTAAAATATTGACAAAATCACAATTTTATTGCAGATTAATGATCAAATTACAAGAAAAATCCTTTGTTTTTTTTAACCTTTTTGGATTATATTAACACTAAAAATTGGGATTAATAACTTCATCTCATGTAAATTAATCTGCATGTTCAGTTTCATGACAACATTCGATCCAAATTGTTTCTTAGGATGAAAAAAGGAACAAATAACAAAATTATTAACACAATCCATCAGAAATTGAGCAGAATCATCAACTTCTACAATAGTCAGCAAGAAAAGTTCCCTGAATTCTGGAAAATGGGTGTTTAAATTATGAAGCATTCATAATGGAACACGAAAAGTGAATTAAAGGGAGGGAAATGATAATGGTTTAAAAGTACCCAAAAAGTTCAAACTAAAGAAAAATGACGTACCTTTTAGAGGCAAATCAGCAGGAATTATGACCCCATTGAAAGTGATAGCTGAACTCAATTGCTGTTGCTGTTGTTGTTGCTTCTGATAATAATGGTGGTCCTCCATAGAAGTAGCAGCAGCAGAAGCAGAACAATTAATAAACTTTGGCACTGTCTCTTTTGTAATCTTTTCTTCCTCAATTACCCTGAATTTTTCTGCAATTATTTCATTTAATATTGCCTTTGAATTTGAACCCACCTCATTTTGCTTCATAATCATACTATTTCCATGAATATTATTATGATTATGATTATGATTATTATTATGAGGATTGAAAGCATGATGAGCAGGGGATTCATGGCAAGAACCACCTCCGCTACCGCCATTGAAAAGCCATTTTTCAGCATCATCCCACTTAGAAGGAACACTTTTTCTTGCAACACTGAAGCTAAAAATAGGTCTTCCTGGTGTTGAAGGTGCCTCCATTTTTCTTGGCATTGAATTTCCAATAATATAATCTCTTCTTCTTTGAGCTGATTGAGTCCCATTGCTAGTATTCATTGGTAATGACTTTACAAAATCTGATGTTTCTTTCAGATTAAGCTTGCAAATTGGGTCTACTGCATTATTATTACTGTTTAATAATGCTTCAGCAAATGGATTTGTCTTTGTTTTTCCTTCTGATTCCTGCATTGAAAAAATTTGAACTTTTTCAGACTAACTTGAGTAAAATCAATAAATAATGAGTGAAAAACAAATGATTTTAAAAAGAAATAGTAAAGAAAGAGGTAAACCCAGAAAAGAGCAAACATTTGAGTTTAACTTGGTTTTTCTTACCATTTGGGATGGTGCAAATATAGGTGTGGGCTGATAGTATTTTGGGGTTGTGAGATCCATTTTTTTTTTTTTTTTGTGTGATTCTTTGGAGATGAAAATGGTAGTGACAAATGAATAATACTCTGGACCTGTATTATACTCGCTACGGAGTATTTAAGGAGAAGTGTCCTACGGGATTGATTAAAACCTTACACGGAACAACCGGCCCAACTTAGCGGACTAGGTCCTTGTTGTGGGGACTAGGGAGGTATTTGACCACCCAAAGAAATACTGATGAGAGTAGTTCAGTGATGCAGTAGAATGATGTGTTTCTTCTTATAAAATGGGGCTTTTACCTTTCCTATTGTAGTGATAATTGGACCACCTCTTTCTTTCTGGCTTCTCTTGCCCAAAACAATGTAACAGTGAAATGTTAGTCCTTTGGTTTGTGCATGACAGTCAATAGAGAGAGAAAAGGAAGGAAGATTAGGAGATATAGACAAAAATAGTTTAGGTACTTGTTAATCATATCATAAATGTGTATTTTGTGAAAAGAATAGGGTACTTTGGAAAGAGGGAAAAGTAACCCATGAGTAATGACAAAGGATGAAGAAAAGAGTGTACTTCTTGAAATTGTACTTGGTAAATGATTTTATATTGTATTAATGATTTGTTTACTCTTTTGAGGGAACATTGTTTATACTTGTAATGTGGTATTAATTTTGAATGATGATTGATTGTACTAATGCAATTGTAATCTCTAATTTTGCTTCTTCTATGGAGTACCTTAGAAGAAGACACATCATATATAGGTGAAAGAAGCTCAGAGTTTTGCAAGAAAGTGGACTCTCCATTTTCCCATCTGCCCAAAATGTTCTTTTATGCTTCTAAACTACTCCATATGTCCTCGAAAATGCACTTCCGAAAACATACAGAGTACTTCGTACTTCGTACTATATGTATTAACTCTCGAGAATTATAATTACCTTCAATCTATACCGTCTTAACCTCTTAGGTTGTAAATATTATGTAGGAAATCTAGTACTTCATTTTAAGCAATTTATACAACGAGTCAAATATAGCACTACAACACAGCAAAAATTCACCTTCACTCTATGGTTAAAAATTATTCACACAAATGACAAATAAAACTTCGTCACAAGGGTAGACCAAAACTATACAGGATCTCCTTGCTTGTCATGAGTAAGGTTGGACCATGCCATAAATCCTAGGCCTCTTTTATTGTTGTAGCCTTCTCCTTTTAGCATGGCCTATATCCTCTTTCCCTACTCTAGCACATTGTCATATGACTCATATCTAGGGATGAGCAAACCGGATACCCGGTCAAAATTTTAGGATCCGGACCTGGAATTGATTAGGACCAGACCCTAAAATTTGAAACTAGTACACCCGGGTCCTAAAATTTAAGAATTGGAATTGGTTCCACGAGGTATTGGTTCCGGATCCGCTACCCACTTATATACATAAACATTAAAATATAATACAAATCATAATATTTTTTTTGGTTTATTTTCACTTTTAGCATTTAATAATTTTCATATATGCATTAAGCTATTTTATTTATGTTAAATATTCATATTAATTATTTTTATTTTACTAATTAGTTTTTTTTTTTTTTTGAAACAATTTTACTAATTAGTTACATTCAACTTGTTTTTATTTTTTATTTCAAATATATTTAGTTTAATATATGTTGGGTTATTGTCAAATGGTTTCGGTTCCAAAAAATTGAGAATTGGAATTGGAATCGGTTGCAATCGGGTCCTTAAATTATTACCCGGAATCGGAACTATCGGGTCCAATTCCAATTTCGCAATTCTAAGTTTTAATTAAAGGAGTAGATGAGAAACAAAAAATGGTGAGATTGAATGTGGTGGGTGTGATAATATGTTGTAATCTTTTATGGAGTACATGTGAGTTATTATTATGAAGCAAATTTAAATGAATAAATTGTAAAAGAAAGTGGGACAAATATTAAGCCAATAAGGGATAAAACGATTGCACAAGTTAGACAATGTACATTACCTAGCCTTGACAAATTCCTACTCAATCCTTTAAGATTTAGATTCAAGATGTCTACCAATTAGCATGTCCTACATCAAAATAAATTATTGTGAGACAATTTTATTCGAAATATCATATTTTCCCACCACGGGTGCGATTAATTATAAAAGTATTACAAGTAATGCATAAAATATGAATTGTGAGTTGCAGCATATGGGCACATATGACTATGAGTTGCATACTTACATTTTGTACATTACCCAACTCAGTTCATTTGCATAGTCTAGAGAAAGTAATGCAAAATACAGTGCTAGAGAGACGTAGGTGACATGTTCAACAAATACTCGTACAGTTAACCGTATATAGTTTTTAGGGCTTACCGGTGCATATGTTCTCTTGGACATTTTGACAAACACCTTTAGAGCATGATGTTTTGGTGAATTTTGTGGAATTTAGAAAATTGGGAAGCAGTAATTTGGTGAATTTGGATGGAATTTGATTGGCAATTTTTTATGGCTTCAATGTTTACTCTCTGCTTAAAGTGGTTGATGATTTCATTGCAAATGCTGAAATTTTCAGTTCACACTTGTGCACCTACTAATCTCGAGTCACGAATAATTCTTTTTGGCATTTTGCCTTGTTGATTCTCAATAAAATTTCTAATAAAATATTGAGATCAATCATGGTATTATGAGAATTTAAAATGTTTACAAAGATAGCCTATCAAGGATGGAACTTAATTAAAAGAAATTGTTTCCTTAGTGTCTATTTGTTTGCTTTATAGGCTAAATGTGTTTAGGGCTTATTTTTATTTAATAAACTGAACTGAGTTGAATTGAATTGTTTATGAGAGAAGGAAATTAGGAACTAATCAATTGAAATTAAACTAAAGAGAACAAAAGGTTTACCCTCCAACACTATTAAGGGCATGTTCTGTTCAACTTATTTTCAATTCAGTTTCCAATTTTCTTCTCTCATAAAATATTCAATTCAGTTCATCTTAGTTCAATAAATCAGAACATGCCCTTACTCCCTTTGTGTTTTAATAAGGGTCTGAAGTTCAATTCAGTTCAGTTCAGTTCCTAATTTCATTCTCTCATAAAATATTCAATCCAGTTCAGTTCAGTTCAGTAAATCAGAATAGGGCCCTAAGTGTAACACTTTGACCGCACACGCATGTTGAGCCACAATTTTTACCATGTATCTACTTATATGTTAGTAAAATCATAGGAAAATTGATAATTAAAGTATACAATATGACAAATCTAACAAAGTATTACACATAAAAATTTTTTTTTTTAATTTTTTTTCTTTTGAAAGGGTAAGATAAACTAAAACATTAGAAAGCCCTCCTCACGAGGAAATTCCTAATATAATATTTTTTATTGAAGTATTAGTATATTAATCAAGTAATAATCACTTAATAAATAGTAAAAAAAATCAAAGTGAAATACTTATTAAAACACGGAGAGAGCAGACATAATTTAATCTTGAATTTTGAATATCATCCTTCAAAATTTGAAGCCACTAAACTAGTTAGTATTTACGAGAGCATAGTTTAATACTTTAACAAGTTTTTGGCCCGGGCGATGCCCTGATTCATTTTTTGTATATAAAAAAAATTATAATAAATTAAAGTGAAATTTATTGGTAGTTTTATAATTTTACAATTTTTTTTTGATAAATATTACTTGTAACTTTTGTACTTCATATTAGTTTGTTTTATTTGTTAAAGGAATTTTTATCTATCATTAAAAATTTCATCAAGGTAAACACATGTTGTGGTTTTGAAATTGCTATGTATTTTTGTGTTGCATATTTTAAATATATAAAACCTATATGAATTATGGATGGGTAAATGAAAGAATGAGATTATATTGAAGGATATACTTCGTATATAAGTTTAATTAAAAATTTAGACTTTATGAACATAAATTTTTGTGAGGAAACATTGATGATCGTTTTTAATACAACATGACCCCATATTATTTATCAAGTCATGACGACACGTGACAAGAATAACACGTGACATGATTACAAATTCCTGCCATGAGTTTTAATATAGATATATAGATATAGATGTACTACCTTCGTTACCGGTTATGTGCAACGAGTAGACATTTTCCCTCTCTGCTTTATGTCAAATCATTGCACATAACCTGTAACGGAGGTAGCATTAAAGTTTAGTAATTTTTTATTTTATTTTTATGCAATTAAAGTTTAGTAAATTTAGTGGTGTGCATAGTAAAAACTCAAAATAACTTAATCATGGGCTTTTTATATAAAAGATCGATACAAATCATGCTCATGGCCCGGTGACACGGTATGTACTATGTAGAATTGCACGGCCCAGTTCGTGCGGTCGTGCCTAGCTGTAGTAAATCAAAGTGAAATATGGAAAGAGTTGACATAATTCAATCTTGAATTTTGAAAATCATCCATTCATCTTTCTGAATTTGAACCAGCTAAACTAGTTAATTTACGAGATCAAAGTTTAATACTTTAACTAGTGTGTGGCCCGGGTGATATCGGGTTGCTAGTTTGTACTTGTTTAATTTGCTAATCAAATTCGACTATTTAGATAATAAGACTTGTTGGTTTCGAGTTTAGATTTTGCTATAAACATTTTTTAGTTGTCAAACTCAATCATTACGTAATGGAAATAAATAGTATAATATAGGACACAAATTAACTTATCAAAGATAACTATAATTTTGTTGGATGAAAAAACACAATTAATAAATGACTAAGATGATAAGACTCTTAACTTAAGACTTGTTGGTCTTGAGTTCAAATCTTATTATAAGATTTTTTAGATGCGAACTTAATTGAAAAAGATCGATACAAATCATGCTCATGGCCCGGTGACACGGTATGTGGACTTGCACGGCCCAGTTCGTGCGGTTGTGTGTAGCTCTTAACGACATTATGATTTTTTTCTATACTGTAAACGAAGAGAAGATCTTGTTGAAAATAGGCGCCAAATAATCGAACAAGCTTTTTCCTAGTTTTCAACTCTCTGACAGAGTTAAGAGAAAGAGGGTGGAAGAAAGAGAGAGAACTTTTCTGGGTGTTTAGTTTTGATGCTTAATCATGGACTATGACCTGCGCTATTATACACAGCTGTTACAGTCCTACAATGGCCGCCAAAACTCCATTAATCAAGTTAAGCAGATTCATCTCCTATTCCTCAAAAGGGGTATTCTTAATTCCGTTTTAAGTATCGGAAATCGTCTTATTCAGGTTTATGCAAATTGTGGTATTATGAGGGATGCAGCTAAGGTGTTCGATGAAATGCCCCAAAGAAACTGCTTCTCATGGAACACCCTTATTGAGGGGTTTATGAAGTCAGGGAACATAAATAAGTCATTAGAGGTTTTCAATGCTATGCCTTTTAGGGATGATTTTTCATGGAATGTTGTTATTTCTGGGTGTGTGAAATCGGGCGAATTGGGTTTAGCTAGGATGGTTTTTAATGAGATGCCTAGAAAGAATGGTATTGCTTGGAATTCGATGCTTCATGGGTATGCTCGTCGTGGGTGTCTTCCAGAAGCTTTGAGGTTGTTTAAAGATATGAACTTTGATGGTGCTGAATCAGGGAAGAGAGATCCTTTTGTATTGGCAACAATGGTTGGTGCTTGTACTGATATGATGGCTCTTGGTTGTGGGAAGCAAATTCATGCTAGGATCATTATTGATGGAGTGGAATTCGATACGGTTTTAGGAAGCTCTATTGTTAATTTGTATAGCAAGTGTGGTGAATTAGACAATGCTAAACATGTCTTTAAGTTGACAAAAGAAGCTGATGACTTTTCACTTTCTGCTTTGATTACAGGATATGCAAATGTGGGTAAAATGGATGATGCTAGAAGAACTTTTGACAGTATAGCTAATCCTTGTGTCGTGGTTTGGAATTCGTTGATTTCTGGTTATGTTGCTAATGATCAACCTATAGAGGCCTTGGCTTTATTTAACATGATGAGGAATAAGGACTATAAGCCAGACTGCTCTACTTTTGCTAATGTTTTGAATGCTTGCTCGAGTATTGGTGGTGCTCATGAATATGGTAGACAATTACACAATCATGCTTGCAAAGTTGGGGTCTCTACGGATGTTGTTGTTGCTTGTTCCCTTATTGATATGTATTCCAAGTGCGGAAATCCAAGTAAAGCTTGTAAATTCTTTGATGAGCTTGAACATCATGATACTGTCCTTCTTAATTCTATGATCAATGTCTACTGTAACTGTGGAAGATTGCAAGATGCCAAGCAGATCTTTGACAGTATGCAAGATAAATCCTTGATCTCTTGGAATTCAATGTTAGTAGCTTTTAGTCATAATAGTTGTCCCCTTTCAGCTCTAGATCTTTTCTGTAAGATGAATACGCTTGAAGTTCGAATGGACAAATACAGTTTTGCAAGTGTGATCAGCTCCTGTGCTAGCATCAGTTCACTTAGATTTGGTGAGCAGGTTTTTGCAAGAACTATTGTTGTTGGCTTAGAAGCTGACTTGATTGTCTGTACCTCACTCATTGATTTCTATTGCAAGTGTGGTTTCATTAACTTGGGTCGGAAGTTATTTGATGAAATGGTCAAATTTGATGAAGCTTCTTGGAATTCAATGTTAACGGGCTATGCTACAAATGGTCAAGGAATGGAGGTTTTAGATTTGTTTGCTTCCATGAAACATGCTGGAGTTCAGCCAAATGTTGTTACTTTTACTGTACTTCTATCTGCTTGCAGTCACTGTGGATTGATTGAGGAGGCCAGGAAGTGGTTTTATATGATGAAATCTGAATATAAAATAGAACCTGAATATGAGCATTACTCATGCATGGTTGATCTATTGGCTCGAGCCGGTTGTCTTGAAGAGGCAATAGCTCTAATTAGACAAATGCCATTTAACGCAGATGCTAGTATGCTGTCTTCAATTCTGAGAAGGTGTGTGGCCCATGGTAACAAGAATCTGGGCAGAGAGGTTGCAGAGCTAATGATTCATCTTGATCCTGAAAATTCAAGTGCTTATGTGCAACTATCTGGAATATTTGCTACTTCAGGTGACTGGGATGGATCTACAGAAGTTAGAAATATAATGAGGACTAGATGCACTGAAAAGATTCCCGGTATTAGTTGGTGATGTGCCTGTATAAAGTCATGTAAGTGTTATCAACTGCCTCCAATGACCCCTTGATTGAGATACAACTTAGTTACTGACTAGTTTCACAGGCATCTTAGAGCTTTGGACGAATATCTATGTTTTACAGGAATCTAGAATATTTGATTGTTCGAATTAGTGAATTATAAATAGATGTAACTTAGCAGCAGCAGTGGCAGGTATACTGTGCTGGAAGCCTGTGTATACCTCACTGAAATAATTTACAGAGTAATGGATAATTTTTTGTCGCTGTCATTCTCTGCACATATGATGATTCTTGTTTGAGAGTATGTGTATGCAAATAAACATGAAGGTGAACAAACATCACGATTGGCCAGTGGCCATCTTGTTCATCTCATCGTTTTTTACTTCTGTGGATATATATGGATACACTAATGAATTTCATAGATTCATCCAGGTTTCGAAAAGATGAGGTGAACATTGGAGAGAAATGATTTGGCTAGAACAAACACAGTAGCCTTGAGGAAAGGTCCAAGGTATAACTTCTTCAGCTGGTTGTGATGATGATTTCATAATGGCCTGTGGCTGGAACCGGCTGTAATACATATTAATTGCTTCTCTCAGTTTGGGAAATTTAATCCAATTGAGGTATTTCCTTCTTTTTCTTCCTCTAATTTTTCATTTTATCTTGGTTAAATGTTCAAGTTTCTTATGTGCCTTGATGAAACATGAACAGAAATTATGTACTGTGTTCTGCTATCATGAGTAGCTAAAGTCACTGGGATATCATTTTTAAAAAAAAATGTGGGTGTAATATGAATACGCAATCTTTCAGAAGGTCTCCCCCCCCCCCCCTTTTTTTTTGTTTTTTTTGGCAATGATCTTTTAGAGACAGTCATTGTTGTGTATCCGTGAATGATTGTTGCTTTCTGAGATTGCTATTCCTTGATGGTTACTTCAATTTTCATAATTTAATTTTTTCCCTAGAAGAGTTATCTTTGTTTGTTTTGGAACTTTTAAGAAATATATGTAGTGGATAGAGTTTATCTATGCAACTTAATATGGTATAAAGAAAAACAGCAGAAAGTCTAGACACCTTCAGAAATTTTAAACTTAGAATATTGCATGATTAATGATCCATTGTGCATGAGTCTGGTCTCCATTCCTTCACCCATCTTTGGAGTTGCGAACAGTTAGAGGTTGATGCCCTGAACTTTACCATGATCTCATAAAAGTGTGTTTGTTGCAGGAAATTCTTGGTACTTGGAGACTTGGAGAGCTTGTAGTTTCCTTGAATCATTCTGTCACTACTTGTTGGTCTGGTAGATTAGTAACAGCAAAGACAGCCAAGGTAACTACTATTGTTATTGTCACTGAACTATAAGAAAAGAAGATTCATGTCTTGATTTCGCAAATGCGTCTACTGCGATTGCAGTTACAGTATGATGGGGTTTGCTACTCCTCCCTTAACCTGCTTTTATGAATGTACAAATCATCTAGTAGCTCTTTTGGGTCTAGTGACAAGATGAATTGAGAATGCTGGTCATTCCGTGTTGCACTCCTTCCATTTTGTCTAGGATTTTCAGTTTACTGTTATAGACACCTAGATAGGCTTATCTACAATTTCCTCTTCTTCACCTTAAATATTTAGACTTGCTGCTTATCAGCTTATTGGTGATAGAAAAACAAAGAAATCTAGCCCTAACCTATTTTATCAGCATCTATGACTACCCATATTATCATCTTGTGTCTTGTAACTCAAAGAAGTCTCATTTTTGTTCCTTATTATTAGATGGTCTTGGCCTGATGGCCTCTCGGGTGACACGACCTCACCCAATTTATGGATGAGACACACACCAAGTCACCCCTCAATTAAAATAACAAATTTCCCTCGGTAATATAAAAAGTCCCTCAACAATCCAAGTCATCCTTTCAGCGACATAAAGAAGTCAATCTTACGTGGTATAATAAGTCACCCTTCAGCCATAACAAGGCACCCCAAGACTAGTACTTGTGACTTTTGTGAGACTGGTCTCAAATAAGCTTTTGTGCTATACTAAATAATGCATTACTGTATTAAGAGTTTTGTGTCAAAAAAAGAAAAAAAAAAAAAAACCTATATGTAAGAGTTTGATGAGGCCAAATTTGACCTTCTGAAAGAATTTCTATCTTAGTTTTATACACATAGTCTTTATAATTGGTTCCTGTAAAATATTTGACTTATTCTATACAAATATAGTCCTGAATAAGCATGATAAGGAAATCTAACATAAAGTAATTGTAGATGTTGTGAATGATAAGGATTGGATGGTTGACGTAGTTATAATAAATGAGATTGAATGAAAATATGCCACACATTGAAGATGATTCCTTTGTCAATTGTCAAATCTGCTGCTGTACTATTACACATCATCCTACTGATGACACTGAGTTGATTTAACGGTAATACACAGACTGAAGTATCACGCTCTCAAATATCATGATCCCAATACCTCCCCTTCTCCCAATCAAACTAAAACAGAAAAAGAGAGAATTTCACCATTTTTGCTCTAAAATCCCTGATATCTCTTCTTGTCAATTATCTTGTGATGTTAGGTTCAATTATAATTTGCCATATATCAATTTCAAATAATGTTATTTTTCTATGTGTCTAGTTTTTTTAGGGATAATATGTCATAAGTTGACGATTTTAGTAACTATATTAATCATATTATCTTATTATTTCTATTATCAGTAATTTTAAACACCTAAAATTAGAGCATACTGAGACTAGAAATCAATACGGAGTATCTTACAATCAAAAACCTTTCCCTTGTCATGGTCCCCACACTAATCTGATTTTTAGGGAAAGAAACAAAACCATTAATTGGCTGTTTCAAATAAATAGATACCAGAATTCCCTTGTTTACCTTAACATATTGGTATTAAATCTGATTGTTGTTTCATGAACCCCCACACATACCTTATCGTACTAAGCTACTAATTTATTAACACGTTGTAGCTAAAATATTTCCAGGATCATTCACTTATGAATCTGATTATCAATATAAGATGATTGGCTTTTCATAACTAACGTGATGCCAATTTGCTTAAGGGGGAGATTTCCATTCAATTATTGATGATAAGCTATGTTTAATATATGTCAAGTTGTTCCAGCTTCATCTTGTAATTAGTAGGTGAACTTAATATTTAATTTTACTTCTTTTTCCATTATTTTACAACACTATGATCAGTTTAATATAAGAGATTAGTTGAATCTGTACACATCTGGTGTTCCCTGCCAGGCACGTGCATGACATGCGCAATATGCACCAATGGGAACATCGTTTATTTAGGTACTTCTAAGTCCATGTAATAATTTTCCCTCTCCTTTGACTTTGCTTGTGGTGGATGTTCATTTGGTGGTGGTTGTGACGATGATTGAGGGTTTCTGTTTTTTTGTTTATATAGGTATTCTATCTCATATTAGAGTTAGGGATGTGTCCAAAAGTTGACATGAATAGAATATACAGATCAGATAAGATAAACTGTAAAGCTACCAGCAGTACATCTTATTTCAAACATATTTGAGAGGAGCTTAGGCCAATTGATTGAAGACAATTTGTGGCTTCTCCAACTAATGAAATGACTTCGTCTGCACAAACAGCAACAGTTAGAAGATAAGCTATGTGGGGCCCTCTTACTCTACATAATGGACTATGATTAGACATTATTTTAATGATTCCTTCATCATAATGCATTCTTAATATAAGATTATACCTTATATTAAATTAGTTTAAGAATTGCATTTGCCTCAACTTAGAACTTCTAACGTTCCTTGTTTTCTAATATAAAAGACCCCACTTCTGAGTAACATTCTTATACTTCCATTTCTGCTGCTTCTCCCTCTACTGTTTCATCTTGCTGTTGTGCTTCTCTTTTCTGATCTAGTAAAGAATCAATGGCAGCCATAAATAGCTCCTTTTCACCACATATTGTAATTCACCAATCTGCTTCTTCTCTCAAACAGCCTGTTTTTGGAATGGTGAGGCTTAGGAAATCTATGCTTCCTGTCAAGAGAGCAACCAAGCTGCAAATTAGATCCTCCGTAAAAGATCAGGTTCGATTTGCATTTCTTTCTCCTTTTGCTTCTTTCTCATTTATCCTTTCACTACTTGATCCGTTGTTTATAGCATATATGATTTGATACATTATTTGACTGGTACTACAGGTTTTTGAAGATCATTCAACAGGTATAATTTGCTATAAAGATGACAGAGGGGAGATTATATGCGAAGGTTTAGATGAGGGTCCTCGTATACATTTGCAGTATCCTCCAACACTTGTACCAGTAAGGTAAGTTCATCTTTCTTAGCAATCTGTGAAAATTTCAAGTTTGCGTTATTATCTTATCTGACGGATGAAATTATACAGGGATGATGACGGTATCCTAGATCGTCTTCAGCAGAGATGGCTTCAGATTATGGATGGAGAAACTGCAAACTCTAGCGACCTGCTTAAAAAGTCTTGCAATGGATTCAATACGCTGCATTGAAAAAATGCAAAACAACACTAAATAATCACTGTATAAATGTTTTCTTAATTAAGACCTGTTAGTTTTCTCTCTTTTACTTTGCGACATAAAAATAGACCTTATGTTAAGCTGAAAGGACTTGGTCATGTAATTCCTACTTTTACAGGATGTAAATGAAGACTCCTACACCATGTAATTCAATATATATGATCATTAAAATGGATCATTGTTTTAATAACATTTTCAGATCAAAAATCATTCAGACATCTCCAGATCTAATCTTCAACAGGGTCTATACTAAATACATTTGTATTTTACACCAGAAGATGGAATATAACTCTGTATGTCTTTGTTTCTAATTTAGGAATAATATATGGTAAAATTAACTAAACAGAACTTTCCTCAGGGTCAAACCAAGGATTTGAAGAAGATTATCTTTGACAGTTGAGGAAGGGATGAATCAGTCTTCTTTGCCATTTCAGATCTTTATAACAAGCTGTAGTTCCTGCATGTGTATACTTAGTACAAGCCTCCCTAATTGCTACCACTCTACCTTAGAAAGTAGAAAGTTCTGATTGCAGAACAGGTTGGAGCCATTATTTTGTGTCAACATCGCATTTACATGATCAGTTCATTTGGTAATCTGGATTCTATCTTCAATATCATGTATGGAGATCAACCCAACAACATTGTTCGACTTTACCTCCCGTGAGGTTGAGGTTCCGCTACTAACTTCCAGAGCCATTTCAGGATTAATTAAGTGCAAGTTCCTTTCTTTTTCAAGTACAAGAATGGCAAGACTGGAACCCCTCCCATCTTCCACCTGAATGACAGCAAGATCAAGAATTTTGGATTAAGGTCCTGCACTCCTGTGACCTCCTTCCGAAAGGTTGATGTCGCGAATTTCGAAGTTATCCCATCATCTTTCACTGAATAAGAAGGGGCAGGTGTTTTTGTGAAAGACGCCAGACAATGTTAAGCGGTGGTTCAACTATTTGGGTTTCTGCATTTAGTTAATTTTATCTGTATCTACTAACTTCCTTCCAAAAGGGATTGGAAAAGAAAGCATCAATGGAACAAAAAGATGGAATATAAGCATCTTCACAATCCCTTTTAGACCGATTTGTAGGCTGTGGGCCAAAATATGCAACCAATAAAAGTGCGTATACACTCAGGAATACATTCAAAAAATTGATCTTGTGAAACTCTTCTATACACTGTACCAAAAAAATGTAGCAGTTCAATTACAGCTTGTAAATGTTGTAATGCTAAGGCACCTGAAGAAAGGGGACGAAAAAATAACCATATACAGCATTCAAGAAATGGGATTAGCTAACAAATATATACCCCCCACATGAGACATTCAAAACCTTCAGTTTGCCTGCCTTTTTCATGCATCTTTTTTCATTAATGATATGATCTCTTGTTTTCTAAGATCCAAGATGACTAATCAAATTTCACTAACCAAAAAATGAGACACCGGAAAAATAGGTGGATCATGTTAACCAAAAGGTATGGAAGACATTTAGCCTCAAAGTTACCTGTTTAGACCTAGAACATTTCGATTCACAGACTTCAATATATTCACGGTCATGATTCATGACCCACCTTGATCATTTTCGTCACAAAGGTTGCTTTGCAATTGGCTTGATATATTAGTTGGAGGGGACCAAGTATCAGGAACCATGAGAAAATATGTAGTCATGGCCTTACGGAACCTTTTCTTATACTGCTTGGGCGAAATTACTGTTGGAGATACATTCTTGGGACCGCCGAGGATTCCAGAAGCTTTCACCCATGTTTCCAAATGTTTATCCCAGGTATATTGTCTCATAAAATCAATGATCCCAAGAACTAGTTCATGCTTCTCTTTGTCAACTCCAACCAGCAAGGAATAATCCATTACGTCAACAGACTGCATCAGCAGCAACAAAATAGTGAATAGCATATAAATGCAAAATTTCAATGATTAACAAAAGTTATAGCCTTCATTTGGTTTGCAAACCAAGTCCGAAGGAAGTAACAATGACAAAGATTACCATCCCACACTAGTACAAACTAACTAATCATTCGGCAAGTCAACAAGGAACCATTCACTAGCACACTCTTCCTCCTCAGTTACACAAGGAGCTTCAAGGATCATAAAAAAAATCAAACATAGTAGAATATCCTTCCTTTGTGAAGCTTGAAATTCCTTCTTTTTCATCAATAAAAATAAGACTTAAACCTAGTTTGTAATTATGCTATTGTGAGTCTGCGATTTGACAAGTGCCAGAGCACATGTTTTAACTTCTGTGTTACATGACTCTGAAAATTGTTTATATCCAATATAGAGGATCAAGTGCCCAATCACATTGGTGGATCAAGGTGCAAAATGAGGAATTCAAGTAAGACGGACAGAAAGGTATAAATGTAGCGCAGGAAAGTTTTTTCAAAAAAGACAGGACAGATTCACAGAGAATTTTAAGGTATAATAACAAAAAATTCACTGTATTATTTCGGCACACATCTTATTTCCTAGCCTTCCCTGCACTTAAAACCTCCTTAGCATTAACTCATAAGTAATATTAGCTCTATCTGAAAAATATGAATGTACTTAAAGATCAGAACTTTGAATGTAAAGCCATCAACTATGCATCTAAAATTTCAAGTGTTATGCCTGTAAGAAACCTTATTTTAAAGAAGGAAATCTGGTTAACTTACAGCAAGAAAAGAAGTGTCATTCCACACTGCCCTCTCCAATAAGCGCTTTGCCTTGTTGCCAACAAAAATTGGGGAGGTAGGCATTGCTTCAATAAGATTTTGATCTAAAAGGACCTTATTACTACCACTGGAATCTGGATTGTATCGTGATCTTGAGGAGCCTTTCAGGTCATAAAGCTTTGTGACATTTCTTCTATACAAAAGATTCTCCATGACCAAAACATCCATCTTTAATTCCTTGCCTCCTTTAAGATTCTTTGTGGTAACCTACAATAGATAGCCAACAGATGAATAAGTAACAACACTATACAATGTAGCTTTACAGCTTAAACCATGCATACGCACAGCAATAAATATACTACGT
This sequence comes from Chenopodium quinoa, assembly GCF_001683475.1. Classification (NCBI taxonomy): domain Eukaryota; kingdom Viridiplantae; phylum Streptophyta; class Magnoliopsida; order Caryophyllales; family Amaranthaceae; genus Chenopodium; species Chenopodium quinoa. Next base: position 458,394 of record NW_018742881.1, read on the forward strand.
ACAAGAACAATTGCGGGCCACCTCTATGTATTAAAGGAAAAAATTGAATCATAAAGAAACGAACAATACTAAGCTCACTACAGCTTAGAAAAGATAATCCAGATACACTTAGAAAAATATACTAAGCAACCAAGGCAGAGGCTAATCATTAATATAATCTAGCAAGAAAAAGATCTTATGAATCATCAACATTCATTAAAAATCTGCAGAGAAAGAAAAAATGTCCAATCAGAGCAGATGTTGGATACTATTACTACATAAGGACAAAAGGTTCTAAATACATTATTCCCAAGTACTATATAGTCTGCTCAAACATATATAATGTAATCAGCAAACTTAAAGCGTCAAAAATACCTGATAGATGCCCAAAATTTTAGCTAGGCATGTTGGGCTCTTTGTGTCTATAGCTTCCATAAGATACTTAAAGTACTCAGGAGCAAATGTGATAAATGATTCAAGCTCCGTTTTCGTAACCTGTTTAATGATAAACCTGTCATCCAAAGTTTTAGCGAAAAAGACATTGCTTTTACCACCCTGGGCCCCCCATTTTTTACAGCGACTTAGTGATCTAACATAATCAAGCTCAGATGGACAGCAAATTTTCCTCAAGGCATCAAAGTGCTTTGCATAGTAACAAGTGACAGTATATTTCACTTTATCAACAGGGCCATCAACAGTAAAAGCAACTCTTATGTGCAATGACTTTGTGTACAAAAGTGGGTCTGACATGAAGGAGTTGCGTGCACCCGATGTAGATAAGATGCTATCATCTATTGAAAGACTTCTATTTGATTCGTTCAAAGAGTCATTAGGTGAAACAGATTGATGAAAGCTGGCTGATTCTGCCGCTGGCATCGAAGATGCAGACTCAATATCTTTCGGTTTTTCCCCATCATCAGATAATTGAGTGTGATAATCCTTTGAGATCAATGCATAAGAAATTATGCTGGTTGGCTCATCGTCATAAATTGGAATAACAGGGTCATTTGAACCTTCAGGCAGAAGCCACTTAGCCCCACCTTGCAGCCCCAAATCCCGAGCTGATGATATGTAAGTCGAATTACTAAACTTTTGAGTATTCCCAAGAAAGTTCTTATTTACAGATTGATAAATACTGAGAAAAGGCATTCCCAACCAGCTTATGGTGTCTTCAGCACTATCTGAGCCTTTCGAGTTTGTAGATGCCCCTGGTGAAGAAGATGATGTTGCCTTGGCAACACCCTTCTCTTCAACTCGACTCTCCAACGCCAACCTCTCCGCCACAACAGCCAATGAAGAATCCACCGAAATCGACCCCATCAATGGCAAGCTGTTTTCTTTAGTCCCAACCCCTGGATGAGTTTTACCAGTCCAAGCAGCATCAAGCCGGTTAAGGGTATCTATAAACTGACTGTCAGATGCTGCCCTTCGAACAGTTGATCCACACTCCAAAGGATCAGGCGGTTCATAATTTCCAGTGCTAGGACTGCTAGCAGAGAGGAAATCTTGTCCTACAAAGTTTTTAGTATGATCTGGACTAGCTTTAGAGTGAAAAGCAGTCTCCAGTGGTTTCACAATATTCACAGTTGCATCTTCCAGATTGGAACTCTTAATAACTTTTTGGTCTGCAGGAAGGGCTTCACCACTGGCAGCATTAACAAGGCGCTGATCCCATATGTAAGACCGGAAGAGCAGCTGCATCCTTAATCTATTAATTTCCAGGATATCATGAGAAGGATGACCCTTTTTCATCTCCCTGTTAGACAATCTCTGACGCATTTCCTGCAAAAATTAATATAATCATCTGACTAATTATTATTATTATTATTATTATTATTATTATTATTATTATTATTATTATTATTATTATTATTATTACTGTTACTGTTACTGTTACTGTTACTGTTACTATTACTATTACTATTACTATTACTATTACTATTATTATTATTATTATTATTATTATTACTACTACCTCTATTATTATATATTCCACCACAGAAACATAAACGCATTGGAGTTTAGCTATTATCAAAGCACATCCTTAGATACTAATGTGGTACAATTAACCACAATACAATGGTACTAATAGAACAAAACACAAGCACACAGCCTACGCAGAAGATATCTCATCTACTCATTGTATGAATGCAAGATTATAAACTCAAAGAGTGTTGACAAATAGATGATGAGAGTTCCTTAAATTAAATATTTATTATTTCTTTTGCCACTCTTTAAATGTCGATCACATGAGAGGACATACAATTTTGGTGACATTTCAGAGGAATCTGCAAATAATTCCACAAAAAGACCAAATGCAAATAATGCTGGATATATTACCTCAAATCCAGTCATCTCATTTTGCAGAAGTCCTTCAAGTGTTGCAATTCTTGATTCAGAGCAATCTATACCAGCACCCAATCCACCATATGTTTTATCCGCTATTTGCCTAACGGCATTGCGAACCTCATAAAACAAGAGATCTGCTCGTTCAAGAACCTAAAGCAAAGACACTTCAATGCACAATGAAAAATGAAATTGTGGGACAGAATCTTTGAAATATCATCAACAGCCATACCTCATCTGCTTCTTTCTGTATCCAGTCCTGAATCTCATAGTTAAAATCAACTTTAGCAGGTGGAACGTATACAGAATAAACATCAATTGATGCATAACGGAAACAAGCAACCATCTTCCCACACCTACGCAAAATGTAAGAATGTAGGTTGCATTGTTAATTTGCTAAAGGAAAATAATGTCAATAAGATGGAGAAAGGTTGCTAGAAGAAACAATGGGAAGCAATAAATTTTCACAGGTACAGATAATAAAAGGGAAAATTATATTCAGATAGATACCAGGATACGATCCTGGGGCCTGCCAGTGTGCGTGACTGCACGTGGAACACAAAGTATTGCCATTCTGACTAGATTGCAGATGTTGTCCTAAATCTATTTATCTGGGAGGCGACTTAGAATATAGCTAGGCAATAAATATGGGGGCTTCCATGGTTCAACCACCCCCCCTCCCTGCTGGCCCAGGTTTTCTAACCTGGTATTCTCAACAACACATGAAATTGGAACTAAGTTTCTAGGAGACAAAATGGAACCAATATCATGCTATGAACCAGACAGGAGTCACACAAATGTCAAAAAAATAAAAAAAAAAACCCACAAACAACCCAAACATGAATGAGCCCTATCCGAACTAAGTCAACCAAAATCAATCAGATAGATGATTGGATCTTCTTAAAGTTACTCAGCAATAGACCAAAATATGATCTGAAGATTAAAAAACAGCCAAACAAAACCCAACCCAAATCAACATTTCATTGACTCATCCTAACCCAAATTAAATAAACACCAGCTACACCCAATTTGACTAACCTATGTGCTAGGTCTCTTCAATCCAATAGCACGATGAGCAAAGAGCCCAGAAAATTATGCATACGACAATATTATAAGCTGGTATGGAAACTCTATATAAGCAGCATCTCATACAAGAAAGAGACAAGTAGACAGATATTAGTTGTTGCAATTATAACATACCCATAAAATCGAAGACAGTCCCTGTGTAAAGAGTGACCACAACTAGCAACCCTGCTTGCTGCAGCATGATTTGAAAAGCTTAGTTCCAAAAATTTCCCAAATGATAACCCCCACGCAGCATCTGACATCACAACTCTTCGAGTTGCAGGAGGGAAACCATCAATCCTTGGACAGCGCAGACACCTGTGCCACATCCATATCTTTCCTTCCCTTTCTCCAGTCAAAAGAATCTCTGACAACTTTTTAACTGATATTGTGAGTGTGCCTTGCCGATGGGTGTAACAATGAACATGGGCATCAGCAGGCATGTCACAGGAGCGGCACCTGTAGTTCTAAAGTCATCAGGAGAAAGTAATATCAGATTATGCCATCAAGTCGCCACAAAGATACTCCCTCAGTGTTTAAATAAGTGTTACAGTTTGACCAAACACACATGCCGAGACATGACTTTGACCATTATTTTATCTAATTATATGTTAGTAAATATAGCAAAATTGATATTATGAAAGTATACATTATAATAAATCCAACAATGTAGTATACAATAACATTTGTTTTTTATATATTAGTAAATTAACCAAGTCAAAACCATTATGTGAATAGTGAAAAAGTCAAACTGTAACACTTATTAAAACACGGAGCGAGTATATGTGCATGCAAACAAATGCAATATTACCTGATCAAATAAGTGATCTTGCAAAAACCGGCCTAAAGGTTTATCGAAACTACCATAGTATTTGATCCTAAACAGGTGAGACCTTTCACACACTGTCCCCTTCCACACACATCTTGATGATAAGGAAACTAAGATGCTCTGAATGTCAGATGATGTCGGAGGGAACTCCTGTTTCGAAGAACCAGGCTCGGTCTGGGCAATACTTATAGCATCTTGTTGGCAAGAGACAGACTTGGAACCTGATGTTTCATTTAAGCCAGTCATATTGTTCGAATTACATTCATCCTCAGCAACAGATTTAATCTCCTTCGACCCTAGTGAGCCAGAATTCACTTCTTTAGGGTGAACATGTGACACTTCACCACAAATAACTGCAGAAGCATCTTGATCTATAAAGTCTCCTGCATGCTTTTCCTTGACAGATGCTGATAGAGAAGCAACCTCACCACACCAAAGCTCTGAGCTAGAGACATTGATTGAAGGCTTACAAGTGATATTAGTGGCACTGCCACAGATAAGAGAGGATCCAGAATTTTGAATAGTGGTGTTTAAAGGTAAAGACAATGTTTTTGTCAATTCTGTATTTTGCACAGTAGTACCACCTAGAAAGGCAGTGGTAATAGCATTCAATATTTGGGGATCTCCAAAGTTTTCTTGCTTCTCATGTACAGGAATTGCAAAACCAGGTACCATTGAGATAGACCGATCGATACTTAAGGATTTATTTGGAAGTGCTACATTTAATGATTCGTTAAACAAATGCTCAGGCAAGGAAGCTCCTTCATCCGCAAGAAAAGATGTCTCCAGAGCCAAGTGATATGCAGCAAAAACTCCATATTGCACTACATGCTTCACCTTTTTCAGCTCATCTCTATCTGCACCTCTAAGTAAAATCTAAAACATGAACCAATAAAAATATTTAAGTAAATGACATTCCAAAAATCATCTACTTATGTTTCTGCATAAGAATATATATAAAGAATAAATTGGTAAAAAAAAATTAGCCACAAGCAAGTTAAAATGTCTTCCAACCTATAGTCATATCAACATAAAGCAGACAAATCTACAGGGCAAAAGTTCCATGTACAGCACAAGTTCACCAAAAATTCCCATCTGTACACTTCTATGATGAAACTTGGGACAGACTTCTTGAGATATTAAGAAAATAAATTTTCATAGCTTTTTCGTTAACAAATGAAATACTACTATAATGTTACATAAAAAGGTTCTCTGATTCAAGAATCATATAGGAAGGCTTAGAAGAATAGGCCATACTAATCATAGTATAAGAGAATTTTGCTGTCTCTCAGTCCAAATCATGTATGAAGATGAAATCAGATTAGGGACACCGTTATACCACATCCACCACCAACAAATACACTAAAAGTCAGTGGGTATAGCTACAAAATCGATAAGTAGACCAAGAGAAAATTTCTTGTTCACAGACAATGATAAAGAGTAACAAGATGATAGTGCTACTTCATTTTTAGCTGTATTCATTTAATTCAGAGCTATAGTCCTCACTAATTTCTAATGAATATAACTAAAAAGGAACCTGGTGTAGCTTTGGACATTGGTCATTGGATAGTTCTGTATCCCATCAACAATTTGACCCACACTGAATACTAAAATACATTGGAGTTTAAGAAACTTTCTAATCTCCAAACAATTGGTAGGTCATTGCATCAGTTTTTTCAACAAACAAAAAATTAAATCTCTGTCATTGCAAGCAAGACAACTCCAAGATGAAAATGCTATAATCCAAGGCTCAAAGTTTCATGCTAAAAAGAAAATGTTTTGGGCTGCTATTCCAGCATACTAGAGTTAAGTCAAAAGGTATAGTATAGCAGCCGTATATCAGGACTTACTGTGAAACCAAGTGGCTTTGGACAATCTTCAAAGTACATCAATGTCTTCATCAATTTTTTTCCAGCTTGACCAGCAGAGCCATAATCTTCAAAACACTTCTCTACATGAAAAAGGTCGCAATATCCCATCTTTTGTCCAGAAAGATGGTCAATTGAGGGAACAATTTGAGCTCCTGTGCAGCGTGCTATACGCTCAAGAAGTGGTTTCTTCATATTGAGAGCAAGAGAAATGTCCTTTTCAAGAATGTATTCTTGTGCTTGTCGAGAAACTGACTTCTCTACCAACAACACGTTAATGTGCTGAGCTTCAATCTTTGCAACTGCCATCTTCAAATGATCCATTTCCTGATGAAAAAATATATAAAAAATTAAAAGGTGGTCGGAGAAAATCAGCAATCAAAGTATCTCATTTGCCATTTAAGTAACACATTCCAGGTTACCCTGACACAAAAGCAGAAAAGATTTTCAAAACCTGCTGCAGAAGAGTATCAATACTTGAGAATAAGTTGGAAACCCGCTGATATTCCAGAGCTCCACATAGGATCATGAGACGAGGCTTCTCGATTCTTGTTGCCATCCGACGATGTGCAACATTCTTTTTACACACAATTCCTTTGACAACCATACTAAGAGCAACAATACCAAAATTCTGCATCAAGAAGTGATCAAAAAGAAAAAGAAGGATAGAAAAAAGCAGAAGTCCGACGATCTTAAGGAGATATATTCCACAAAGATATGCATCTTCTTTCATTAAGCTGATAAAAGTGCTTACCTCTCTGAGCGACATCCACTGGCTATGCATTTCACCTTTACATAACCTCCAGGATCCATCCCCCCACCTCTGCTCGTGTCAGGTTTCAGTAGTGTAGCAACCTCCCAGGAAAGACCAGTAATAATTTCAAGCCAACTCTCTTTGTTGTCGTCATCAGTAACTGGAATGTTCTCAACCTGCAGAAGTTGAGATACCAGAGCCCTAAAATGTCCATCAACTACATTCTTCATAATATTACTCTGCTCTTCAACAGAGCTTTCCTTTTCATGATACTCATCACTACCGAAACTGCTAGATGTGTGCAGATGTCTCCACCCTCCAGAAGCATCTGCATCATCATCATCATCAAATAAACAAGAAATTCTATCATCCTCTTCATTCTCAGGTTCAGGCGGAAGCCAAAGAAGTCCATTGTTCTCAAAATCAACAGGCTCAGTGTTAACATCCTCAACAGCGCAAAGAGATGAAGATGCTTCACATTCATCACCAAAATCATTATCTTCTTTCTTCTTATGTTGGTGTACACCATCATCTTGCACATCATAGCTGCCCTGAAAAGCGGAACAACTCAAGCCTTTGGTGTCACAATAACCCATTTCAGGAACCTGATCATGTGACTCATAAGCATTTTGCATCGCATTGATTTCCAATGTACCATAATAGCCATTAGCCTGTGAACAACTAGTTGATTTGGAATCCATATCATAAACACCAAAGACATCATCATCATCATCATCATCACTCCTATTAACCAAAAATTAATCAACACATCAACCACTATATCTCCAAGGTTTTGCATCATAATGTTGATAGTGTTAAACAATGCAACAGAGTAAGAACATCATCATTCATGGGGAAGAAGCATTAGCAGCATAAAAATGAATAAATAAATATGAGGGGGAGAGAGAGAGAGAGAGAGAGAGAGAGAAAGAGAGAGAGAGAGAGAGATCAAATTTCTATTCAGAAATTCAAAAGAAATGAGTAATATGTAGTGTAGCTCTATTAATACTTTTAAAGGTGCTAATGATTATTTTAGAGCCCTGTAAATCTGAAAAGCAAGTCAAAATACTGATATATGACGTCTCAAATCCCAGACAAGAAAATCTTAAAGAGGCAGACAAAAGTTGCTTGAAAGAAATGAAGCTAATAACAGAATACAATTTCCTCAAAAAAAAAAAAAAAAAAACAGCATGCATAGTAGAACTTGAAAACAGCACAAATTTACAGCAACAGCCGCTTACTATTGCGGAAGGAATCCTTTATAAAGAGCAATAAGGAGTAAAGGAAAGTGGACAACAAATTTAATAGGCAACACCAGCAATGAGACAAAAAAAAAGGGTTCAAGATGAAAATTTGTATAAACTAATCAACTGCAAACATTATGGAGCTTCTTCAGCCAGAAAGGAGAAGGGATTGAACCTGTTTGTACCCGATCCACATTGATTAACAGATGAATCATCTGCATAGGGGGCAGTGAAAGTGCTCCTTCCTGATCCCTCAGTGCCCAGGACATCTACAGACAGATCCATCAAAGCTGATTGATATGGACTGTGAGAAAAACACTCAGAAGACTGTTCACAGATACCAACTGACATTGAACAAATAGAAACATTGCTACCATAAGCAGATTCACTAGAAGTTGAACTGGCATCACTAGCTGCTGAGAGTGAATGATCTATATCGTGAGACCCATAAGGGCCACGACCAACATTAGCTAAACGCTGCTCCTCTTGCCTGAAACAATAATTACACGCCCGAACCTTCTCCCATTCACCTAGCAAATTACTGGGATCAACACTACGAGCTGGAACTGAATTTTCTGTACATTTTCCACAAAAGATTCGACCACAAAGCCGACAATGGTGTCTACGATTGAATATTGTAAACTGGGCATCACACTCATAGCATACCCTACAGCTATGGTCAGGCATCCAAAAGGACCTTGACACATTAGCAGAGTTGCTCTGCCACGGGAGCCATGCCTTCAGAATACCAAGTAGATCAAAGTCTTTCTTGTTTGATTCCTCCATCTACTGACAATCCTCCTTCCCCACTCATTGTGCAATGCTCATTTGAATGCAAAATGACCAAATGGTCACCTCACATCAAAAGGGCAACACCTTCAAGTGGGGTTGGAGGAATGAACTCCAATTCGCCTAAAATCTAATTAATCCAACAAAATAGTCCAGGAAACAATTCAAACATCCCATACACAAGCAACAATGCCAACATTAAGCAATGCCCAAACCATGCTATCGAAAGAATCAAATGCCAAATCCCAATTACAGAAGTAGGTCTAGAATGCACCACCAAGCCAACACTGTTATCTCCTCCCAAGATCGCGAACCAAAGTAAAACCCGAATCAGAACAAACTCGAATGCAGATTCTTTACCAGTATCAGTTCAAACTTCTACAACCTGTGAACACAATTAGAGTCCCACAACTTCAATTTACTAACACATCCAAAAAAAAAAAAAAAAAACTCCCCCAAATCCTTGATCTCTTTTTCTTCGTGTGCTCTTTCAATCTCAATCTCCAAAATATGTACCCAGATGCTTGAACAATGTAGCTATAATCAAACTCATTAATAAGCACTACCCACAATCAAATTGAACACAAAAACCCTAAAATTCTCAAACATGCAGAAATTAGAGCTTATAAAAACAACACCCACATACCCAGAAAATATAAGTTCATATAAACGCGCTTACTTACAACATGCAATCAAAATTCCAATCTGTCATCAATCACTTCTTAACACGGAATTCATTAGATAAAAATCCCAACTTTTTAAAAAATCCAAAAAAAAAAACCACTCACGCAATATAATGATTGATTAAAAAATTCTCAGATAATTGCCTAATAAATTAAAATTCACGTCATCAATCAAATACAAACACAAAAAATTGGCCTTTCTTCAATATAAAATTCGAAAATGTATAATTACAGAATAAAATAAAGAATTATAAAATGGGAAAATCATATGATTATGTATACCTTGATTAAGATGTAAACAATGATCGCCGCCTTCCCAAATTAGCTCATTTTCTTCTCCTCAAATTGCATGATCAGCCCACTTAATTATTTACAGAAAATAAAAATTATAAGAAGGTGTGAATTTCAAGGAATTTGACGGCCAGCTATGAATTAGCAAATTCAATTCCACCCATTACGTAATTTTCGGATCAAATTCGAGATTAATGAGTATTAATTTAATTATTTACTTGTAACTTAATTATAAAAAAACCTGTTTTTATAAATGTTTGGCTTTCCCTCTTCTTTCTTCTTCTGTTCGATGTATTACAGCCTTACAGGCTGCATCGATTTTCAAATTGTTTTTCGATTTTGTTTTTTTCTGTTTTTTTTTTCTTTTTCTTTTTTTTTTTGTTTTTTTTTGAAGAATTTGTTTTTTTTTTTCTGTTAAGAGAGAAATTGAGAGACCGTGAGAGCGAATGAAAAAAGAGTGTGCAAATAGCAATTGTTCAGACTTTTCTACTTTTAAACATGTCTTTTAAAACGGTATTTTTCTTGCCCGTTACCAAACTAACCTTGCCAAATATTACTATCGGCCAAACTTGATAATTCTAACAAATTGAAATTTGTTTATGCTCAACCTAAATTACTTTTAGATTAACTTAGTAAACTTGCCAAAATATTTATTACAACAAGATTAAACTTAGTTTATTTAAGGAATTTTTTTAATTATCTAAATTTATTACAAACCAAGTTTAAACTTTCTAGTTTAAAAGGGAAGAAAAGGTAGGTAGTGTGATTTTTTTTTTAAAAGGTAACATGAAGAATCCTGCCAGGTCGGAATTTCTCAAGGGTCAACTCGTTATTTTGATCCAGATTAGCAAATTAGACAATTTGAGAGAGAGTAGAGTGAGGTGAGGGCTAGAATTTTGTGTTGTCCAGCAATGTTTATTTCAATATGAAACGAATTTGTAGAGAGCATCAACATATATCAAGTTGGCTTAGACTTGTTTCCATTTGCCAAACTACACACTGTGTCAAATAACTGAAGCTTAATAGACAAAGGTTAGGGGATAAATGCTTAGATCTATCTTGAAAAGGAGAAGAATAATAGACACAAATGTTTGAGGTAAAGGTGGAAAACGATTTATGAGTGTACTAGTACATCATTTTTCAGAACTACCATACTATACATAGATTAATTGTTGCCAACCTAGAATAATTTCCCTGAGTTTATATTGTATGTCAAAATACAATTAAGCTATTAAGAAAATAGCGAATAAATTATAAATAAACACACTATTTACAATTCCTCCTATATTTTAATCTCATAATCTTCTTCTAGACAGTATGATAACTAGATGCTGTAAAAGGCACGAGAATTAGATCTTGTGAAAAGTGTAATACTAGTATTCGATATCAAATTCATTAACTACTAACCATATAATCTTTGACTACAAAAAAGACAGCAGGAAGCCTGCTAACATCTCTTCTAGTAGTATAAATCAAAGTCAATGGACAATAGTTGAAACAACCCAGTAGTCAAGTCAGCTAATACAATTTGTCCGTCAAGTCAAGTAGTACAAATCGCTATTAGATATCAAATCACATCTCATTGCTATAGGGCCATAGCGTATTCGGTCGTGTTCCTCAAAACCGATCCCATCTTCGGAATGCATCAATAGATTCTATCTATATATTCAATAGAAGCCATAAGAGTTATGGTTAATATAAAAACCACATACTATAAGTCTAAAAAATTAAGAGGTTTATGGTATAATCCAAAGGGAAAGAGAGAGAACTAAATAAAAGCATCAATAAATCATTAAAATGCATGTGAATATCCGATCATCTATATGGGTTCCTGTCATCTTCTAATGCAACAGCCAGCCAATCATAAACCAGATAAAACATAAACAAAAGACTTAGATCTAGATTCAGCTATTAACCACATGCAAGAACATTATGTTTTATGTTAGAAGAATATCTAATCATCCCTCCTATTTGCTACAAGAAATATTAAATTAACTGACTCTAATTTAATTGAAGCTAGACTAGCAGTATCTACATCAGTAAATCACACAAAATATGATTTCTACATCAGTAAATCACGAAAGCTGATTTCGGACTCATCAGAGTACTACAAGGTAGTTATAATGTTCTGCATATTCAAAGCTTTGGAAGAGTCATCACAAGAGCATTGATAAATCAAAGGAGATGCCTAGAAAAAGATGCAGCCTGGCAAGGGGTCATAAAATGCATCCACATTATTTACATTTTGGTGTGAGGATTGAACCTTAGTAAACTTAGGTAACAAGACTTTGAACACAACAATAACAGACTCAAATCTATACATGAAGGAATTGAAAGAGCACAAAATTGTCCAGTGTAGCTATGGGACTCACAGTTCGCCATTCTTACCATTGTTATTGCCTCTAACAAGACTAACACCTAAGGACAGGACATATGTATTATATACACATTCGTTGCACTCGCAATCACAGAGTAGCTACTTAATACTGTACTTATCTGCCTAAGTTTGGGCTCCTTTCACATCTCTGACAGAGTTCAGAAGGTATTCATGTATTCCAGATCAGAAATATCTTGATTCCATTTTGCAACCTTAATCCTTCAACAGCAAATAGAAATATAGAACATAACTCCTTCAAACAACCCCATAGTATAGCTTCAGAATTAAACACCAGAACTAACTCACTAAGGGCAGTCAAGCACAGCAATCTCGCATAAGCAAAACACATATTTAGCAAGCAACCTGGCAAGGGGTCAAAAAATGCAACAGCCTTGTTTACATCTTGGTGTGACTATAACCCAGTAAACTGAGGTACAAAGATTTATCTTTACATATCCATTGTTCATGTGTTGAAACTGCAAATCAAGGAGCTTTAAGACGAGAACGTAAGAGAATTGAAACAGTCAAACATAGTGCAGCGGAATTATGAGATTCACACTTCGTCATCATCACTATTGGGCATAGGCATTGGCCTAATGCCTCTAACAAGACTAACACATAAGGAACAATAAGAGAGACCATTCGTATGCATCGTTGCACTTGCAATCACAAAGTATCTGCCTAAATATGAATTCTTTTCACATCTTTGACAGGTAATTGCACATATTGTAGATCAGAAACCTCTTAATTCCAATAAATTTCGACCTTAATCATCAAAGTGGAAAATGCAAATAACATAATCAGCAGTTCATAATAGCACATATACATAAAGCTAAACCATAGTAAAACTTCAGAACTACGAGCAGTCGGGTACTGCAATCTCACATAAGCAGAACACATTTTCAGCTCAGCAGCTCAGTATAACAATATCACATAAAACAACATCATAATCAAACTTCAAAGCTAAACACCAAACAAACAACGATACGAGCACTGCAATCTCTCCCTGTCTCCCCTTCCCTCCCTATCACATTATCACTACAATGCTACATTCATGTTTCAACAGAGAAAACAAGAACAATCTTTTTAAAATACTTGCAGCTGAAATACAAATCATGCAAACATGAACATGTCCAACTCAATAACATCAACAGATCAAACTCAGGTTTTCGAGCACTAATGTAGTCCATCAAAAATTGTATTTTGGGTTTTCAAGCTCAAAATCATATAACCCTCTCTGTTTATCATCAAACCCAGATTAAAAACATTCATCAGAAATTCTAAACTGGAATTTTCAGTTCAATTTTTTTTTTTTCCCTAAAAAAAAGGGTTGAATTAATCATTCTAATGAAAAAAAAATATAGAGCAACATCAATCTTGTCAAGTTGAAACTATCACAAGCAAGAGCTGGTTTATGCTCCAAATTTCAATTTAAGCAGCTGTATAACTTACTAATTTTGGCAGTTCTTAAGCCAATTAGCTCGGCCAGCTGCTAATCTAATTATTTTACAATTTAAATCAAAAAAAACAACCCCCAATTTCCAGAAAAATCAAAATGCAAAAAAATTAAACAGCAATCATAGATTAACGATTATAGATAGCAATTAAAAACAAACGATCATGTATAACAGTTGGAATTCAACAATTGAAAATAGCAATTTGGAGATAATTGCGAATTCAAAACTGACCAATTTCATTTCAAACATGACTTTTCCCCAAATGAAGGAGTAGGGTTTTAATCAGTGAGAATTTTTGTGTAATTTAGGGTTTTTGATTGATTGCTACTCGTAGATGGATGACAACTCCAGAAAAATGGGCTTTTCGTTATTCAGCTCATGTTATGGGCCTTTATTATATTGGGCCATTATTTTATTGGGCCTTTACTGCATGACCCTACGAAACCGCTATAGGACTATAATCTGTTTGGCAATGAGCGTTTTGGAGCAATAGGTCTGTGGTAGACCCTGGTCCATCTAAAATAGGTGGACCACTAGCCCAAATACCACAATCCATCATCACAAACACATTACAAATAAAGCAGCCCAACCTCTCCTTTCTTTCTTTCCACTCCAACAACACTCTGACATAATAAATTCTGAACTTATAGCCATCAACACAAACATTACGAAAAATTCTCGTTTCGCTCTCCTCTGAAAATTCAAGCATAGCCATGGATGAAAAGCAAGAAAACAATGCAGAAAGATAAATAAAATTTCTGAACTTATACTTTGTTTAAATTTCTTTGAATTTGCAATTACTCGTTCGTAGTTGTTATAATTTGTTAAAATTTCATTCGTAGTTTTTGTAAATTGGGTATAATTTTTGAACAATTTTCACATTTTTTTAGGGACCCAAATTCTTCTGATAGTGATGAAGATCAATTGTAAGTAAATTAAAACCCTATATAATTGTTGAAATTTGAAATTAAATGATGAATTGAAACCCTGAGTTATTTGAACAGGACAATTTCTCAAATCCGAAACAAAAGGAAGAAGAAATTGGATATAACAAAGTCCAATTGTTGATCCAAAGATTTTAAAAAGGATAGACAGGTAACATTCAGAAAATGGAGAAACCAAGTAAATCATAGGCTCAAATATTTCGTGTTTTTAGTTCATATAATTCGTAATTGCTGTTCAAATGATTTGTGGTTTTAGTACATATAATCTGTGATTATCGTTCAAATATTTTGAGGTTTTAGTTCATATATTTCGTGATTACTTTTCAAAAATTGATATTGTTATTTTTTAAACTAAGAAGCATTTATTTTATAAGTTCAAATGTTTTGTGTTTTTAGTTCATGTAATTCGTGATTACTGTTCAAATATATTGTGGTTCTAGTTCATATAATTTGTGATCAATGTTCAAATATTTTGTGGTTTTAGTTCATATAATTTGTTATTACTGTTCAAATGTTTTATGATTTTATTTCATATAATTTGTGATTCCTGTTCAAATTTTGATATTGTTATTTTTTAATCCAAGAAGCATTTGTTTTATTACAGCAACCAATCTAAACTTCAACCCAAATCCACCACCCAACACCAATCCAAGAAGCTGAGAATCAAGCTCAAGAGGAGGCTGAGAATCAAGCTAAAAAGGAAAGTCAAAAGGAGACTGAAAATCAAGCTAAAAAGGAAGCTCAAAAGAAGGCTAAGAAAGAGTCTCAAAAGAAGAAAGTTCAGAAGAAGCAAGAAAATGTTAAGAAGAAGATAGAGGAAGTTCAGAAGAGTGAAATTAAGGAGAAAAAAAGAAAAAGAAGAGATAATGTTGATGATTTCTTTGATCTAGACAATATTGTGGATCTAAATTATGATCCAAAAAGAAGTAAAAAATCAGATTAAATAGGGAAGAGTGATCTTATAAAGATGGAAAAAAAAATTAAGATGGCGGGATTTGAAGAACAAGGTGAAGTTGTGTTTAATTAAGAGAAGAGTGTCTTTAATGCCTGGACCACATAGGATAGGTGGACCAGGGTCTATGTAAGAATTTGTAGTTTTGAAGAGTGGAGACAACGGGAGATTTTTGGGCCTGTTTTGATTTACTGAATTGAACCAAACTGATTGGAGCTGAAATAAATTGTTTATGAAAAATAAATTAGGGACTGAATTGATTGGAGTTGAGCTGAACTGAACTGAAATTAAGCTAAAAAGAATAGACCCTTACAGGTTTAACATTTGGTTTTGAACTCCTTTAAAGGATTTTTTATCATTATATTTTTTTTAATCACAATGGAGAATGATGAGTTTTGAACCCTTTAAAGGAGTTGTACTGTTGTACTACATGTATCTTTTCTCTAGTTTGTACTTCATAATTTTATAACAATAGAATATTTTTTTAAAAAAATATCACTAATTTATGTCAATGTCCACTCCTTATCAATTATTTTTGTTTGCTTGAACTTATATTATACATATTGCTAGCTTTTCTTTTAATTGAGATATACAGAATTCAATTTTATCTGTTTTTTTTTTTCCTCATTGAGATATACAGATATTCCACGAACATGTTGTAACTTATATGAAGTAAAGGTAATAAAACTCATCTTGTCGCTATAAAATAAAGGTAATAAAACTCATCTTGTCGCTATTAAGTCAAAATTAGTTGAACATAAGGAAGAATAAATGTGTGTTTTGATTGGTTGAGAAGGCTTTGGGTTTACAACTATTGGTTGGGAAGGTTTTGTGTTTACTACTATTTTAGGTGAAGAATATTTTGGACAAACATATAAGGGGCAATAGTGCATCGAATATAATTATTAAAGTCATACTTCTTTGCTTACTTATACTTGTATATTAACCATACTATTTTCTTTATTTTCTTTTAGTTCAATATCAATACTATTACTCTTCAAATAAAAAACAATATTATAATTAAAATGAACATTTGGATGTGCAACCATTACCACAAATTAGACATTGCTATAAAAATAATATGAAGCACTCCCTCCCCCTTTTTTTTTCCTTTAAGTTTATTCACTTTATGACACTACTACACACATTCTAATTGACCACAATATTTTTTAAACATAAAACAATATATTCAAATTAAATGAGATTTTGTTAAAATCGTCTCAATATTGATCAATTTATTATAATTTTTATTTATGTAAAATAAGAGATATTTAATGGCCATATTTGTCCATTGGGAAGGCAGGGGCAAAAGTCAAGCAACTGAAAAAATTTAAAATAAATATACAAGATTGAAGTTTGCAGGCTCTAATATGATCAAGGGCATACAAGACTATCACAAATCGTTGAAATTTCATCAAAATTGTGACGTAGCAAGATTCATTTAATTAAATTTTAGTATATTATTTCCTTCTAAAATATACTAAACATTAACGCCCACAAATATCTAAAATCTCCCCGTACTCAATCCAATATATTATCATCACATCAGTAGTATCAATTTCAATTCAAAACAAAATAATCTTATCAGGTGGCGTACAGTTTACAACCACATATTATTTTTCATTGAAAAACTACTGATACATTCATGTATATAAGAGTTTGAATGTAATTTATTGGCGTTGCACTCATTCATAAACGGGTGAGAAGTTAACAAAAATAATTCAATTATTACTACTTTATTAATATGTAGGAAATTAGGAAGTAAGTTTGCCCTTTACGTATAATATGAGGAAGCAAAGGCATATAGACGAGATAGTATTTCAAGGAATTATATTACGTATTGCCCTTTACACATCGATAGAGGTATATAGTTAGCCAAAAACATGACGTACATACGTAGAAAGTTTCATTTTAATTAGTAAAATAGTACATATATATATATATATACATACATGCACCACTTTGCTTATTATTTTTAGTCCGAGTAATTAACACCGGTTGCACGCATCGTCACACAATTTTTTTGTCTCGTATATGGTTTAGACATCATTAGAAAAGGTAATAATGCTCACATCTCATTAATATCTTATTAAGTCTTAACCATGTTCTTTGAAGACTAAAAAGTAGCTCAAAAATTGTTACAAAATTCAAATGTTAGGTCATTTTGTTGTGCTTAGCCAATGTTAATTAATCGCAATTGTTATTAATTACTCCTACTTGATCTCTTATCCAAATAAAGCAAGTAGTAAAGTAGTTAGAATGATAATGTTATTGTACTTCTTGAACGTAGATTTTGTTTAGTTTAGTAGCTACTTGTTTCTTCCACAAGTTTCAGTTGATAATTAGTGTATACACTAATAAAACTCAGCTCCAAGGATTAATTATTGTTTCTTAGTTAATACGTACTCTGAATTGTTAAGAGAATTAAACGTGAATATAAGATTTAGGAATTAATTATACTCGAAATATTAAGGGAAGAGAACAAGGTTGATATACAACTAATATGGACATCCATCTCGAAAATCAAGCAAGCCAACAAGAATTTCAAAAGGTTTGTGCAATGTCCACAAGATAGATCAAATAGACCGGGAGCTTAAACCAAGCCTACATCCTCGCAACCGATGTTGCCACCACTGTTTTACTATTTAGTTTTAATATGATTATTTTAATATAAAAAAAAAAAAAAAAAAAAAAAAATCATAAAGGTCGAGTTTCAGATAGATTGTTATTGAAATAACTACCACCGTCTTACATGAGTATATTTCGGATTAATTTTAAAAGTTTATGTGAGAGTTCAATTACCACATCCGATGCATATATATTTGATTGCTAGCTTCCATGTATTAATGTATATATAATAAGCCTTTAAAAGTGGATTCTATGTCCACTCTTATGAATACATCTATCCACGCACCCTATGTTCTTTAAAAATCAATTGAACAACCCCAAGATATGTCATACTAATTGTTTAATTAGTGCCCTTAATTATCATCTTAGATCAAGAGAAACACTACCTGTCATAGTGTCACTAATAGTATTGCACGTGTATTGACCATGCTTGTCAACTTAACTAGCATGCATCTACTTTGGAGATTAAACATTAAATACTTGTATTATCGAATTTGCTAGAAGATTGATTGATTACAAGTTAAAGTTATAGTTTGGCCATGCTTAGTTTAGTGCATGAATGGATTCCTTAGCTATTTCTTAATTAAAGTCTCCTCTTATCCAAACTAAATTAATTTAAAGATAGATAATGCTATAGTATCTTTTTATAATTAATTCTTATGTTAATCTTTATTTTTATGTCTAATTTAGTTACAATTTAAGCTAAGGTGCTCTTCCAATTCATCATATTCTCATTCTACTATGATATATAATGTTTTTGGTTTCATTCATGGTGGATTATAGTTTTGACATACTTGAATTATTTGTGGATATAATTTTGGAATGTATAATATGGTCAGCAAGGGCAATTTTCTGTTAATATAAAGTAGTACGGATTTCTTTGTTACAAGTAGAAACGTTTCTAGTTATTAATAGAATGATTTCCTCTATTAGTAGTAGTAGGTGAATATTACACCTTGCTAATTAAACATAAATTATTGTTCGAATAATATATATTCCAATCGTGTAATCAGGCATTCAGGCTTATGAAGTAACATAGAGGCAATATAGCCAACCTTACCGACACTATTACTACTTGTAGACATTGTAGTCATATCCAATATTCTAATACTAAGGGTCTGTTCTGATTTACTGACTGAGCTGAATTAAACTGAACTGAACTAAACTGTTTTTAAATGAGAGAAAGAAATTAGGAACTGAACTGATTGGAGCTGAACTAAACTGAAAATAAGCTGAAGAGATCGGACCCTAATTAGGTCTATGTAAGGTCATTTCGCCACACCTCATCTTTTACGACATATTTAATTGGCAACAGATTTTGAAATAATTTAAGTTTTAGTATATTACTCCGTAGCTAATAATATTAGTGTGTGGCAAAGTAGAGATGGATGATACTATTTAAGTTTTGAAGTAGTGTTTTACAAAAGCTAATTGGAGTAGTGGTTGTTGAAACTACATACATTACCTTAGCTTGTATATTACTATTTCAATATATCTATATATACGAAGTATATTGTTAGTATATGATGAACACATTCACCATACATCTATGTTAACAACTATCTCTAAAAATTACCATGAGTAGTTGACATATAACATCTACTCACACAGCTAGCTTCATGGGTACTATTTACTACAATAGCTAGTATTTTGAATACTCTGCCTTAAACTACTTTTTATGTTCGTAGTTAACAATGATTATCTAATCTTTTTGTCAATTTTAATCCACCAAGGTAGTAATAACCAAGTAATATAACAAAGCAAATTAAACATATGTCTTTTAAAATAGTGGTGTTATCATAATATCATCTACTTTTGTAATTTTGAATCTATCATTCTCGAGTAAAATAAAATCGTGTACTCACGTCATATACTTAATCTAATTATGTAAAGTTAAGACAATGTGACAACTAATTCTAGTCGAAAAGAAGTGTTTTCTACAATATATTTAGCACTCGAAACGTGTATATATATATCATATCAATAAGTAATTTCATACAAAAGAGCTAGCTTAGCTTGATTAGTCCATATCATCTTGGAATGAAATACTAATCAGCATAGCTTAGCTTGGATATTAAGTACGTAATCTTCCAAAAATCATGGTACTAGCTAGTAGCTATATACAAAACAATGCTATTGGAACAGAAGTAAACCTCTGAACAAAGCTCCTATCACAAATTATTTTATTACTACATCATCGATTTCCATATACATGGCTCTTGGGTGACTTGATTTCCACAATGTAATAGTGGATTACCAAAGATATTAATATAATAATACGTTGTATAAGTACATGGAGTCACTAAGTTTGATAAGATTAAGACCCTAGTGTATTAATTAAGCAAATTCGACCGCCTTTGCTTATATTATATATAATCTCTAATTCATGATTATCTTATACTAATTTTTAATTGGTTATTAACAAGAAGTCAAAAATGGGACGTAGCTTTCAAACAATAAAGAAAGTGGAATTAAAACCATGAAATAAAAATAATTATTTTAGCAAAGCTATAAAAATCTACTTGGCTAGCTACCCTTATTAATTACTCATAGTATATAAAATAACATAAATGCATGGATGCTTACATGTAATACACCACAGTGTAAAACAAGAACCACCTATATATATGCTAATGATGATAATTAGTATTTGTTTAATTATTAATAGATGATTATATAATTAGTGTTACCATTTTGTTAATCTTGATGACACATTCTTGACCACACAATTAGAATTTTGTTAATTTTGTTACTTGTATACTTTTCGTTAGTTGGTGGACAAATTTTGTTGTGTTGGCATGATGCCTATTTTGGGGGTGAGGGTTAGATTCTACAACCGTGTAGATGCTTATTGGCTGGCTACAAAAAGCCAAATTAGAGGACCTAAATAATTAATTAGAAGACCTAAACAATATATATTAATGCTTGAAATTAAGCTTTGGGCGGCAGCCATATTAGGTTTGAACTAGACCTCCTAGATATTTAAGGGGTAGATTAAGCTTAATGCAAGACCAATCTAAGGGGTGTATTAAGCTGTTTTCAATAACTGGCCTTTATGTTGAGCCAGGTAATATTTGATGGCAGATGATATGCTAGCTAGCTATACGCCGGCCAAGAGCACATAACATGATATGGTGGTTCTGTTGGATCGGAGCGTTCAGCACTACGCATAAGTTGTACACTTGTGTCACGTGAGGCCAATGTGTGTCCCTTGTGGTGCACACCCATGTCGGGCCGGGTCACACGTTGACCTCACGTGTGCTTAAATTATTTGTTTTGTTCTCTTTACTATGTTTGAGAAATTTAATACTGTATATTTTAGTTGACAATTACACTCTAACATTCAATAAAATCAAAAGGTCAAAATAGTCTATCTTAGACTTGATTGATAGAGAATATTCATTGATTATTCTCCTCATAGATATAGAAAATAATATTATATTTGTGTAAATAATAGTATTTTTTTTGTCTGTCCAAAACATTAAAATTGTTATACATTATAACCTTTATAAATATTGATTTGTTGAATATACTTCAATTCAAGAGTTTTACCCAATCTCACATTATTCCAAGTAAACAAAACACAACCTTAGCCGCGCGTACACGGCTAACTAGAATGATTCATGCATGTGGAACTTAATTTTGGTGTTATGTCGGTAAATAAATTGTTGCTTATTGGCGAGATCTTCCAATTAGTATAATCGAGAAAATACAATGTACAAGTACTAGTAGTTGAAATATAAAATTTATTAATTATTTATTTTATATTTGACTATATAAAATTTCGAACTTTATACTAGATGTTATCAAATTAGATGAAATGAAAACAATCTCAACTAATTTAACTACTTATATTTGTTAATTTGCTGTTAAAATAACGTGTTTCATCTTTATTCTCATTGTAATTTGAAATTTATGTGCCACATACTGCCATACATGACCATCTATTAAACAAATTTACCAAGTACATTGTAATTTCATATATTTTAGTTAATGCAATATCTAATTTAGCTCTAATATATGTTCAATTAGTTTGTTTTTCCATGCAATTTAATCTTTTTTTTTTCTTTTTTTTATACCTCACTTAACCGTGATTTTTTTGATTTATTAGAAATTAAAAATATTCTTCTATTTTTTCAAAAAAATAGATATTCTTCTATGTTTTAGAAAGATCGATCTTACCATTGAAATTTTACGAGTACAATTCTTTAATACATCTATCCGATCTATGTGTCTATTTCTACAAGCAAAATTGATTTTTACAAGGCGTAGTAACGAATGATTTCATATATTTTTTAGATCCAACGAAGATACGAAGTACATTACTAAATGAAACATCTGCAATTTGATGAGTGTGGGTGTATCAGACCTGCATCTGATGTACTACGTATAAAAGATTTGATGCTTAATTATATTAATCCACTCTATCTTAAGAAAATATTCCTTTCTAATTTTAAAATAAAATACCCTTAATATTATGTCAGCATGTACATGTACTTGTTAATATATAATTCATTTTTTAGTGATCTTTATATAATTTCCCTAACTGATTATTGATAAATGTAATACTCCATAGTCCATACTAAGTAAACACAAGATATGTTGATCGACATCAACTACATTTCTTGAGAAATTATCATGTACGATCTGGCTTTTAACTATAATACTTCCTTCGTTTTTAAATATATAAAAATCTCTTCTTCTTTTTTTTTTTCTACGTACGATGCCACGATATTTGAAAAAAAAGGAACAAAGGATATTGTTGTTAAAAATCGTATGGTTTTAAAAGTGAGAATTTAGATCGAGAGGTTTTGCTGATAAGATTAAATTAATTTAGGGAGGTTCTAATACTTTGTTTTTAAATTGGATGATGATCCTCAATTCTTCACCCTGATGAAAAGCAAGACTTTTAAGAATGTTACTTATAGACAATAATATAGTGACAAATGAGACTTTTAGTTAGAGACAGATGAGCGAGGTA
The DNA here is from genome assembly GCF_001683475.1 of Chenopodium quinoa. Classification (NCBI taxonomy): domain Eukaryota; kingdom Viridiplantae; phylum Streptophyta; class Magnoliopsida; order Caryophyllales; family Amaranthaceae; genus Chenopodium; species Chenopodium quinoa. The sequence goes on from NW_018742881.1 coordinate 481,581, forward strand.
AATATAATTTTAAAGGGTATTCGGATCATATATAATATTTAGATAATTAATGCAAAAATATATCAAAAACAGATCTACTATAAAATAATAAAATACCAAAATAAAAATGACAACTCCACGCCTTGAATTTTGAGTTGGGAAATGATACAAGGATGAGAATCTTAAGATAGAAGAAAAATTAGGACCTAAGATTAAGAAACAATAACAGCTAATAAGGGTGAAAATACATAATAAAATAACCAAAAAATTAAGATGAAGAAAAAAATCAATGATTTATACTCTAATTAACAATATTATTCAAATCCTAATTACTTGGTCGTAAATGATTCAAGTGTAATACGCTTAATTCCTTCTTAATTGCCAAAACGTACGACCCCCATGAGTCTTCTTTATACAATGAAATTCAAAGGAAGTTGCTTTCATGAGTGTGACCTATAAAATTTTGTAAACCAGAAGCAGTCAAATATATAATATAATTAATCATGCACAAACTTTATATTATAATTTTATAATATGGTTTCATACTTTTACCCTCCTCATGCACTACTACTTACCAACGACCCTTTTTTTTAACTAAATCTCAAACACAAAATGCCATTAACTCCACCATTAAAAACTAGATATCTTAAACTAATGATTTGACTTGCGCATAATTAGGTTGCTTAAAACTTTTAACACTTATATAAAATGCCCTCACCACAACTAGGAATAAACACACCAATTATCTCTAACTCTTCATCTACTTGTTAAAACTTAACAATAATACATACATTAAACTTTTATCTTAAAAACAAAGAATATGTCAATAAAAATTCATCCCCATCAACTCGCGGCACCATTAGCAACTCCGGTTTCGGATCTATCAACCTCGCAACCGGATGATCTATCGCTCTCCTCTTCGGGAGAAGGAGAGATCTTCACCATTTGGATGAAATCGCTCATTCTTGGAGGTAAAGGTTGTACCGTTTTCGACTCGAATGGTGAAGTTGTATATAGGGTTGATAATTATTCTTCTAAAGGTTGTAATCAAGTCTTCCTCATGGATTCTCAAGGCCGTGTTCTCCTTACAATCCTAAGAAAGGTAAATAAAAGAACAAAACAAATGTTATTTCGGTAAAAATAAAAAAAAGGGTATTTTAGTAATTTCATATATGATATCGCTAGTTTACTAATATTGTTTTTGTGTGTGATGCAGAAATTTAGACTATTGGCACGTTGGGAAGGATATAAGAATGAGAAAACAAAGGGAGAATCATGGTGGTTTCAAGTGAGAAAGAGTTGGAAAATTCCTAAAATGCCCTTGGGAAATGAGGTGGTGGTGAATTTGTATCATGATAAAAAATCACCCGCATTCAAGATTGAGAAGAGCAAAAACGACTTAACATCATGCAAAATTGTAAATAGATTGGGAGGTCTCATTGCTGAGGTAAGACTTAACATCAATATAATTTTTCATACATTCATCTAATTTAATTATTTCATCATAAAATTAAATTTCGTTACATATTATATTATACAATCATCTTATATTTTGTTGTTAATATTATGCAGATGAAAAGAAAACAATCAACGGGAGGTGTAGTTTTGGGAAGCGATGTATTGACACTAGTGATCGAGCCTAATATCGACCATTCTCTAATTATGGGATTAATGGTTGCATATAATCTAATTCACTGTAGAATGTGAAGACTTTTTTTTCTCTTTTGTACTTAAGGATAAAAGCATAGATCGAGTACCCAATGTTTTTTTTGGGGTTTTGGGATTATGATCCGATTGTAGATATTCTCTCTCTCTCTCTTTTTTTTTTCTTTTCTTTTTTTCTATCTTGGACAGTTGTTTACAACTCGATGCTGTCAAAAAAGATACTGAGATGTAAATGGCATGGTTTTTATCCGACTTCCATGATTTGCATAATTGCATATGACTATTGTTCATGTACGTTATATTATCATGTATATACACTCCTAATTTTGGTTTCAATCAATGTTTGTTGTCTCTTTGAATTTCCGTTTTTGTTTTCGTTTCCATTGGCCGTTTTTGTTTTTGTTTTTGTGCAACGAGCAATGATTTCAAGAAACACGGCTTCATGATGGGATCATTCTTTTTCTTCTTGCATACTAGATTGTTGATGATCTAGCAATAACATTGCTTTACGTTACAAGTTGAAAAATTACAAACAATAATAGATATAAATTAAAGATTATCATTATAAATATATTATCATCTAAAAGTTTACATCAATTTCTCCTATGATAACATTACTACCTTGCCAAGAATTTGAATAATCCTAACAAAAAGAATGAAAATTTTTCAACGTACAAATTTGATTATCCTTATTCTTTGAAGTACATGCTCATTACTTTAGATTTATTTGTTTGTTTAATTTGGGATAAGGATGCGTGGGTTCAATACTTCAATCGTATTGTAATTGGGTCCACAAAAAAGAATGTCTCAAAGGCCAAAGAGAGATTATTATTCTCATTCCTTAGTACTATTAAAGCTAATGAGGTATTTGCTTTTTACACTATGTTTATAGTAATGCTGATATGGTAGCTTTGGATATAATAAAACCTAAACAAAAGAAAGTTAGTTTTGATTTGTTTGTATATTAGTTGTAGTTTAGTTTTAGGTCATTAGATGGCCTTGGCTTTTGAAGATATGTTTGCCCCTTTTGAAGGCTACAAGAAGGTCTCTTCGGTTAGTTGTACGGTCAGGGATTTTGTGCCATGACCCAAAAAAGAAATTTTAAAGCCGTAATTCTTATCCTGACTATTCTGTTTTACTCTTACCACATGACATTGATAAGGTAGCTTGTCATTTGTCATTGAATGACCATGACTTGCCAAAGGTAGGCTCAATTTGAAATAGTTTTTTTGCCTTTAGTAAATACCAAGTATAAGGGGGTAGAAGACTTACTTCTATATAACAATAATTAACAAGTCTATATTGCAATTAGCAAGTGAAGTTATGGCTCAAATACCAATTAGTGCAATATAAATATACAATTGGAAAAATATGTGTACGTATTATATTACCCGGAGTATTAATCTTACAGCCCAAATGCCCAATTGATAACACAATTTTTTCTCATGTCTCCTTCTTTTCCAACACTACAATCTACCATTGCAAGTGGCTAAATATGGTGTTACCACTCCTTGAAAATTACATGTCCAACTTGTCACGGACATAATTAATTTCCCTCCTAATCCCATGACAAGTTTCAAGTGATAAGGAAAAAAATACTATTTGTTCTAATAACTTGTCCCTCTAAAGCTACTCTCTATTACATTTCATTAGTAAGGATAATATTGGCTCGAAATTATAGTCTATATTATTTTGAATATTTTCTACCCGATTATCAACCGGACTATTATATGTTCAAAGTAACACCCTCTTTCCGCTTTGGTAATTATTGAAGTTATAAATTAAAAAGATTTCAACAAATATACACCAAATCTATGTTTTTTTTTTTTTAATTATTATTATGCATAAAATTCTTATATTGGTTATTGTATGAATAGTGCAATTGTTAAACCGGTGTAAAGAGTATACAAAATAAACGGAGTAAAGTGGGCTCTTTAAGAACAGCTGGCCCAAACATACAGAACCTAAAGCCCAATCTTACGTGGCAAATTATCCATTTTTTTCTTTTCATATTTCCAGAATCTGCAATTTTTATCAATTTTCTCCATTTTCATTATTTTTATTTCTTCACTCCGTCGAATCCGAAATTCCGGCCCCGGAAAATTCAATTATTCCGACGAATTTCGAATTTATTCTCATTAATATTTCAATTTAATCAAAACAAATCAAAATTTATGCAAAAAAGAAAAAACAAAAAAAAAAAACAAAATAGTAAAAAAAAAAGTGAATAAATGTGGTATAGATCTCCTTCCTTCATCCTTGATAACCAAGCACAAGAAAAATTATTACTTCAACAACAAAACGACGACGTTTTGAATCCACCACCACCTCCTTCAATGTCGGAAACTTCCGTCCTAAACCCTAACCCTAATATTTCGGCGTATTATCAAACAAGGGCGGCTCATCATGCGGTTGTTACGAGCGATTGGTTGGCGCAAGCTCAGGCAGCCGTTGCCGGCGGAGTTTCCGGCGAGGTTACGGCGGCGGAGGTGGAGGATGGTTGTGGGGTTGAGAAGGGGGGAAGTGTGATTGAGGAGTTTAATAGTTGGCGAAAACAGCCTGATTTGGCTGAGGCTGTTGCGGCAATTAGGGCTTTGGCTTCTGTGATTAGGTCGAGTAATGCTACTACTATGATGGAACTTGAGATTGAGCTTAAGAAAGCTTCTGATTCTCTTAAGGTAATTTTTTTCATTTGGTTTTGTCATTTTTTTTTTTATTTAATTTTTTTTTTTTTGGAATTTTGAGCTGAATTTAGTGTTGTAAGTAATTTATTTGGGTTTAAGAAATTTGGGGTTGAATTCTCTTTGATGATCATCATGTACTCCCTGCCTTTTTGTTCAATTGATAGTTTTGGATTCATGGGTGATTTTGTTGATTAATAAAGGGATGCCTTTCAACATTTACTTACTATTTAAGTTCTGAGTAATGAGAGATAGGGAATGCAGGGCGAAGCGAATTATATGTTTCAAATGATTGTATTAGCTTTAGAATTTGTTGAGGAATGGGGACCCTGTTAATGGATGTTTTTGATTTATTGTGACTTGTATAATTGACAATTTAAGTTGGTTCTGCTACATGTTGTGTGAAACATTGTATTTTCGCGGTTATTTGAACATGAAGTGAATGTAGGCTTATGTACAGGTTTTGTATCTAGCATCAGTGCATTACATAGTACTATGTTGGAACAACTTGATTTTCTTATAAAATTGATCAAATGCAGATGTTTGAAGTGATTGCTTGTTTTCTGTTTTATGTGATGTGGAGTTGCTTGAGAACCTTGTAATGGCTTAAATAGTACCTAATGGATACTATTGTTGAGCTAGGTGTAGCCTTGTTTGTTTTAGTTGTTACTTTCCGGTGCCTTGTTAACTGAAATAGGATTTGAGTTTGCCACCCCCTTCTCCATGTCTTCTAATTCAATCCATTTGCCATCATAATCTTTCAGTCATGGGATGCAACGTCCATCTCCTTAACTGCTGCTTGTGATCTGTTTATGCGATATGTAACCAGAACTTCTGCCTTAGAGTATGAAGACTTTAATTCCGCTAGGTCTCGCTTAATCGAGCGTGCAGAGAAGTTTGGGGAGATATCTTACAAGGTGAGTATAGCTGTCAATGAATTAAAGAATATTTTAAGGTCATGAGGTGGAGAAACTAGAACAATACAATTGAGTTCATTGTTGCAGGCACGTAGAATCATCTCAATGCTTAGCCAAGATTTCATATTTGATGGATGCACCATATTGGTTCACGGTTTCTCTCGAGTTGTCTTCGAGGTGTTGAAGACAGCAGCGCAAAATAAAAAGTCCTTTCGTGTTTTTTGCACAGGTTTTCTTCTTATCATGTTACTGTCCTTTAGATTTAACTTTTCGTTGCCTTGAGCAGGATCTACTCTCTGTTCTCAAACAAGTGCACAAGCTGAACTGCTGAAGTGTAAATAATGGCCAAACAAACTTATATAAGTTGAATTTTGAATTATAGGGTTGTTATGACTCAAGTCTTTGAACAATTTCTTCATCCAATAACAGAGCCAAATGTGAATTAGTTCTCAATTGCCTTGTGGCTATTCAAATTTTTGTGTTTATAAGTTGCACCTTTGTTGAAATTTTTTTGACCCCGCATCAGTTATGGTATTGTAGAACTGTTTCAGATCCTCATGCCAATGTGTGCTAATACTAATGTGTGGCAATTTTATGCGAAGTGTTATTTAGGTTTTTCATTTTTCTGCCTAACTTAAAGAATAAGATTTGTCCACCTCTGATAGCTAAATCTGTCATATATTACTCATGAGTTCACGCTAGTGGCAGTAATTTAGAGAGGCTTCAGTATTAATTTTAATTCTGACCTGAGGTTAGAGTACTTGGGAGTGTTGGGATGTATGAATGTGCAAATTGTCAGTGGAAAATTTCTAAGGAATATGTTTTCTAGGATTTATTTGTTCTGTGGTCTCCGTTTTGATTATATTGGGAACTTATATGAAGGGGTTTATACCAAAGTAACTTCTTCTCTTACTAAAAGTAGATTCTATGTACTTTGTTTATATATGTGTACATATTATTGCATTTTTTGTTAGTGGCCTTCCTTTGTTTGCTTAATTTTGCTTTCTTTTGTTTATATTTTTTAACTTCCATTGTGTTAAAATTACAGAGGGAAGGCCCGACAGGACTGGATTACGTTTTTCAAATGAAATGGCCAAGCTTGATGTTCCGGTGAAACTCCTAATTGACTCAGCAGTTGCATATTCTATGGATGAGGTTGATATGGTTTTTGTTGGGGCCGATGGAGTGGTTGAAAGTGGTGGCATAATTAACATGATGGGAACCTATCAGATTGCATTGGTTGCTCACAGCTTGAACAAACCAGTTTATGTTGCTGCTGAAAGTTATAAGGTATGTTTCTCTCAACATCTCTGTAACTTGTGCTCTGACGGTGTTTAGGCAAGGGGTGTAAGAATTATGAGATGTTCTTCTGTATGTGTTAATCACAGTTTAACTCTTTAAAAGTGCCTGACTTACTAGTAGTATCTTAAATAAATAAGCAAATCTTTTCTATGTTAGCCTATTACAAAGTACTTCATAGTTCATATATACTGAGCTTTTAAATATGAGTATAGCTGTATGACAAGGTAATGGGATATTTGCCTATTCGGAGTACCATTATTGATCGAGTAATTTAGGCTAAAAATCACGGTCAAAAGGTCTGTATGGGTTTGGATAAACATTTTCTATGATTATTTTTTTAAAAAAAAAGAGGTATCGATTTTCTTTTTTATGTTTTTTGATGTATGATTTTTTTTTTTTTTTTTTTTTTTTTTTTTGGCTTCCAACTGTCTTGTTCCTGCCTTTGCAGTTTGCCCGTCTCTATCCTCTGGATCAAAAAGACATGGCTCCTGCCCTCCGCCCTATTGACTTTGGTGTGCCTGTTCCATCAAAGGTTGAGATCGAAAAATCTGCCCGTGACTATACACCTCCGCAATATCTGACTCTTCTATTTACAGATCTTGGTGTTTTGACACCATCTGTAGTCAGCGATGAGCTTATTCAGCTTTACCTGTAGTTGTGCCTAGATTGGATTTTGATTGATGGGCTACCAATGTATCAGCGACGTATTACTCTTATTGTAATGATAAAATCCCACATAGGGGTTTGAGTTTTGAAATTTTTGGTTGAAATTTTTTGGTCATCAATGATATTGTTGTTATATATTACAAACATTGTTACTGCTCTCATTAATCATCAAAAAACAATGTCAACATTTGTGTATGAAACATTCATGAGTTGTGAGTCGTGACTATGTATCCTCTGGGGATCAAAAGTATTAATCACCTTCCGCAATAATTAGAAGCAGTCTAAATTTTCAATTTTGGTCATTGGGGCAAGTTTTACTTCACAGTTTTGTATACTAAAATTTCTTGTTAGAGTTGGTGGGTGTGCAATGGAAGCGAAAATGTGTTTGATTGAGAAGTATATATAAATTGAATTGAGAACTGACAAGATAATTAATATAAATGAATACACGATTGTATGTGGCGGAGAATTACAAAGAGGGTTTATGTATTTGTGTGTTTCTCTTTTTGTGTATTTGACTTCTTGTTTTTGTATATGCCAAACTCTTATCTAGCCTCTTTTCCTTGAGCTAACCAACATTACTTGAGTAATGTGTATTATTCTAGAAGATTATGCATGAGCGAGGGCTGTTGGCCTGTTGTGACCTTTAACCTGTTGTTCCTAGTCCCAGATTAGGCCGGCCTGTTCAAGTTTGGACATAAATTGAGGCAAATCAATAATTCTATTTTTGATACTCCGTATTAATTTTCAAAACATGACATAAATTATACCAAAGAAATAAAGTTTTAAAGGTAAATATTACTACCTGTCAAAAAAAAAAAAAAAATAAAGAAAGAAAGAAAGAAAGAATTACTTCATAGTATTAAAATCAACAAGTACTCTTGATGTAAATGTAAAATTTACCAAGTTAAAACAAATCCAAACACACAAATATTGTTAAATAGTGAGAATTGTCCCGCAGTCACGATATCACGAACTAACTGAGATCCTAAGCATAACTATGATCTATCCTTGTTTATTGTAAAGGAGTTTCTGTCTTAGCTCCGCCACATCAACTTCGTCGAAGTGGTTCTCCGGCATCCAGAATCCAGTCATAGGATCTTTCATCCAAAATACTTCTCTTAATTGTTTGTTTTTCATTGGAAAATTAATTTCATTTACTTTCTCACTTACATCGGATGCCTTGTTATTCAATACAGGACCATTACTAGCTATATTATATATATGTATGTGAGTATGTCTACTGCATAATTAACACACGAACACAAAAATTATTATGGGTATGTTTTGTTTGTGGCTAGCCACTCAGTGTGGCCACATCAGTTTATAAGAGTAATCTTTATTTATATGTATGAGTAACCTCAACTTTTCATAAGAGTAACCAATGGAGTTGTTGAATGGGTTGCCAGTGGGTTAGAGGCGGATTGGTTTGTGGGTTTGTTTGTTAGGGTGTTTTTGGTGGGTGAGAAGGGTTTTGGGTAGTTTCGCGTTGATTCAAAGGGAATTGGATGGTTAAAAGGTGGTATAGGAGGCTGCTGGTAGGTTTGAGGGTGGTATTTGGAGCTGCTGGTGGGTTTGGGGTGGTGTCGGGGGTTGCGGCAAGGTTTGGGGTGGTTTTGGGGTTATTTCAAGAAAAGTGGGCGGTTCAAGTGGTTGGGAGCCGTTCAAGTGGCTAACAAGTTATCGGTTTTTTGTTGTATTTTGAGTAGATTTATCTCAAAGGTCATTTTATTTTGGAATAAACAAAAGGTCATTTTATATTTAGAAGACCGCTGAAAAGTCATTTTATTCTTGACAATTTTTCCTACTTTTTAATTAATGATAATAATTTAACTTCGTTTTTTTTTTTTTTTTTTTTTTTTTTTTTTTTTTTTTTTTTTGGGTAGTGTAAGCAAAATACATAATTAGCTAATTTGTTCTTTAATAATATATCATGTTTTATTTCAATAAATATGTAATAAGAAGGGAATTAATAAATTTTGTTATATTTCACAATTTTTTAAGACAAATTTTCACAATTAAAAGTGTAAAATTGATAATAATACTAAGAATTAAATTAAAATTAAAATTAAAATTAAAATTAAAATCTCTTAATATAACTAAGATTTTAAACAATTTAATAAAATATGAATCTTATTTATTAAACTTAAATTTAAATAAAAAAATATGCATAATTTACATATCGTATTAGGGCTTGTTCTCATTTACTAATTGAATTAAACTGAACTGACCTGAAATGAATATTTTATGAGAGAAGGAAATTAGGAGGTGAACTGAATTAAACTGAATTGAATTGAATTGAACTGAACTGAACGGATTGGAGCTGAACTGAACTAAACTAAACTGAAATTAAGCTGAAGTGACTAGGCCCTTATTGTCAATTTTTTTTGGAGATTTTATCGCACCCTTATTTTAGAGAATTCAGATTCAGCAAAAAATTAAAAATTATTTTGTAAATAATTATAATATGAATTTTTTTTATGAAAAATATTTATTTCATAAATTACTAAATCTTACGAAGTATTACTAAATTATTTTATTGTTTGAAATAAATGAGATAATTTTTTTCACCTATAAAAAAAAGTGTTTTTTTTCAAATTAATTATTTTTTCAAAAAAAAGCGTTTAAATTATTCAAAGTAATTTAGACAACCAAATTAATTTGAAAAAGTGATATATCCTTATATCTATTCCACATTGTATTAACTTTTATTATTAATTTTGAACCTTTGTATAAAATTTATTAGTTATTATTTCTATAATTAAATGCATTAAGGATATAAATTTATTAGATAAGGGTTCTAACTTTTTTACAAGAGTCTCACTTTTTTATCTAAGGTTAACAGTGAGTTAAACTAAGGTTAACTCACTGGAATTTCTAACCCAGACCCCAAAAACAAAGTAAAAAAACAAAAAACCTAGACGCCAAAAATAAGTTTCTCATTTTAATACATAACTAGTGTGTAGCCTGAGCGATGCCCCATATTGCTAGTCTGTACTTGTTTAATTTGCTAATCAAATTCAACTGTTTAGATAGTAAGACTTGTTGGTTTTGAGTTTAAGTCTTGCTATAAACATTTTTTAATTATCAAACTTAATCATTACATAATGACAACAAATAGTATAATAAAACACAAATTAACTTATCTAAGTTAACTATAATTTTGTTGGATAAAAAAACACAATTAATAAATTAAGATTTGTTGGTCTTGAGTTCAAGTCAAGGCTGTGAATTTTAGTATAATATTGACAATTATGCTTTATGAAAAGAAATTAAAGCATGTATAATCATGATTATTATGTTTTCAACTTTTCAAGTACAAAGTTGCCTAGAAGTGCAATTTTTATTTGATTCCTCACATTTTGCTCATTTCCTCTTATTCTTCTTAATCTGCTAAGATGAAATTTCCCATACTCTGTTAAATCAAAGTACAACTAACTATGATCTATCCTTGTTTATTGTAAAGGAGTTTCCGTCTTAGCTCCGCCACATCAACTTCGTCGAAATGGTTCTCCGGCATCCAGAATCCAGTCGTAGGATCTTTCATCCAAAATACTTCTCTTAACTGTTTGTTTGTCATCGGAAAATTATTTCCAGTTACTTTCTGATCACTTGCATCAGATGCCTTGTTCTTCAAGGCAGGACCATTACTTGCTATAATCCTTATACCATCGCTTGCAGCTGATGCATATGTCCGTCTACTGCATAATTAACACACAAACACAAAAATTATTATACGTAATTAACAAAGGTAGTAGCTCGATTTATACCTAATTTATTAATTTGACCTAATCCAATCTGATAGGACTAAAACGGATTATTTTCCAAAATAAATCAATTCAGCTTTGATAAACCATCTAAAAACTACGCCACACAAATTTAATTTAATTTATTTTTTTATATTTTGAAACAAAATTTAATTTAATTAATTGACTATAGTACATACCCATATCATATATGATGATTCGGAAATAATCTTGAGGGGTCAATTTTAATTTAATTGACTTGGCCGCTAAGTTACCATGAGGAATATATATTAATGTTCAATCTCTATTTATTTTTTTCATCTAAACATTATGATATTACCAATAAAACCAATCGTAGTGACATTATCATAATCATAATTCAAATTACATTGTCTATATAATGAGATGAGAGTACATAAAATAACATACAATCGTGAGTAATACTCACCTGAAAAAGAAAAAGTTGTTCCGCATGATGACTGAAAGCCAACCCATCATATTTGGTTGAACTTTGACGACGCGAGGAAGAGAGGATGATCGATTAAACAAATTCTAGAGTTTTACGTGTGTAAAGTTGATGTTCAAAGGGTTTGAGGTACACATATTTATTAAAATCTTAATACAAGTATTTGTTCTTTTTGGAAACCTTGTTTGTAACAAGTTAACATCTACTTATTCCCCACAAGGACTACAACAACAACTTGTCAATGTTTCTGCTTTTCAACAAAATTAAATTTGATACACCTAGGTTTTTTTTTTTTTTTTTTTTTTTTTTTTTTTTTTTTTTTTAAATGTAAATTAGACTTGATCGGATTGGATAAAATTAAGTATTCGTTAATTGTTGGTGAAAACACTTGTTGTCCCAAAAACAGATGCCAAATGCAACCCCATATGCGGATATACCCTTTTTTGTACTCAAGTCAAATTAGCGATGAAAGGTATATATATGATTAATGATATCCACGAACAGTTGTAGAAATTTTAGAGTATAACGTAAGAAGCCTCATAAAATATTCTAGGATATTCTATATTGTATCTTGTCACACAATCCCTAGATTTAGATTAGTGGTTCTCCTTACCACAAATAAAACAACAACTTCACTTCACTTCAGATTTTAAAAACGTACTGATTTTAAATTAATATGCTATAGCTCATTGTGGAATAATAATTGGATATTTCATTTTTCTTACTAGAAGAGTTATTTTTAAAAATAAAATCATAGTCGTTAGATTAAGGTAAAGTAGTCCAGTAACTTTATAAGTTAGTTCTCAAATAAAGAAAAAGTAAACAATTTAAGGAATTTTTGTAGCATTTTTGTAGGTTGCTTGGTGACTGAACCAGAACCAAAAGCCCAATGGGCAATGGAGCATTTACCCATGGTCCCATGTACAAGTCCATGACAATACAGTTACTACAATATATTCATGGGCCTCTAGCTTCTTTATTATATTGCCTTAGTATTTAATGATAATTAACTAATTATCTCTTGTAACCAATGTTATTAAGGTTTATACCTTTCATACTACCTCTGTTTTTTAGTTGATATTATTTAACTTTTATTATTATTCACAAAGTTTACTTTGACTAATTTTTGTGAGTTATAACTATGGTAAAACATACAAGTAGTCGAGTGGAATCTTGTTTAAATCGTTTCAGTGTCTATTTAATTAATATCCAATTTTTATAATTTTACAATGTCGAGAATCAGAGATATTAATCATTAAAATAATAAGTTGGCATGTGTGACCAAAAATACGGAGTATAAACTAAATAAAAATTGAGGTAGTAATACTTTATAATTGAATTATTATTATTTTAAAAAAAAAAAATTGACAATAAGATCTGTGCAAGACATAACGAATAGCTCGATCGAAATCATCACAAAGAAAAACTCAAAAACATCATCATCACCAATTTACACATTTACACTAGAGTACCTAGACCAATAATTGCTAAATGTACTTTGCATAACTCAAAAAAATATACAGTATATATATGTGGCTCATAATTTTTTCCAGGTGGGTAAAAAAGTATCTTATCCAACAGTAGCACTTCTATACTGTTGTAAATAATACTCCGTAATGTTTAACTCATTCACAATCCTTATTTTGATGAAAGAAAAAAAAACACTCACTAGTTGACACACAAAATTATTATTGCGTTAGATAATATTCCTATTATTTCATATGGAGTAAAGGGTAAAGGTCTTTTTTTCTTCAACTTAATTTCAATTCAGTTCATTTTCTAATTTTCTTCTCTCATAAACAATTCAGTTTAGCTCAATTCAGTTCAGTTCAATTCACCTCTAATTAATCTGTTTCAATTCAGTTCACCTCGTTTTAGTAAGTCAGAACATCCCTTAAATGATGATAATCCATGAATGAAAAGTGAGAAAGGGCAAGTGAGATGGCCCGGTGAGATTGAAAAGTGAGGAGCTAAGGTTTGAAAAAAGTAGTGATTGAAGAAGAAGAAAAAAAAAAGGAAACATCATCATCATTATATGAGCAAAAGTCACGTTAACCATGTGTGCTATTAATTGAAACTTCCAATTTCCTTTGCTCGTGTGGGACGCAGGAAAAGGACATACATCGATATAGACCCAAATACGATTTTTGAAAACTTGAAAGAGTAACTGCTAATTTAATCCGTTTATTTTCATTAGATTAGTAATAAACGTCTTTTTAAAGACTAATAAACACATCGATAATGAACCACAATTTTTTTTGTCTGTTGTTTTTTATATAGAAAAATTGTAACTTAAAGGCAAAACAGTGATGGAAGCTCCTTCAAATCAGATACGTCTAAAAGCAAGTGGAAACCTAAACCACGTCTATAAGGAAATTTTTGAACATTAATATACAATCAACTACATCATTCTCACTTATATAAAATGATCGATAGCATTTACCAATTTATTATGTCTTTTTGCTCTATTAAACACATGATAAATATCATGAAGTACTATCATATATATTCCTTACTCCGTAATAAATTGTTCTTTAAATTAGTATGATTGCTTTAAACTTTTGAGACAAAATTGATAACTTATTCACTTCAAACCATTGACAACTTGGATAGCTTTATGGTTTGTATAAATAAATAAAAATGGTTAATTTGGGCCTGTTCCGATTGACTGAACTCAGCTGAACTGAACTGAACTGAACTGAACCGAGCTGAACTGAACCGAGCTGAACTGAACCGAACTGAACTGAACTGAACCGAGCTGAACTGAACTGAACTGAACTTATTAATTAGTGATTTTTAACTACGGATTAGTGATCTTTGATTATTTATTGATTATTTATTGATATTTATTACTATACATATGTGTATATACAAATGTACATATTAAAATATTTACGAAAAATATACTATATAATTATAAAATGTATGGAAAATATATTATAAAATGTATGGAAAATATATTAAAAACTTGAAACCTCTAATTTTCTCAATGAGATTAACATTAGAAATATGTTTCAAAAAAATAGAACCATTTGAACAATGAATTGTATAAATATTATTATTGTTATTATTATTATTATTATTAATTATTGATAATTATTATTATTATTTATTGGTTATTACTATTAGTATTATTATAGTATTATTATTATTGTTATTATTATTATTATTATTATTTATTGATGATTATTATTATTTATTGATTATTATTGTTAGTATTATTGTTATTATTATTATTATTGTTATTATTATTATTATTATTATTATTATTATTTTTATATACTATTTATTATTATTATTTTTGCTGTTATTGTCGTTGTAATAAGATCTTAAGAGAATGAAATTTGGCTTTATATCATTAGCAATATCATTAGACATAAATTAAGAGCCGAGCTGAACTGAACTGAGCTGAACTGAGCTGAACTGAACTGAACTGAATTTCAACGGAACAGAATAGGCCCTTAGAGTACTAAAACTGTAAAACATCAACATTGGCAGATACGAGTAGTACCTATAAATAAACAAAAGAACAATATAGTACAGGTTTTACTTTTGTAGTTTTGTCACTCCAAAAAAGAGCAAACGCGGTAACTTTTTACACTTCCCAATTTTCAACAGTACGAGTAGAATATTTAACACACAGTTTAACACGTGGGTCGGTACTCGGTAGAAGAAAAAAGGCACATTTTTTTAACTTGAAACAAGTTTATAAAATATCCAGTAAAATACTACATGTGTTACAGATTATGTGCAACAATTTGATATAAAACATAGAGGAAAAATGTCTAATCGTTACACATAATCTGTAACGGAGGTAGTAGTCTACTTTTTAGTTGCTTTTTAATCTTTACATATTGTTTTGGCAAAATTGGCCTTAACACTTTGAACTTTGACTTGGGTGCACTCAGCACCCTGAACCAAGCGACATAGCCAAAACACCCTGAAGTATTAGGTTGAGTGCACTTAGCACCATAAATGAAAATTTCCAGCCAAAATTGGTCGGATTCCGGTGAATTTTTTTTTAATATATATTTTTTTTATTTTCTTGCACTGTGGTATTTATTATTATTACGGGTCAATAAGTAAAAATAAGAAGAAATATAATTGAAAATTAGTAAAAATAATTTAAGTTAAGTAAAAATAATTTCACTTTAATAAAAATAATTTCATTTCAAAAAATAAGGTGAAATAAAGAAGATTTTAAAGTAGAGCGAGTATAAATACAAACATTACGAGTATTTATTGTACGAAGTATATAAAAAAAAATCCAATTTTTTCCTTAGCCAATACCTTTCACAAATAATTAGCCAGCTCAGTTACACAGGGCTAATGCTTTTTTTTTTTTTGAAACAAATCAATTCATTAATAAAAAGGCATCCGACATCTACAAATGAAATCCAAATTAACAAATACATAAAATTGAATCAAATTAGGTTTTCCTTCATCAGAGCTACGATCGTTGAAAAGATCTTGCACTGTGGTACATCTCTCGCAAACATCGCTGGAATATACAGCCTTTTCGGAGAGACGGTCTAACGATTTGTTGTAGCCGTAAGGATGATTCTCATCTGATTCGCCTGAACGCATTTGAAAATTCGACAACCGTTGTGATCCCGAACAAATCTTTACCAAAGAACTGACAATAGGGAAAAAGATAATTACTTTTTTGATGAACCCTAACACACAAACAAACCCTAAACAAAAACAAACAACTAAACTGACGAAAACTAACGACTCCACCATAGGGAGACGGACACGGGGCTAATGCTTGAGTGCGGAATATAACATCTCTCAAAAAAAAATAGTAAAAATAAAAAATAATAGCAATAAAAAATAAAAATAAAAAATAAAAAAATTGAATCTACCATATTTTGTTTGTTTGTTTATATATCCATCATTCATTTCATTTCCCCAATTCATTCCAACTTTCAATTTCTAACACCTCACCCTTTATCCCTTTCTCTCTCTTACTCCATACTTAAGTGTCACTCCCTAATTAAAGAGAATCCTACAACAAACAACCCCAAGAAAAAGAAAAAAACAGAGAAATCTGAATAATAATAAACCCCTCCAAAAAAAATAAAAATAAAAATGGTTTTATCATTAGTAGGAAGTATAAAAGGTGGAGAAATTTCATCAGCAGCAGGTTTAAGAATTGTAATACTTCAAATTTCAGAGGTTGAATGCTCTAATATTGTGGTTAAATCTGGGTTAAAATCCTTAACAAGAACTTCCATCAAATCAATATCATCAAACAATAGTTCTTCTTCGGTGATTATTGATTGTTTTCTCAAATCATGCCATTTATGCAAGAAGCCTCTTTGCCCTGATAAAGATGTTTACATGTACAGGTAATTTTACTTACAAACATACATTTTTTTTTTTGTTAGTGAGTAGTTTATGTGGAATAGTCGTATATTGACTTTGTCGTAAATTATTACATGCACCTGAGATCACGATCGAGTACCTAGAATGGTGCTCTTACCGGCTCGTGTTTGGTTTTGATATCATAATGTATAGTGAAATAATTTTGGAACAATTATTAATTAATTCTAGATATTTTTCATGTAATTTAGCTAGGAATGATTTAGATAATTAAGTTTGATTTTTAAAAATTGGGTTTTGATTATTTTTAGTTAAGTCCATTAAATATTTGTACTAATCCAATTAATAAAGTTGTTTACTGGCTAGTGGTGGTTATTGTCACATCACATGGATTAAAGATGTCATAAATGATGCTTATCCATAAAGTATCAAAAATATCCTAAAAAAATCATATGAAATTAGGTTAGGTTGGTTTAGACTTTCTACTTCAAGCTTCAACCATAAAAACTAGAGTGATTCAACCATAAAAACTAATGTAATAAATCTTAGCTTCATCGTATCGGATTCTACAAAAGCCCACGCCAAACAATAAGATGCACTTCACATGAAATCAATTGGTAATATATCGAGTAGTACACTAAGGGCCTATTCTCATTGATTGAGCTGAACTGAACTGAATTGAAATAAATATTTTATAAGAGAAGGAAATTAGGAGCTGAACTGAGCTGAGCTGAAAATAAACGTATAAGAAGAGGACCTAAAATCAATCGGTGATATATCAAGTAGTGCTCTAAGTTATACGGAGTATGTTACACAATTAATTTCTAACTCACACGTTGATAAACTTAATAACTTATCTAGCAATAGCAACAAGAATACTTACTTATTTTGACATATGAATCATGCCCATAGAAGTCCACTTCATATAAACAGTGTGAAGTGTCAACATGATCTATAATAAAATAATTTCCTATAGCCCATTGGACCACATGATACCAAATAATTGAAACCAATGCAAATTTGACTCATTATTTTAATAGTAAATCATACCAAGTACTACGTATTATATTTGTTATTGTACTACATTTCAACAAAATTCACTAACCTACCACCCAACTTAATGAACAGCAACTAATCAACTGGCAATTGCAGGGATTTAATGAGATAAAACACTAATGAAATTTTGCTTTAATTAGAATAATGTTTAATTTCCTCCAAAAAAAACAATTTTAATAATGAAGAAATACAATTTCACGGAGACAAAAATGTAGTTTTTGTGATGAAAATTGGTAAAACCGCTACTTGAAGTAGTGGTTATTCAAAAACCAATATTTCAAGTAGCGGTTATAAGGCAAGTAGCGGTTTTGGGCCGGGATAAACCATTGAGGTAGCGATTTTACTTCATGATAAACGAAATTTGTTTATCACGTAGATTAATTGGGGCAGTCTTTCTAATAATTCATGTATATGTTGTACGCGCCAACACGGTACACTAAAGCTACTTTATTGCAAGTTTGCTAATATATTTAATTATATATGTATGCAGGGGTGACCAAGGATTCTGTAGCATAGAATGTAGGAACAGGCAAATAATGGTGGATGAGATGAAAGAAATGGAAGTCAAGACCAAGAAGAGGCTTGCTACTTCTACTGCTACTTCCATAGATTGTGCTGGATGTGAGACTTGTAAGCTATTAGAGGACCTTCGACGACGTCGACAACACCGTAACAATAAGCTTAAACCCTTGATCCCTCCTACAAAACTACAACAACCTTTACTCTCTTTTTCATAGTTTGTATGGTATGAACCATATGATATATTGTTCAGTTGATCATATATAAATATATACTACATGCGTAGTACTTAGGGATATTTTGGTGTAGAAATTTGGTATGGTATTAGTTAGCTAAGAGCACTTTACTAAATGGCCTGGTCGGAAATTCCAAGTCAGATCATTTAGCAAATGTAGCCACCACTTTTGGAATCAATTTATTTTATTTTTAAAGCTAATTCTTCAATTCAATCCCGTAATCGAGAGCTAATTTTTCAATTCCTCTGAATTAACACTCAACTTAATTAATCACCCAAATAATTATACTCCCTCCGTCTCAAAAAGAACGATCCATTTGGCCAAAATTTTGTCCCAAAAAGAATGACCCATTTGCATTAAAACACCACCAATTTGCAACAATATTTGTGCAAAATTAGCTTCCCCATATAAAAATTAGATTTTCCATGTTATTTTATTACTTTCTCTCTCTATTTTTTTACAAACCCCATGTAAATTTATCTTTCCAATATACTTTTACTTCTATTTACTTAACTTCTTTAATACCCGTGTAATCAAGCCAAATGGGTCGTTCTTTTTGGGACGGAGGGTGTACAATACAATGTATGTGAGCATTTTTTTTAATACAAAATCACTGGAAATAGTCTTTCTGGAAAACTAATCGCCTTGTTCTTTTGAGGTGTTCTGCTCTACTTTATTGAGCCTTGCTCTACTCTACAATGTTGGAAGCTGTTGCTCTACTCTACTGAAATATCCCGTATCCTGCTGAAATTTGCTCTGCCTAGAAGCTCAAAAGAACATGACTCGAGATCACTTTATGACCCATCTCAAATCAATCTAATACAAAATTGAAATTATGAAAATACACATTTTTACTTTATTAAATAGGAAGTTGAGTAGACATGGAAATAATTAATTTATAGAAAAATTAATACGGGGTAGTGAAAATAAGCCGTTAGATAGTAATATAGGAATTGTGGAAAAAAGTTAAGTAATGTTGTTATGTACAATTAAGATCTGGACATGCTAATGAACTTGGGCTTTTGTCTCTAACAATTGTGTTTATATTTTTTAATTTTTTTTTGAATAGAACAATTGTGTTTATATAATACCCTTAAACATGCACAATAACACATCGTCTTCTAATTTCATACAATATGATATTATTTATATCATTATTAGACATTTTTTGAAAATTTTAAAACAACTACTAATTGAATAGCTAATATTGACTACAAGGTAGTTTTGTTCTATGTCTAATTGACCATGAAGCTCTTAAAATGTAGGCCCTGTTTGGTAATTAGCTGGTAGCTGATTATATTAGCTGGTTATAATAACTGGTTTGACTAGCTGGTTACAGTAGCTGGATTGACTAGCTGGTTATGATTAGCTGATTGTATAAAAATGTTTGGTAAATAGCTGTTAATTGTTAGCTGTTTAGTGTATTTAAGAAACAAAAAGCTAATTGTACAATAAGCTAATTTTAAAAAGCTCTTATAATGTGATTTTTCTAAAAGAGCTTTTTGAGCCCAAAAAGCTCTTTTAATAAGCTACATACCAAACACCCAAATTAGCTTTTTTAATTGGTCAAACATCTAATTGGACAAAATAAGCTAAAAGCTGTTTAAAAAGCTTTTTACCAAACACACCCGTATTCATACAATTTTTATGGCAAATAGACTTCAATAAATTGAAAATGGACATATTTAATGCTATCAAGGGCATTTTAGTCATTTAACCAACAAAATTTCAAATCATTGTAAAGAAATGAAGTTGCATCACTTTGCTCACTTGATCCTCTCTTAAAAACGTTTATCTTCCTAATAACACAAAATTAGCCAAATTCAGATATCATAATATTGAAGAAGCTACTCACAAAACCTTAAAAACCATGAAACATTAATAACGTACGAATTAACAAGTCCAAACAACTTCTCCAAGTCATCAATCAATTGCGTTGGGTTTGATGCCAAAAAAAAAGGGAAAAAAAAAAAAAGAAAGATCAGACGAATCAATGAAATTCCAACAAATTCTACTCCACACCAACACTGGATCTTAGAAATTTAATTAATTTGGTCAAAAACTTTCATAAAAAAAATCAAATCAAAAATACCCAAAATTAAAAAAAGATAAAAAAAAAATTAAAGATGCTACATACAATAATACAACAACAATCTAGATTTCTATCGATTAAACTTTTTAATCTATCAATCAAAATCAATTTCAATTCTCAAGTGGGTTTTCTTAATCGGGTTCGGGTATCAAAAGCAACTCTCAAAAAATCGTAATACTTCAAAATCCCCCTTCTTCAATTCACAATTCATTATCCCTAAATCTCAATTTTTTTTCTCTTTCTCTCTCCTCAAATCTCCCAATTTTTTCTCTTTCTTCAGCACCGCCGTGTTTGCCGCCGGCTTTTAATCGCCGGCAACCGTTCTCCGGCTTTTGTTTTGTTGTTTTTTCGCTTTCATTGGTTCTCAAACTTGCGATTTTTGCAAACCCTAGTTTTGATTGAATTGTGGAATTTCCCCAATTTGATCAGTTATTTTGGGTTGGATCAAGTTGGGAATTTCTGGGTTTTGGTTTTTTTCAGCTGGGTAATGGAGGAATTGAGCGTTTTTGCGGGAAATTTACAAAGGCTACGAATTTATTGGGGAAGAAGGGTTTTGTGAAGTTGCTGTAATTTTGGTGAAAAAGAAGTTAATTTCTTTCTTTTTTTTTTTTTTTTTGTTCCGGGCTTAATAATTGTATAAAAATAAGAATATGATGTTGCATACTAGTAGCAATGGTAATATTCAAGGAAGTTTTAAGCAAAGTTGTAGTATATTAGCAGTTTTATGTGATAGTAGTAAACTTAAAGAGTGGGAAACTGAGGATCGGCAGCGGTACCCTTTTCCTGAGCTTGAATCTTTTAGCCGTTTAGAGGTATTTTGTGAATTCATACTTTTTTTGCGTAGTTGCTTAAATTGTGTTTTTGTGGGGAGAAAGAGTGATTTCTTGTAAAATTTGCAGGTTAGGACACTGAGAAATCCGAGCTTGGATGAGTTTGGGAGGACCCTTGAATCGTCAAAGCCGAATGTCGTATATTTACAGGGGCAGGTGTTGCCAAATGATGAAATTGGGAGTTTAGTATGGGATGGTGTTGATATGTCTGATGCTGAAGTGATATCTGAGGTGTTTAATCATGTGTTGCCTACCACGGTATGTGCATTTGGCACGATTTTGTAGTGTATTTGTGGTGTTCTTATGTAATTGCAATGCTTTTTTTAAGAAATTGTACTGAAATTTTGTGATGGTAATAACTGTGTTATGAAGAGGATGAAGATAGATGTATCAATCAGTTATGCTAAGACTCATATAGGGAACTTATTGATTAGGGCAGTAATGCCTGTCCTGTCTTAGGAGTCTTGTAAGTAATTGAAAGGCATCGATTCATTTTATTGTCTATGTGCTATGCAGCAGGCAGTTATGTAATGTTGAGTGTGTTATGCTAGTGCCAAGAAGTAGAGGGTTTGTTCGAATGGGAAGCTGAGTGAGAAATTGAGAATTACCCTTCATGTTGAAATGAACCTTCTGCTTTAGATAATATACAGAAGCAAGTTCTGTAAAGGTTCTAGTTTTGGAAGCAGTGTCTCTCTGGCCATTGGGAAAAGTTGATATGCGTTTAGACTTTCACAGGACTTGTCGAAGCTTACGTTCTTGTTGTTGTTTATTTGCTTATTCTTCTCTATGGTTGTAGCTTATAAGTGATATCAACTCCAGGGCTTGTATTCTGACATTATATTTAAAAATGTACCTTGGTTTTTAAAACATGGAAGTATTATCACTGCAGAGAATTTGATATTGAGTATTGTAATTTTGTAGGTTTATTTGGAGATTCCTAATGGTGAAAAATTGGCCAATGCTATTCATTCTAAGGTGAGTAAAAGCCTAA
Source organism: Chenopodium quinoa (assembly GCF_001683475.1). Classification (NCBI taxonomy): domain Eukaryota; kingdom Viridiplantae; phylum Streptophyta; class Magnoliopsida; order Caryophyllales; family Amaranthaceae; genus Chenopodium; species Chenopodium quinoa. The sequence continues at coordinate 504,052 of NW_018742881.1, forward strand.
AATTGTCTTTTCATTATTGTTGTGTCAAAAGTGGCTACCCATATCATATGCCGCTTAAAATTTTATTTATCAGGTCGACTAAGACTTGTTATCCCTCCTTTTGGCAGGGGGTCCCTTATGTCATGTTTTGGCGGAATGCATTTTCTTGTTATGCTGCTGCTCACTTTCGGCATGCATTCTTTTCAGCTGTACAGAGGTATTGGTTTCTCTTGAAACAATGTTTTTCTTGTTACATAACCTTATATTCTATGCAGAATAATTGTATTGTGAGACAAGGGAGCTGTTTCAGCCTTTACTAACTTGTTTAGAGCCATTACATTTTGTTTTTTAATTTTATTTTGTTTTTTAATTTTATTTTGTTTTTATTGGAGTTTTGATTACTTGTCCATTTTTGAAATCTTATCCCTTAGATTTGCTTTCCTTTTAGGGCGGCAATAATTGATCTTTATCTATTGTTAGATTGTCCTTTGATTTTAATCTTGTTATTCAATCTTCATGTAAACATATTAGTTCCTCAGATATTGCAGTGTTGGCAAAAGACACCTTATAATTTTTAGATCAAGTGAATAGGATCCTGTGAATCTGACATGAGTTAAGAATTTGGCATGCTTGGTTAGTAATTTGAATTTGACATTGCTTGAACTTTCTTGCAACTCTCAAAAAACTTTGGCATGATAAAAATGCATTTAAGTAGTTAGGTTGTCTTTAATACTAAAGTCTGTCTCAAACTTATTGTGGCCAAAATTTGCATGAGAAAGAGCTATTTCGAAGACAGAGGTTTCACTGATGACAGTATGCTTTATCTCTGTTCTGGGAGAATATTCAAACAAAAGATTTTTTTTTTCCCCTTCAATATATAATCATCAGTAAAACCTAGAGAACTCCTAATTTCCCAAGGAGCTTCAGGGGGAGCAATTTATTTCAGGCTGGAGGTGAATAAGCTTTAGAATACCTCAATATGGGATCAGTTAATATCAGTATATGGCATGTGTACTGTGTTACTGATCAAATGCATGGAGAAAAACCTGATTGTGTGGTATTCATTGCTTATGCATGTTGATATGTTTAGGAACTATAATTTAACTCTTTTTCGATGCAGTACGCCCTGCCATACCTGGGATGCTTTCCAACTGGCTCATGCATCATTTAGTCTTTATTGTATTCGGAACAATGCAGTGGTTCCCCGGAACAGCCAAATGGCTGGTTGTAATCTGGGGGGGCCATCTCTTCTTGGGGAGGCTCCCATTGTTGAAGTTGCTTTGCCAGAGGCTGACGATGGTGATGAAGAAGATGGCTCCGGGAGTAATCTTTCTGCTGTTAAAATTCATGACGATGAAGTGAGTGTGAGATTTTTGATCTGTGGGGTGGCATGCTCATTGGTGAGTCACTGAATTATACGAAGCCTGCTTGTTTCATGGCTATGAAAAGGACATTTGCTGATATACACATCTTTTTTGTAGGATGCATATTTGTTGGGATGTTTGGAAGATGGACTGAATGCACTTTTGGGCATAGAAGTAAGTGCACCTGTTCAGTGCCCCACCCCCCCCCCCCCTTTTTTTCCCCCTCTGTATAAACTTAATTTATCTGTTCCCCTTTTTTTTTGTTTTTTGTTTTTTTTGTATAAGCATGGAGCTCATCTTCAGAACATATTATTTTGTATTTTTGCATATGGAGTGGTTGATCAATAAGTTTTTTGCTGGTTTTCCTTGTATCATGCCTCTTTAATTTCTATCATGTCTGTTCGAGTGTCCAAAAGGTTGATGGATTTATGGTTACTAATTTAGTAGATATGCACTGAATGTCATGAATGGTGCCGAATGCAATTTTAGGGCAATTTTTGGCCATGAATGGGGCTGGGAAAATTAGAAGGGCTTGTCTATTTTTCTTTTTTCCATACTGTCTAATATGTTTTTATTTTTCAGATTCGTGGGAGCAAGCTTCAGAACCGCTTCAGGTATTGTATGAATGTATGCTGGTGATGTTGTTGCTTATTTTTCCAATGTTGAAGGGTGATAATAAAATAGAGAGAAAAGAGAGGGGGGGGGGGGGTAAGGCTGATAGAATTGCATTTGTTTGAACCATTTATGGATCAATGAATTTTGCCATTTCAATGTGTTGCAGTGCCCCACCACCACCATTGCAGGCAGGTACATTTTCACGTGGTGTTGTGACAATGAAATGTGATATATCTACCTGTAGTGCTGCCCATATATCTGTCCTGGTGTCTGGTAGTGCACAAACGTGCTTTGATGATCAGGTGAATTATTTTCTTTGCTTATTTTTGCTCTTGAGAGTTCTTGAGTTGGATAATGTATTTATACTTTGTTTTAATGAATGATCAGCAATTGGAAAATCATATAAAGAAGGAGGCGATTGAAAGAAGTCAGCTCATACAGGCAGTGCCTTCTTCAGAAGAAATTAAACTGCCTTCATCTGAGCCTCGGACATCTGACTCAATTGCTTGTGGGGCAACAGTTTTTGAAGTCTGCTTGAAAGCGCCATCATGGGCTTTGCAGGTTCTTGATTCAGACCCTTGTTCACATATGCTTTCTGTTGGAAAATGATATTAGAGGAGTTTATTGAGCAGATTTGGTAATATGGAGATTAAACATCTTTTTGGTCAAGGAACTTTGCTTTGGATATGACATCGTACTTTTCTTTTTCCATTTTATTTTAAATTATATTTGATTAATTATTTCATCCTATTATGGAGTGGAGACAGAAGCAATCAGTCTTATTGTTTATTTGTGAGATAAGCTATTTATATATTTTTGTAACCTTTTGGCTTCTGATCCCAAATTTTTATTAGTCCTGTGCTTGATTTTTCAACAGTATATCACGGGTCCTGCTTTCAATTTGGGAAAGTTTGTTTAAAAAGATACTTTGCCTTTAGATTTAGGACTTTGTCTTTCTGATGGTGATGCCTTTTAAAGGTTTTTAAGTGACATGCTTCCGTCTGCTATGGATGATATATAGCCTTTTGGCTTGGCTGACAACTTGATGTGGATATCAATGTACTAATAATTGGTGTCCTGGAGTGTAGCATTGAACTTTTCTTCATTGAAGTGTGCTTTCTTAATGCCTCTAAAGATCGATGTTGTATTTTTGTATCTTGGTTGTCTTTGTTTTTTTTGTTTTTATTATTATTTTCCTGTTTTAACATTTTTTTGGTCCATTATTGGATGTTTTAGGTATTGCGGCAGCTGGCGCCGGAGACATCTTACCATAGCCTGGTAGCCCTTGGAATTGCAAGCATTCAAGGATTGGCTGTGGCTTCGTTTCAGAAAGATGACGCTGAACGGCTACTTTTTTTCTGCGCAAATCAGGATACAGATAGGCATCCGCATAATGATGATCTCACTGCTCCACCTAGTTGGCTTAGACCACCTCCTCCAAGCAGAAAGATTTCCGGAACTGGTCAAGGGTCAAGTCCTTGTTCACATGATTGTTATCTGTCTGAAAATCAAGCTGCTACAACAAAAGCTGAGCAAGAAGATAAAGGAACTAGATTTTATAATGGGACTTATAATCCAGCTTTTCCCATCCGGCAGAAGATAAAAGTTGCAGCTATGAGGCCCATACCTCAATCTAATATTCGGAAAATGATGCCTTTTACGGGTATAGTGCAGGCAGATAATTATGATACTGGTCAAGTGAAGCTTAGTTTGCCAGCGCTTCCACCAACAAAACATAGTGTATTAGCATCAAATCCTGCACCAAATAGAAGGGCAACAAATGCTTTTCAGGCGAAGCAGATCATATCCTTAAATCCCATACCTTTGAAGAAACATGGTTGCGGTAGACCACCTATCCAGTTATGTTCAGAGGTAAGGTTTCCCACTTTTGAAATCATAACACTATAACCTGGCTTAGTTTACACTCTGTAATGTCTGGCACAAATTATTAATTTCTTGTTACTGTGTCTGATACCGTGATGGTATTTATCAGGTCTGTATTGCATCTTTTAGCTGTAGGATCTTAAAATTGGAAGATGCAATACTCCCTGACCTACGCATTACCATGAGCATTATCTTAGACAAAGTAATCTACTAGTTTTGTTTTTTGGGATAACAAAGTAATCCACTTGGATATTTGATGATTTATGATATTGGAAAGTTCAAGATTGTTGCAAATTTTGTCCAGGGTTGATTATATTTCTGCAATATGATGTACATCAAATCGCTTGTCCTGATTAAAGTAGTCCTTACTGTTTTATCTGAATCTTGGGTCATCTTAGACTAATTACTTTCCATTTTCAGGACGAGTTCTTGAAAGATGTAATGCAATTTCTTATGCATCGTGGACACAGTCGGCTCATCCCTCAAGGTGGGCTAGCAGAGTTCCCTGATGCCATCCTCAACTCTAAACGTCTGGACCTATACAACTTGTATCGAGAGGTATTTTGTTTTTTCTTCTGATGTTATAATGTGTAACTGATGCTATTAATGCAGTATGCTGATGTAGTGATGTGGATAAAAATCGACAGAGAGGGGTCATCTTTCTTTAATTTACCATGTTTGTTTCTGGAGAATAAGCTGAATTATTTTCGCTTTCAGGTTGTTTCAAGAGGAGGTTTTCATGTTGGCAATGGAATCAACTGGAAAGGGCAAGTTTTTTCGAAGATGCGAAACTACACTGCAACCAATAAAATGACTGTATGCTCTCTGATTCTTCCTGTCTTGCTTTTTTTTTTTTTTTTTTTTTTTTTTTTTTTTTTTTTTTTTCTAGTATGTAAATTATCTTCTTCCTCTCCTAGGCAATGTTATAATACAAGTATATCTTAGGGCTACAATTTTGTCTTCTTTTTTCCGCCTCTCATCCTTTTGTTATGCTATGTATCCTCTTTTGTTGGGGGTGTACCTCATTTTGAGGGGGAGGGGTCTTCATACTGTTTTCTCCCTACTTCCCCTGCTTGTGGTTGGGAATCTCAAATACTTTACCCCTCTTCCCTCCTTGGTGACATGACCCTGTTCAATCCCATGTGAGCTCTGAAGCCCCGTTGGAAATTCTGACTTGTTTAAGTTCTGAATTTTATGATTTCCAAAGTGCAAAACTTTTCAACCTGATTGTGTTGTTAAGGTATGCTTCGTCTTCAACATTTGCTGAGCTACTCTGGAGAGGACTGGGAGCCTTTAGAGTAGACATGTGCAAGAGAGAAGGTTTTGATTGAAATCCAGAAAAGGCCTGATTTTAAATTAAAATCTTACCTAGGATTTAAGATTCAAAGTTAATAAGAAGTCACTAAGTACTCAATTGTTTAATTTGAACCCTAATCAAATTCCTAATCACAAAATCTTAATTTCTGAACTAATTAGAGATGCTAAATTAAATAGTTATTGCTGAGACCCTTGTCCAGCTAAAATTGGGTCGAATTACCTCTCTTTCTCTCTTCATTATTTCTTTTTGTCATCAATTTTAATTTTTTCCATGCCTGCTTTCCTCCTCATCTATGCAGCTCTTAGCTCAAAGCCCACTGCCAATTACCATCTTTATCTAATTTTTCCTCTGTTTCTTATTGCGAGTTAGTTTAGTTAGATCGGCACTATCCTCTAATATTTTTCTTTACCAACTACCATATTACTGGGGCTTTAACTTTATAATCGTATCATTTGAACATGAAGTTTAAATGCTTTTTCACATGAGGTATATGTATTAATTTCGTATTATGGATTGTTAAATTTTTAAAAAATTTGCTATCTTTAAAACTGTACAAGGAGACAAATCCAATTAATTTATTACATAATAACATATGTGAATATACAGATATACTTGTCTATAGATTTATCTATGGTCATATCGTTTGCATGTGTGTACTTATTACCAATCCTGTGAAATTCCCTATTGTCATGTTGCAACTCACTCTCTGTGTGCATCTTATCCTTGTTTTTCTTTGTTATCTGAGTTTTCACATCTATCCTAAATTTCTCATTGGCTCTGTTTTTACTCCTCATAATAGCTCATGTTATAGAGTTGTAGTTGAGGACTTGAGGGCACTCGTCTCCCTTGATTCTGGTCCCTGTGTCATATTGTGGACTATATGGGAGGTGGGCTTGTGGGTGTTTTTTTGTTGATATGTTGCTGTTTGTGGTCTTTTGTATAATACACTTCTTATCCTACATTCTTTCGATTTCGATTGTTTTCCTTGATTCCATAGTTGAGCTTATTAGCTTTAGGCAATTGCTATGACTTCATTTGTGTAAATTTTCTCTACAGACTTGAAATTGTAAGATGTTATTGATGTTTGCTTGTGATTTTGGCAGGGTGTTGGAAACACTCTCAAACGACATTATGAAACATACTTACTAGAGTATGAATTGGCTCACGATGATGTTGATGGAGAATGCTGCTTGCTATGCCATAGGTATGTGCTTAAATTTTAGTATTGTCCATTAGTTTCATTAGTCATTATGTTATTGTGTTTTTTTTGCTTTCCGTTTGGAACATTTTTTCATTCATTCTCTACCACCTATTAACAGTAGCGCAGCTGGTGATTGGGTCAATTGTGGTATATGTGGGGAGTGGGCTCACTTTGGTTGTGATAGACGGCAAGGTCTTGGCGCTTTTAAGGTAAATATATTGTCTAATATAGTACACAGTAGTATGTTTTTATAATCTGCTAATAGTGGAAATGTACTTGGATTTTTACTTAGCCTCCAACATTCCAACAATGTGTCATCTTCGATTTTGCAGGATTATGCAAAAACAGATGGATTAGAGTACATATGTCCACATTGCAGCGTCACAAATTTCAGGAAGAAGTTGCACAAGCCCTCGAACGGGTTTTCAGAAAGTCTTGCGTATTCAAGACATGTGTGATACTCATATTTTCGAATTTCTTTTCATCCTTTTACCTAGGGGAGTACTTTTGCTCCCATGGTTGAAAAATTATTTCGATAATCCTGGGGAAGGAGTTATCAATTGAGGGATTTCTGGTGATATTTGAAAATGGACGATACACCAAACAGAGGAGGCAGGCAGGCAATACACAGAAAGCGGATGGAGAAACAGTGAGGCGAGGAGGAGGTGAAACACGAAAGCTTAATCTCAATATAACTTTAGTTTTGTTTTTTTAGCAGTCCTTTTTTCCTTATCAAGGGAGGCACCGTGAATGATGGCAGAGTTTATCCACAGGAATAGGAAATAGATCCCAGGAAAAAAGGTCTAGTGTAAAATAATTAGAGCATATGATTTGTATTTAGGTAGATGTGGCATTATCAAAGTGATGGATCATTCAATTCTTAATAGGAGTTGACATTGTTGTTCCTCTGTCTAACAACAGTGTAAAGTGCCTTATTATCATTTTTACAATTTTTGTCTCTGCCTTGCTTCTTTTTTCTTCTTCCCTAACGTTTCAGATGATGTGTGAACTTATAAACGCGTTTTGAGAACTTCACTGAAATATATTTCGTATAAGCATCTACTGCAACAGAAGATATAAACTCACTAAAATCAATGTTCAATATTTTTTTTTCTTTTTTTATTTTATTTTATATATTTGATCCATACAATACGAGAAATTAAAGTGTTAGCTTCTTAAAAACCCTATAAAAGGATGGCAAGCTTTAATCAGAGGCATGCCTAAGAGGAAGAACAGAGGAAGTGTAGGATGTTTCGAAACGAAGGAGGAGGAGATTGAGGCTATAAACATTCAAAACAATGGAGCTTAATTACCTTTCTTTGAATACCGAAACTTTTAATTGCCTCATATGCATGGATATTAGGCCAATAAATAACATCTTCCAACCCTACAAATTCACAAATAATCCTAGTATTACTACTACTACAACTACTTACTCCCACACTTTTTGTGTAGATTGTATTTCTAAGAACATTGATGCTAAGGTTCAAGAAAACATCACTTCTATCAAGTGCCTTGATGTCGATTGCAAGATGGAAATCGAGTTCGATTGTTGCATCAACATTATCCCCAAACTTGTTCTGGATAGGTTGGTATTTGATTGTGTTTATGTGTTTTACATAAATTTGAAAACATGACTAATGAAAATACTTGTATTTAATTTTACATGTTGAATGTTGGGTGTGTAGGTAGGAAGAGAGTTTGTTGAAATCGATGATTTTATCATCTACAAGTTTATACTGCCCATTCAAGGATTGCTCGGCAGCCCTCCTAGAGGCAGAGGAGGGCTCATGTGGGGTCGAAAAATCGACAAAGGTGAAGGTGGAGTGCCCACATTGCGAGAGAGAGTTTTGCACGAAATGCATCGTAGCATGGCATGGGATGGATTGTGAGGCATTTGAAAAATTAGAGGATAATGAGAAGGCTAATGAGGATGTTTTGTTTAGGAACCTTGCTAAGGATAAACGTTGGGTGAGGTGCCCTAGTTGTAAGTTCTACGTTGAAAGAATTGATGGATGTTCAGAATTGATATGCAGGTATGTTATTTATCATCAATAAATTTGTTATACGAAGTATATATTTGGGTGCACCTACATAACAAAACAAAACAAAAAAATTTATAATACTACCTCCGTTACATATTATTTGCAACGAATAGACATTTTTTCTTTTTACTTTCTGTCAGACCGTTGCAAATAATATGTAACGGAGGTAGTAATAATAATATAATACGAAGTAGTATAGTTACTTAAAAGTCATCCTAATAAGATTATAATAATACAATAGTGTAATAGTATGGTTACTCCGACCAATTTAATTTCATTCTATCAATCTATCATGCATTAACATTCAGAAAAACTGCAGGTGCGGTCACGTATTTTGCTGAGTGTGGATTATCCCTCTATGATGATGAGAAGAACATAGATGAATGCCAGTGTAATATCGATAAAGGTGAATTTGAGTGGCTTCTAAATACGTAGTATATAATTTCAGTTAAAGTTGGGATGATGTTATAATTTATTGATTCTTAATTCATCATCTTTTCATCTAAAACATTTGTTAAGATTAATTATAATATACTCGTTAGTCGTTACTTCATATATGTTATGACAGATTTATATTGAAAGATGTACATACAGACTTTTAATAATTATCTACTACGTATTTACCTTTGTTTTCATTTTTAAAAAATGTAAATATTATATTAACATTGGCTAAACATAGCTTATAGCCCGTTTATGTTATATTAAAAAAATGTAAATATCATATTAACATTGGCTAAATATTATATTCTACTACGAATCAAATAGATTAAATTAAAACATGTTATTATCAAGTGAATAAAGAATGTGTAATTTTAATCGGAAAATTAGCTAAACATAGCTTATAGCCCGTTTATGTTATTCAATATAATCTCAAAATTAAACTTGAATAAAATTCATCTAAAACAGATACGTATATACCTAAAACAACACAAATATATTATATAACCTAAATATTTAAATTTATAGTGTGATTGCTTATCATAATTTTTGTAAGAAAATAACAAGTATATTTTATGAAAAACATATGATCATGATTAAAAGTTTATAAATTACTTATTTCATGTAATATAAATAAAGAAAAATTACTTATTATCACCGTACAATACAGATGCTAATCTAATGGATTTACGAATAGAATATTGGCCTAAATATATTCATAATTAAATAAATCCAATGGATTTACAAAAGAATGTCTACTATAACTCATCTAACTGTAGCTATTTCCATGGATCATGGCAGAGGATGGTATTGCTAATGATTTTTTTACTATTCTCTCCAATTTACACAAATTGACATTTACCAAATTTGTCACAGTTTGCCAATGCATTTACTACGTATTTTGCTGAGAGTTTTTCATTACTTGATAAAGGGTAGATCACATTTTACATACGTCCTAAATTTATTATATTCATGTGAAATACAAAACCAAAATTATACTTGCTAGTTGCTACTCGTATGTTCCTTTAATATTGTGAAATACAAAACCAAAATCATACTTGCTAGTTGCTACTCGTATGTTCCTTTAATATTGCAACATGGGAGGAGTGTACAATATTGTAGTTGGTGGGTAAAAGGAAGACAAAAAAAGGCTAAAGGCATATTTACAAACTTATCCATGTGAGCCAAGCATTGGGTAATTGTAGTGTGAAAGGAAATGCTTGTTTCCTAAGATGGGTATAATATTGTAGTATTACGAAATTTCCTAAAAGGGTAAATGTTGCAATATTTAAGGAACAGAAGAAGTACGGAGTATAAATTACATATTGTATATTTTCAAGTAGATCAAAGTTCACAGCTAAGAGGTATTTGCTCGGTTGCTCTCCCATGTTGCAGGTTCTCATTCTTCCTGGTCACTTGTTTTCTCCTGCAATAAGTTCACTCATCAAATTAAGTGGAACATAAAATACATATACATCAATTACTTGGAGTTGACCTATTATAGCTACTAAGAGCAGTAAATCACTGGACAAAACCATACTAAGAAAAAAACAAGACAAAACCTTAACCAAAAAAAATGAACATATAAAATTAAACCACATTGCAAACTCTAAACTTAAAATTGAAGAACTGTCCCTATCAAGCCAGAGAGTTGCGCAAAAGAGCAAACCTTGTTGAGACCAACAAGGGCAAGTGAGGAGTTAACAATGTTGGTGATTGCTTGACATATGCATGCAACCACTGCACCCCATAAAAACGCAACTTGCAACATAGAGAAACCATCAGGAAAAAAAAAACGACAGAAAAGCATATACTAAGAGCAGAAAGAGTAAGAATGAGAATCAAACCATTTTGAGTGCAGACGTCTTGGCCAGAAAGGCGGTCAGTTCACAGTGTAAAAGGCTTATAGTATTCCCTGAAATGGACAGAAATTTTGTATTTCTCCCATATGAGAAAAAACTTTGAAACCTTGCTGCGCTTGGTCCTGGGGCAACTTCGAGATGACAGAACTCAATCATCAATCAAATATGTTCATTTCGTTGATCATACATCCATGGAAGATCGGCATCTAAAGGATGGTTTAAGCAAAGCTTTAGATTTTATATCATCCAATTTCAACAGATCCCACCATGTCTGTTGTCCTTCAATCCATTCCAGAGCAGGAACTACTTCTTTAAAATCATCCGTACAGGAGAATGGAAGGCGCTTCAGATTTGGACAGTCCATAACTGTTAATGACTCAAGTGATGAACAAACTAATTGACCCTTATAGATGTTTTTCAATTCAGGCAACGAGGTAAGAACTAACTGCTTTAACTGAGGGAATTTAACGACAGCACGTTTTCCTTCATAATAGCAGCAATCCTCAACATCATCTACAATTAGCTCGCTCAGCTGAGCACATTCTTCAACTTCTAAATATACAAGGCATTCAAGATTTGGCATCCAACCCGGAAATAGAAGCTTCTCAACATCATGGCATCTACTGATGGTACATATTTCTAAGCTTGAAAAAATTTCAGCTTGTTTTATATAACCGCAAGCATGGTTGGGATTCACAATATCAGATAGGCTATGAAAACCACTGCAATTCTCAAGGTATAATTCCTGAATGTCATATGGAAGAACAATTTGTTCTTGCCCTCGACCACTCAGGGTACAGCCATGCAGGGATACAGCTCTGTTGTATGATCTCTTTGGTCTTATGCTTAACTGACGACCAACTTGTAGATGAAAGCATTCTAAAGTGCTCCAATGCAGAGACCTTACATAACTACTCAAGTCAAAAAGATTGCCAAAAGTGGCATCAAGAATTTCCAATGATGTCAAATTTTGTAGCTCTTGAATGATGCCTTTAACATGGCATGATAGTCTTTTCAATCTGGACAGGACAGGCAAGATTCCCTTGGGTAAATAATTTGGTTCTGGAATAGAGGATAGGTTGAGCTCTTTAAGCCTTTTTAACATTTCAAGAGAGCTGGGAAACTGCTCAATTGCAGTCCGAGAGAGGTCCAAAAACTCTAATTTATGAAGCTTTGACAGTAGGGGCACTTGTTGCAATTTCTGACAACAACTAAGATCTAAAACTTGAAGCTCTTGCAAGGCACTGAAGGAACTGGGCAATCTAATAATGCAAGTATCAGATAGACTCAGAACACGAAGGCCACGCATGTTTGAGAAAAATGATTCTGGGATAACCTCAAAGGGGTTGTGTTGCAAAAGTAAGGTTGAGAGATTGGTACAGTTGAGGGAAGTACTCAATGGGATCAGTGAAATTGACGAATTAATCAAGGAAACAGCATGGAAATTTCCACAGAACTCCAACCCTGATGGTACGCCAGCTTTCACCATGAAGCGATCTCTAGAAACAGAAAGAGCCATACGCCTAACAAGGCCATGCATCTTAATGCTCCCTTTATGTTGACAAGCTTCGAGCAAACATGAGTTGAGAAGCTTGTTTATTATGGAATGGCCCAAGTCGTACTGTGCCTGCAATGACAGCACATCATCTATGAGCCTCTCTCCAATCCAAAGACGTATCAACTCTTCTTTATTGATGGCATAACCTTTGGGGTATAATGCAGTATACAAGAAACAATGCTGCAACTTGATGTTGTACAATCTATCATAAGACAACTTCAATTGACTGAGCACATTCTCCATCTGAGCTGGTCCCATAGTAAAGGGATCCATAGTCTCAAGGACTTGGCTCCACTGAGAAGCATGAACCACCCTCTCCATGCTGTTGGCCAATCCAGTGACAGCAAGAGGGAGACCTGCACACTCCTTATACACAAGCTTCCGAACATAGGACAACTGTTTGGAATCCAAAACACTATATCCACCTATGCTATGGTGTAACAGCTGCCAGGTCTCTTCCTCTGAGAGTGACTCAACTTTAATGACTTTTTGGCAATGAAGCATGCGACACACATCAACTAGCCGAGAAGTGACAATCAGCTTGCATTTCTTGGGAATGCCAACATCCTCTCTACGGAATTCTCCCCACAAATCATCAAGGAAAAGTGTGCACTTGTCACAGCGAGACAGGAAGGCATATAACATGGTTGCTCTTCTATTCTCATCCTTATCACCTTCAAGATCAAGCCCAAATGCACCAGCAATTTTCTGCTGCAATTGGTACACTGTGAAATCCAATTCGACAGAGACCCAAGCAATAGCATGTCTATCAGCAGAAGAGGATGTAAGTCGGGTATGGAGCTCCTTTGCGAGAGTAGTTTTCCCAATCCCACCCATCCCATAAATTCCAATGGCAGTAATCTCATCATCCTTTAACCAACCCCTTATCTTATCAACACACCCAGAGTTGATGCGCAAGGATACCTGCACTTTCCTGCGCTTGTTTTGAGGTTGAAAATGCACAGAGTTCATTTCAGATCGCTTATCAACAGTCTCATACCCTCTATTGTTTCTTCCATCATCCCACAATACACCATGGAAGTTCCTTACTACGGCCAATATTGAATCAAGTATAGATACTATCAAAGGCATCTTGACAGCACTTGGATCTACAGAAACAAGAATATACTCTGTCATTGCTTTTCTTGACTAAGCATCTAAGCAACAAATTAAGCTAAAAACTTCATATCTAATTTATCTGAATGAATAATCAAAGCATTCTTTTAGAATTTACCACTCAATGTTACAAATGGAAAAAAGCTACAAGAATCCACTTATAACGTATTAATATGGTTAGAAAGTTGTTTCATTGATGAAACACACCATCAAGGAAAGACATATCTATTTCTGTAACTGCAAGGAGACAAGGACCTGATTAGAGTCCAGCCTTGACTCAGCTCACCACTAATTAGACACGAGCTCGTGCTTGTCAAGCTTGGAAAATTTAGGCTCAACTTACCTTTGAACTTGAAGGAAGCTCATGGCTCAAGCCAAGATCAAGTAACTAGGTATTGTTAAGGCGTCAACCAAATACTACTTCCAGTTCGCAGTATTACAACCTGACCTTTTGCTGATGTCTCAATCTATAACTAATATTAAAATAACAACCGCTGACATTATCAATCTCCAATATTATACACATGTCCAACTCTCATTTCAAATTTTCCCCCCTAAATTAATTGTTAGACATCATTTTCTTAACTCATTTTTTTTCCCTTTAAAATTGACTGGTTTTTTGAGTGACTATTTAGCTTTCAAAAATAATTACTCCTTATTAAGGAATTAAAGAGTACTATACAAGTTTTCACCTTCCCAAATAATATTTTCAATGCCCCTTCTTTCTTCCTCCATTGTCAAAACACTGTCTACTAGTTTTATAGCTTCCTTCTACATTCTGTTTTGATTCTTCTTTTTATCTATTTAGTAAATCGTACATAGCACGGGAATAATCTAGTAATTTTACTATTTGACTCTCTTGTTCACAAGTCATAAACTTCAATGCTTAGTAATACACAAGTCTTGCACTGATCAAGCGAAGGTTGTGTAGCTGATGTACAAACACAATAATTTTGTATACACAAGTCATGCCTTGATCAAGCCAAGGTTATGTAGCTGATGTGTAGTTCAACTCATTGATCACTATCATCCCAATAGCAAATTGTGAACTAACCCTAATGCAACACTTTCATAAATAGTAACTTCCTTCTACATTTTAGTATTCTTCTCCCCACCCATTTAGCCTAATTATTTTTTTTAAAAAAAAAATCTAAAAAAATAAGCATTCCTTCCCCTCTCTCTCTCTCTATTGCAACATTTTTTGTTTTTCATGCTTACCAATATGGAGTACTTAACTTTAATTGTTAATATCATATAGTAAAGTATACATTAAAGCATGTTTAACAAAATTTCATATGATTATGATTTTCTTTAAGTATAAATCACAAATGTAATTAAAATGCAGTGTGTGAATAGTGTAAATAGTAGAACTATTGCAAGTAAAAATAATGGATAAAGTATTATGCAATATGATTTATTGTGTTGGATTAGTCACAAAACTTCCTAAGCATTTCAAGCTAATCAGAACAATATTTCAATCACTAATATCATTGATTAGAGTCACAAAGTTAGATAGTATGATTGTTAATCAAGATAAATCTAACAACATCCCACGTCATTATTTTTCTTTTAAAGTATAAATAAAATGGATTTAACAAGATCCCACGTCATTATATTCAAATTTAAGAATAAATACTATGAATAGTGTAAAATTCAAAGTGTTGCAAGTAAAAAAAAAAAGAGTACATCATTATATCAAAGGCTTTATACTTTTTCATAACCCTGTATCTTTTATCTTCCTATTAGGGCCTGTTCTCATTGACTGAACTCAGCTGAACTGAATTTAATTGACCTGAGCTGAACTGAAATGAATATTTTATAAGAGAAGAAAATTAGTAGCTGAGCTGAGCTAAACTGAGCTGAACTGAATTGAACTGAACTAAATTGAATTTCAACATAGAGAAATAGAGAACATGCCCTTAGTCTTGGATTCTTTTTATTTTCACATTACATAATCCATTTTCCACACTGACGATATCAATGTTTTCACACAAATTTTTCTTTCCTACCCAAAAAGTGGAAAGAGGTACTCAATTTATATATTTTTTTTATCACTTTTTTTTTTTATCAAATTTTTTTTAATTGTTTTGTTCTACAGTTAATAGAAGATTAAAAAGAACGGAAGGAGTATTAACAAACATTATTAATCATACCGATACACTTATAAAAAAAAGACTCGTAATAGAGCTAGTAATGGGGATTTAAGAAAAAAGAGTGAATAGTGGAGATTTCAGGCTAAAATAGGGGATCACTCGCTTTCCCTTAACCAAAATTTAATGAACACAACAACAATTTTTAAAATCAAATAAGATAATCCATTAACAGTTAATATAGCTAAGAATTGAAGTATGAAAATAATTACAGTATTAAAAGAAAATGAAAACAAGTAAAAATGGGATAGAATTAAAAACCTGTTTCGACTCTGCTTAATGTATCACTTAAAACGAAGACGCGGTTGAATGAGTCAACTTTTAAAAATCTTCACTCAAAATCTTGTGGTTCTGGATCTGTATTCTTCTATCTTTATAGTCTGTAGGTAGCCGACAATCCATTAATTAATGACGTGAAAGACGGTAAAGTAGAAACTTTATACTCGGTCCTTATTTTTTTTAATACTCCCCATGTGTTTTAATATGTGTTGATCCCGTCAAAAATATGTGTTGACAAAAAAATTGATGATTAATGAATAGAGATGGTCATTGGATGATATTGAAAATAACAGCCCATTTATCAGATCGGACCAAGTTTTGGGTTGAAATTTATTGTCCAAATCTGCCCAAATTAGTC
Organism: Chenopodium quinoa; assembly: GCF_001683475.1. Lineage (NCBI taxonomy): Eukaryota > Viridiplantae > Streptophyta > Magnoliopsida > Caryophyllales > Amaranthaceae > Chenopodium > Chenopodium quinoa. Next base: position 520,219 of record NW_018742881.1, read on the forward strand.
GGTCTATATGGGCTTTTTAGGCCATACAATAAAAAATCAATTAAATTTGCATAAATTGTTTTCTCAAGTCCGTCAAATTTTCAAAAAATTCGGACTAAGCTCAGGTCGGAAAAAGTCAAAAGCGTACGGGCTCACTTTGATCAGGTTTATATATGAGTGATTTTCAATAAACACTGTACGTTAAAAAAAGAAATGAAAATTATATTTAAGAACTGTATAGAGACGGAGGGAATAATATTTTGTTGGATTCGCTCTATTGTATACGAAGTATTTCAATATTAAGTTTTTATTGTAAAATATTTATATGGAAATGTAGCTATTTACTCCGTATGTTTTAAGACGCATCTTGAAAATCGTAAAAAAGTCAAATAGAGCAAAAAAAAAAGGGGACAAGGGGGAAAACGTTACACTTACTTAAGTTATGACCTGTTCTCTTACGTTGAAATTCAATTCAGTTCAGTTCAGCTCAGTTCAGCTCAGTTCAGTTCAATTCAGTTCAGTTCAGCTTAGTTCAGTTCAGTTCAGTTCAGTTCAGCTCCTCAGTTCAGTTCAGCTCAATTCAGTTCAGTTCAGCTGAGTTCAGTCAATGAGAACATACCCTTAGATAGCTAGGGTTTGTTCTCTTTAGCTTAATTTCAGTTCACTTCAATTCCTAATTTTCTTATCTCATAAAATATTCAGTTCAAATCGCCTCAATTTAGTATATTAGAATAGGTTGAAACTAAATTTTTTTTTGTAAAAACTAAAAATTAGTGGTTGTGGGTAAAAGAAAAATAGTGGGGTGAATAGATTATTGAAGAAAATGAATATGAGAGAGAAAGGTAGTAATGGGTTTGTAACTTTAATTTGTGTGGGGATTGTGAGAGAAAAGATATACTCCCTCCATTTTTATATACTTGCTCCATTCTCTTGGGCACGAATGTCAATGCTAATCTTTGATCAATAATATCTTTAATTATCAATAAGTATAAATTCTAACAATTGAAATTTAATAATCTATTCATTGAGGTGATTCCAACAAGTACCCAAACGACTATATTTTTTCTTATGTATAAATCACAAACATTAGTCAAAGTAAGACGAACAAATAGTGTAAAAAATAGAAATGGAGCAAGTATTTAAAAACGGAGGGAAATGGAGGGAGTAATATTAAAACGTACTCCCCTCCATTTCGTAATAATCGTAACACTTTCTGTTTACATATGCTTTCATAATAATTGCAATACTTTTTTTTTTTGGTAAGAATTCATTACACTATTTTGTTATTTATCTCTCTAACTAACCCCACTTTCAATTGTTTTTTTGCGATAGTTTTCTAAATCTTCGTAAATTGCGACGGCTATAAATTGTCGTAAGTTTATTTTAGCGACAAAATACAATACTATCGTTGAAATTAGTAAAACTGTCGTAATTATTTTTTACGACAGCCAAATTGTCGTAAAAATGAAATTTTACTACAATCCTCATTACAACAAACTTATTACAGCGGTTGACTGTCGTAACTATTTTTTGCGACGGATTTTGGCTGTCACAAAACTGTTGATTTCTTGTAATGCAACTTACCTTACTCAAAATTAGATTATTTGAGGTTGTTATTTGCAGCAATTCGAGCAAAACAATGGAGTTTTTCTCTTCAATTTAAAAAATTCAAGGGTTGCTAGGAAGAATAGAGGAGTGAGAAAATCTAATTGGAAGAGGAAATGGGTAAAGAAGAAAGAAAAGGGATTTATTTGGTGGGTTTATAGTGATTTAGGTAGGTGGGATGGCAACATGTTGATGGGGTGGTGGTGTCAGCGGCTGAGAGGTGGTTTTAATGGCGGCTAGGTGGTGATGTTGGTGGTTGGGGTTGGTTAATTAGGCTGCGGTTTTAGTGGTTTTGAGGAGGCAGGGAGGGGGTTTGAGCACGTGACCCCCACGTGAGGGTCAACGCCGAAAAACAAGGTCAAAGCCCTTGAAATCGGGTTAAGGTGTTATTTTGCAAAAAATAAAAAAAAAAAAAAATTTAGGTGTGTTTTTAGAAGAAAATTTTTATAAGGTGTTTTTTCAAAAAAAAGTTGTTATAAAAGATGGTTTCTGACAATTTTTCTAATAAATTATTAATTTTTTTTTTTTGTTACATTATGACTTTATGGTTTTCAATGCACATCTTTGATTGATTCTATTTGATTTATTTCGTGTAATATTATAAAAATGGATTTTTGAGAAATCTTTTCTAGAAGAATATATGAAAAGCATGCATCTTCTCCCTCCTTTTCTTTCAATTTGTTACCTTTTGACTTTTGGGGAGGGCAGTGAAATGTTGGTGTCCATATTATGAAATACCAACAACGCTCTCCTTGATATTTTTTTTTTAAATTAAAAATATGCATGTTCTTCAAAAAAAAAAAAAAATGGTATAATATAATATCACTAAATGTAAAAATTATAGTACTCCGTAATTGAATATAAAAAATTATCTATTAAAACAATTCCAACAAGTATTCATATTCTTATAATTTGTCTTACATTTAAAACATTAACATTAATCAAAATAAATTAAGTAAGTTAATTGTGTAAAAATTCAAAATGTTTTATTTAGAAAAATCAACTCAAACATGGGAGTAACAAAATTTAAAGCTATGGTCTTTATTAAAAGGGGGGTGCAGGAAAAGTATACTCTTCCTCTTGTCCATATGTGCGAACTCGTTCCTGTTTACTTCTTTCCCTTGTCTTCAATTTCAATTACAGTCGTTAAATAAATAGTGTAAAAGTAAAAAAATATTGCCAAACAAATTAAAAAAAATTTAGAGTTGACGAAGAAGACTCGACTAATTATATCGAAAAAAAATCATAAAGACACTAACAAACCTTTTTGTGGTCATTTCATTTCTGGGTTTTTCTTTATGAAGCTGCTTATTACATTCCTCTTCATTTCCCAGAACGAACCAAGCAGAAGATAACTTTTCAGTATTCACTTGTAATCAAGCAGTAAAAAAGTGATGATTTCATACTGTACTAACCTATATATATAAGTACAAAGTAATTATCACTACTAATTTTACCTTTATATACTATTAACTCTTCTCTTTATTTGGCAATCATATAATCTGTCAGGTTAGAGGGAACACTACTTATCTTTTGGGATCCTACTGGTGGTGAAGTTGGCTGTAACAACCTCGAATTTTGGTGAGTTTCTTATCTGATCTAATTTGATTTGATCTGCATATTTTTCTGGTATTACATTGATTTGTACACTACTGCATCATTGGTTTTGGTTCCACTAATCTTGGATATGAGTGTTACAATACATTTTTGTTTTGTCAGATCCTTTGACTAGATCTGTTTTATTAGTGCGTGTTTGTCGGTCGTCTTAGCCTTAGGTGTAGTCCTCAATCAGGCGGCTGATGCACGCACCAAGGCTAGCTTGGTCAGCCCATCGAAGAGATGGGCTGGCACAAGCTAAGTGTTCATTTGATTCGTGAACTCCTAGGCCCCAGCTAGCCCATCTTGGATGAACCAACTCTAGCCGAAGTTTTATGTGTTATACCCTGTATTCTTGTTATTATATAGTTACTGAGTATATTTTTTTAATAAGAAAAAACTAGATTGGGTGTTTTGATGACAGAACTTGATTAATTGGTTAGATTAGTAGGTGATATTTTACTCGATTTTGTCAGAATTTTATTTATATTCTTTTTTGAGAAAGTTGTGATTGTCCTAGCTTGATCAGTAGGTTAGTGGGTGTGTACTTCAGTACTTGTGACAGTCTCAATCGAATTAAACTTGATTAGCAGGTTAATTAGTCTAGTTAATGACTTAGCTTGTTGGTGTTATGGTGTACCGACCTTAACTATTGGCCCATACCTGATTAGTAGATTAGGTTAAATGGTGGATGTGTTATCAATAATTTGTGTTAGAGGTAGCAAGCCACAAAGTTGTACACGATTACAAAAACAGGCTTTGAGTTTCAAGTTTGGGTTGTGATTCTTGTGAAAGAACAGTGTAGACAATCAAGATGAGGTCGACGAAAGGGTGCAAACTTGATTACTAGTTCATGGCTTAATCATCAAAAATTCTGTTGGAGTTCAAGTCCTGCTTCAAACTGGAATTGCCTTTCAGTTTTCACTAGAGGTGTCTAAAGTTGACCCGATCCGATCAAACCCGATTATTAACCGACCCATCTGAACCTGAAAAAATGGTGACCCTGACCTGACCTGAAACCAACCCTAGACCCAAGTTGAACCGAGTATGTGAGACCCGAACCCAAACATGAACTAACCTGGAGATGACCCGATCCGAATGTAACCCGTAAATTATTGACCTAAACCGAACCCGATTTGAACCGAAATTGATCCAAAACCGTTTTAACCCGTCAAAACCCGAATTTAACTCGACTTGTTACTAACCTGACCTGTATTTAACCCGACTTGTTCCTAACCTAACCCGAATTTAACCCAACCTGTTACAAACCCGACCTAGAATCAACCCGACTTGTTATTGACCTGACCCAAATTCAACCCGACTTGTTATTGACCCGACCCGAATAATACCAGACCTATTTTTAACCCGACCCAAAAAGTTCAACCCGATCTGTTACTAACCCGACTCGAAATAAACACGACTTGTTATTGACCCGACCTAATTTAACTTCAACCCAATTTGTTCCTAACCCGATTTCAAATCACCTTAAATGCAACCACCTTATTATTGTTGATCAAAGCAATTTGTGTAGGGAGACCAAGTTGGTACATGCCAGCAAAAGAAAGGAGCATCATCCTCAAATTTAAGAGTTATATATAGTATATATTTGTTGTATGGTCAAAGGAGATAATTATCTTCCTAAATTATAGACTATAGTTCCCTAGTATATTGCCATATATATTATAGTCAAAGGAAATAATTAGCTTGATAAAAATGATAATTACCCTAACCCGTTTTAACCTGTGAAAACCAAATCAAACCCGACCTATTGCTCACCCGACCCGAATGTAACCCGACCCAAACCCACTAAGAAGTATGACTCGATGTGACCCGACTAAAGCATGACCCAACCCAAACCCGACCCACATAAGTTATGGAATTAATCGGAATTGACCCGACCCACATAGGTTATGGAATTAATCTGAATTGACCCGACCCACATAGGTTATGACACTAATCCGAATTGACCCGACCCACTCTTACCGACCCAAACCCATTCCGTTTACCCGAATTGACAGCTCTACCCGAAACCTCCAAAATTTCTTAAAAAGCGTGGATATTAGTCTTCAATTTCGGTATTTTTTTACTTTTTTTCACGCGGAAATAAAAATTGCCTAAATGTTTACCATGATCCCTAATACCCTCCGCGAGTCTAATTGGCTGGGTGGAACCATCCAATTTGCCTTTAAACGACCAATTGACCGGTTTACAACTTGCACGAATTTATATGACCCCGAAATGTATCCCTTGATATCTCAATGATTTTCGACACCGAGCCCCAGCCCGAAACAATCGAAATTTCTTAAAAAGCGTGGATATTAGACTTTAATTTTGGAATTTTTTGAATTTTTTTCGCCCGCTTATAAAAATTGCCGAAAAGTTTACCATGGTCCCTAATACCCTCCAGGAGTTCGATTTGGTGGGTGGAATCATCTAATTTGCCTTTAAACGGCCAATTTACCAGTTTACAACTTGCACCGATTTTATTCACTCAAGCCTACCACGAACATTTATGACAACATATAATGATTATTTATTGTTCCAAACGACAATATATGACACCGAGATGTTCTCTAAAATCTTATTTCTTTTTGACATCGGAACGAACCCGAAACCTTCTAAATTTCTAAAAAAGCATGGATATTAGCCGTCAATTTTGGAATTAAAAATTGCCAAAATGCTTACCATGGCCCCTAATACCCCCCGAGATTCCAATTGAGTGGGTGTGGAACCATCCAATTTTCCTTTAAACAATCAATCTACCGGTTTATAACTTGCACCGATTTCATTAACTCAAGTCTACCACGAACATTTAAGACAACAAATAATGATCATATATGGGTCAAAACGACATTATATGACCACGAGATGTATTTCCTAGAATTTCTAGAATTTTAGACACTAGGCCCCGAAACCTCCAAAATTTCTAAAAAAGTGTGGATATGCCTTCAATTTTTGGAATTTTTTGACTTTTTTTCGCTCGGTGATAAAAATTTCCGAATTTTTTACCATGGTCCTTTCCCTCCGAGAGTCCAATTGGGTGGATGAAACCGTCCAATTTGCCTTTAAACGGCCAATTTATCGGTATACAACTTGCATCGATTTCATTAACTCAAGCCTACCACGAACATTTATGACAATATATAATGATTATATATGATTCCAAACGGCATTATATGACCCCGAGATGTATCCCTTAAATTTTCGAGGCTTTTCGACATCGGGCCTCGAAATTTTCAAAATTTCTCAAAAAACGTGGATATATATTAGCTTTCAATTTTGGAATTTTTCGACTTTTTTTCGCCCAGAAAAAAAAGTTGCCAAAATGTTTACCATGACCCCTAATACCGTTCGGGAGTCCAATTGGGTGGGTGGAACCATCCAATTTGCCTTTAAACGACCAATTTAACGGTATACAACTTGCATCGATTTCATTAACTCAAGCCTACCACGAACATTTATGACAACATATAATGATCATATATGGTTGTAAACGTCATTATATGACCGCGAGATGTATCCCCTAGAATTTCAAGACTTTTCGACACCGGGCTCCTAAACCTCCAAAATTTCTTTAAAGCGTGGATATTAGTTTTCAATTTTGTAATTTTTTGACTTTTTTCGCCTGGAAAGAAAAATTGCCGAAATGTTTATCATGATTCCTAATATCCCCCGGGAGTCCAATTGGGTTGGTGGAACCATCGAATTTGCCTTCACAGTTCACACTACCAATTTACCGGTTTACAACTTGCACCGATTTCATTAACTCAAGCCTACCACGAACATTTATGACAACATATAATGATCATATATGGTTGCAAACGTCATTATATGACCCCGAGATATATCCCCTAGAATTTCAAGACTTTTCGACACCGGGCCATGAAACCTCCAAATTTCTTAAAAAGCGTGGATATTAGTCTTCAATTTTGTAATTTTTTTGACTTTTTTTCGCCCGCAAAGAAAAATTGCCGAAATGTTTACCATGGTTCCTAATATCCTCCGAGAGTCCAATTGGGTTGGTGGAACCATCCAATTTGCCTTTAAACGACCAATTTACCAGTTTACAACTTGCACGAATTTCATTAACTCAAGCATACTATATTTAACTGAGGTGACTAATACGTAAAAGTCAACACCGGAATTTCAGTGTTGACCACCAAGAAAACTCACCTAAGTACCCCCTAAAAACATAATACTATTTAAAAGGTCATTTTTTTTTTCAAAACTTTTCACTTAAAAGGTCATTTTTCACAAATTTCTCATATATCTACTTTAGTTACACAAGTATTAACTAATAAACTAAATTGTGAAAATTTGACATCTAGATACATACTATACATTATACTAAAATGAATCTAACAAGATCACTAATGATAATTATGTATATTTAGAAAAGTAACAACATTCGGTCAAAGTCTTTTTTTTAGCTTTGTCCAATGATGAATAATAAGTGAGTAAAACAAAAAAAGAATGGAAGAGTTAAGATAATCTACTATTATGCTTATGTCTTACTTTTGAAAGATGAAATCAGTTCTTGGTTTTCATTTTAGACTTGATTAAATATGTGTGTATTTTAAAGATAAAGAGTGTATCAAGGCTAAGAAAATCATAGAGTGGAGAATCACAAAATTGTTCCAAGGATATTAGGAACTTAGTGATATGGTAAAGATGAGGTTAGCATCACTCTCACACACGATCATGCATTAAAGGGGGGATAAATGTGTCCTATAATCTATACTTCTATTCATGGAATAATGTAATGTTGATCAATTTTGGCTTATTTGCTTAATTAGCTATAAAAAGCTAGCTAAGCTGACATCCACAGTACCTTTAATGCAATGTGATTTGAGCTATCTATTGTTTCAGAGTTAATTGGGGAAGCTCAAGTGCTTATAATATTTGGACATCATAGTACATTGAAATATTATTTGACGGTTGTTACTGCTTGAGGTGTAAAAATAATGGATGTAATAATGGGGATATTGCCAACGGTTATTGAGTTCGCGAAACCATATGTGTTTGTGGACTCGAGTCACGACAAGCTGAAAGTCTTGCTGCAAGAACTGGGGTACAGAGTTGAAGACATGGATGAGCAAGCAAGAAAAGAAGAGGCAAATCCTGGGAAGAAGCGCAAGAGGGTGGTGGAGGCCTACTTAAAGGATACCACAGAGTACATAAGTTTAGCACAGTCGTTGTTGGCCAGAAGCCATGGGAGGCAGTGGAGAATTAAGCGAATGAGATATGTCCCGTGTATTGAGCGATACCACAGGGAAGGGCGGGATCTTCTGAACAAGGGGAGAAGTTTGGTGGATCAAGGCCTGACTTGCAATGAGGTTGTAAGGCGTGGGGTGAAACTAATTGTTGAAGAAGACCAGTACATGGGCGAGACATTTCGTGGGCACGCAGCATCTGCTCTAACAGCCATGAGAGAAGGGGGGTTTTGGTGCATTGGTATTTACGGCTATGCAGGGGCAGGTAAGACTAATCTAATGAAGCACCTTTACAATGAAATCTACGACAATCAGTATTTCAAGGCGGTGTTTTGGGCTAAAGCTCCAGATCCTGATTCTAATGGTAACTATAACAAGGCCGTGCAGACCTGTGTGGCACAAGGAATGTGGGTTGATTTAGGAAATGGTGCTGCTCGCGATGAGGCTAGAGATGCAGGTAAGATAATGGCAACATTGGAAAGACTTGGGGAGATAGAAGGCCCGGGTCCTATAGTTTACTTCTTAGACAATGTGAAAAGGGAGTTCTTAGCTTATGAACTTCTAGGAATACCAGCTAAAGGAAACTGCATTCTGGTATTTAGTACACTGTCCAAGGATGTATGTAACAGAATGAAGTGTGACCTTAACCTCAAGATGGAACTCCTGGGCGAGAAAGAAGCCCAGGAGTTGTTCTTGCATGAAGTTGGATGCAGTGATACGGGCAATAGTCGAGTGCTGTCAAATCACGATAAGGAAATCCATCGAATTGCTGTCGAAGTGGCAAATCAGTGTGCAAGAATGCCGTTGGCTATTATAATCATAGCGCGGTCTATGACCAAGATTGATAACCTTCCTGAATGGAGAAACCGAGTCAATGAGCTCATGGGTACTATTGCTACCATCCACGGCGATGAGAATAAGATAGTTGAGCAGCTCAAATTTGGGTACGATTGCTTGAAAGAAGAGATTGTAAAGCAATGCTTTCTGGCTGCCGCTACTTTGTTGATAGATGATCGTCAGGCTTCCAAGGCGGAAATCATAGACCAGTGGAAAATGGAAATGCTAATTGGCGTGGACCGACCAGCTGAGTACGTTGATGATCAGGGTCATGTTATATTGAACCAGCTTGAAAGGTTGTGTTTGCTTCAAGTAGTGCCTGATGACCGTCAAACAGTCACCATGAACAAGTGGATTTGTAAAATGGCGACATCAGTACTAAGCTGATGGTTGAAACTCAAGATCGGTTTATGTAATCAATCAGTGTTGTTTGTTGATTAGTTGTACCGTTTTACTTATCTCCCATTGTTGCAACTTGCAAGTATTCACTACCTAATTTGATTACTAACGAGAACCTTATTATCCTTGATTATGTAATATATATTATTAATGCAAGTAGCGCCTGATGACCATCAAACAGTCACCATGAACAAGTGGATTTGGAAAATGGCCACTAAAGTTTCCCGAACTAAGCACTTCGGTTAGTACTATTGTTGTACTAAGCTGATGGTTGAAGGCTTGAAGCTAGTAATTGGTTCAGTAATTTTTTTGATTAGTTGTACCATTTTACTTATCACCAATTGTTGCAAGTATTGACTATCTAATTTATCCTGATTGTGTGTAATATCATCGCAGTAAAATATTTCTAAATTTACATAGGTCATGTTGGGTAAAAAACTAAAAGCTAAATTTGATTGTGTTAGTTGATTTTGACTAGTTGATTGTTTAACTGATTTGACTAATTTATTTTATTACTATTCTTGATTATATAAAAGTATTTGGTGAATAGTTAATTGTTCAAAGTTGTTTGAGTGTGTGAAATGACCAATAAACTAATTATGAAGGTAGCTACGTAGTTCAAGATTTTAATTTAAATGGGAATAAAATTTTCATTATACCATAAGATATTGAATAAACTAATTGAAAAAAGAGTTTATTATTTAGTGGAATAAACTCATAAAATAAGCGTATTTAATTTAATAAAGGCGGGTTGTGTTGTGTTGTGTTGTGTTGGGTCCGATCATGTCATGTCTTATCACGCTTCACCCAAATAAAGGCGGCCCAGATTCGACCCATGGCCCACACACATAGTATCGTGTCGTGCTTTTTTCGTGTCGGTCCGACCCAGTGCCATCAACTAGAGTATTATAGCTTTAACCCCGCTGTATATACTAATATACTCAATTGTTTTGCTAAATGAAAAGACTAATCTATTCTCAAAAAAAAAAAAAAAAAAAAAATGAAAAGATTACAGAGGATTTTGCATATCAGCAAATGTGAACTTAGACATGGTTGCAGAAAAGAAGAAAAAAAACGCGGTTTCATAGCTCAAACATTTACAATCTCATAAATAATTCAATGATTTCGCTCCAACCAATAACTAATTTTACGTTATATCTAATTGCGCTTCGAGGCGCTCTAGTTTAATAATTTAATTAATTAGTCAATTGGCACGCAAATACGCAATGCTTGGCTATACTATGAACTTAAATTTAACAAAGCATATGGTTGCAACTTGCAAACTAGCAACATGGCAGCCTAGCGACCTAGGGGTGTCAAAACCGAATCGAAAAAAATTATCCGTTTTGAACTGTAACCGATCCAATTTGATCTGAGAAATTCAAGACCCAAATCCGGTCTATAACCGAACTGAACTCAACCCGAATCTGAACTTGACCCGTCTAAATTTAACCCGGCACCGATTTGATCCGACCTGAACTCAACCCGAATTCAATGTGACCCGACCTGAACTCAAACCGAACCGATTTGACCGGACCTGAGCTCTACCCGATTCGAAATTGACCCGAAAAATAATCGATCTTAATCCGATATGTTTTGACCCGAACTGATATTAACCCGATTCGATTTTAGCTCGATTTTATTTTTACCCGATCCGAATTTAACCCGATCCCATAATTAATTATTTACTTTTTTATTCAAGTTCTTATACTATATATTTACTAATTATTAATAAGTTAACTTTTTGACTGCAAAGAAATAATCCAGAGTCTTAAGTTTACTTCATGTACATATCAATTATATTAATTTACTTTCTAAGCTTTAATAAATGTCACAAGATCTAATAAACCTAAACATTAAGCGGGAGTTAATCGATTTGCTTGTAAAGCTCTAGTTAAATGTTGCCTAAAGCCTATTGTCATTTTTAATGAATTTCCTCCCATTCTGTTATATTTTATGAACTAATAATTCTTTTCTCTAACACCTACAACCAATTATATCAATATAAATCACATTACTACTAGTCTGATGCAACCTATAAGAAACAATTATGAAAGCAAAATAATTAAAGTTTTAAAGGATATATCAAGCGCTTACATTTGCATTATAATAATTAAATATATTACATATACATAATCCAATGATTCAAACTTAGGTATTTTTCAGTAGTTTCATTTTCATATACAAAATACGCTGCATATAATATCATTGCAATGTTTCGACTCCAATAATATGTTATGGATACCGCTTCCTCAAAAATAACAAAAGCCTTGCACTTCCAAAAAAAATTTCAACCAAACACAAAAAGGAATTGAACCGAAATTGACCGAACCGAAATCATCCGAACTGAAATCAACCCGACCCAAATTCATCCGATCCGAAGTTACCCGGCTAAACCTGTTTTAAACCCGATCCAAATATATCCGAACCGAAAGTGAATCGATTTGAAGTTGACCCGACCCGTATCCGACCCGGACTCGAAAGACCATGATCTGAATTTGACCCGATTCGAGTTAAAAGGATAATTTTGATCCAAACATATCTGACCCAAACAGACCCGACTCGAATAGACCCGACCCAAACTCTATCCGGTTATTCGAATTCACACCTCTACATACGACGGATATACTGAAAGTTACTAGTCTTTCAACGATGAAGTGTCCACGAACTTTCCCATAAAAAAGCATGAAATGCTAGAGTGAATGGGCCATTGCATTAGTGGTGTACTTTTAATTACATAACTTTTATAATATAATAATAAAGTAACAAAGTTGATTTTTGCTTCCTATTTTTGTTATTTTATTTATATAATACTCAGAATAGCAACTTATAAACTTAGGCAAAAGCCTTTTAACTGTTGTGCTAAATTGCTAGGGTAAAAGATACCAGTCCATCTGAGTAACTTGTTCATGGAAATCGTATTAGAAAGGATTTAAGGAAAAATTGTATCATATCAGTTCGTGCCAATCTTTCGTAAATTGGAACATATGCACGATTGAGTAATTGATCTCCTTAACAATTTTTCAGTACTTAATTAATGGGCTAAAGTGGAGAGATCGGCCTATCCATGGACCTTGTGCCAAAATTTTGAGAATTATATCCATGCATGGCTTATGATTTATCATCGTGCCTCTTGTTATGTGTCTAGTTTAAGATGAGGTCATGCCAGCTTCTGCTAATTTCAGGCTAGGTTAAACCAGTTTGTGTGTGAGTTGGTCTATGTCCAACTCTACTGATGGCAGACAAACAACATGAAGAGGCTTCAAATGATTAGCCCACAACATCTTTAGCAGAGTTGTGTAGGCTTGTAGCTTATTTCTAGCAAATCATTCGCATGGTGATTCTTAGCAATTTTGGGAACCACAAAGTGAATCCAACCAACATTAAAAGTACATAGACAACCAATTGATGAGTTACCTACCTTATTATACTCTCCAGGAATATAAATTATAAATAGTAGCTACGGTCCAGTTTTGACTTAACTGAGATGGGGAATTTTGCTCATCAGCAATATCGAGCAAATAGGGACCTTATATTAAAGTAACAATTTGTCTAACGTGTGTCAAAAGTTAAGCTACAAAAATTAATCTTTTCAATGAAAAAAAAGTATCAAAAGAGTGTAAATAATTAAATTTTTATCTTGAAGGAATATTCACAAACTTATATACATTTAGTATATTAAGTACTCGTATGAAAATAGTTTTATTTTACCAGTTAGAATAATTTTAAGGAAAATGTTATACATAGCCCTTAGGGCTACATATAAACATTAAATTTATACTTGAAAATCGTAAAAAGTTAAGAAATCATCAAAATATAAACACTAATAACACTAATTTACACGTGTTTTTATCATGAATTTATAATTTTATACAATTTCTAAGAGTATATTTAATGCTTATATACAGCCCTTAGGTACATATAACATTACCCTTATTGGTCTTGGACAAGCATTATAAATCCCTATATTAAAACTCGAATTTGTTATTGTATGACCATGCATGAACCCGCAATTTTTAAGTGGGACCACTTTTAAGTATATCACTGAAAGCTTATATAATACCATTGTCTATTTAGTGATATTATTCCTACATGCAGTTAGTACCACTGAATGCATATATAGTACCTACATATATTGTACCAATGTTTTTTTTTTTTTGGTGTTTAGAGAGCCACAAGAGCAGGTAATGAGTTTCGATCCCAGTATCACCTGGAATCGGGAGGGGAGCTCTAACCACTTGAATTATCTCTCACACTCTTGTACCACTGAATGTACAATGGTAGTTTTTGATCATCCAATAATAGTATTAATCACCCAATGGTCCTACTCTTAATTTAGAATATGTATATACATGTAATTACACTCTTACCCCTTGTCTGCATTTCTCTATGCATAACGAAACTCCATTAGGACAAGCTCGAACTTATATCTTCCTTATATCTTCTTTATATCAATACAAATTACCATTGGTACATAGTCATATTTCAATACAGTCCTTACCAATTAAAAATTGCAGAGGACCAAATAGGCAAATATTAGCCATTTTACATAAACAGTACAACTATTATAAGTACATCACCAACTGTGAAACTAACTAGCCTCCCCTCCTTCAAAAAAAAAAAAGTAAAAAAAAAAAAGGGGTGTGATATTGATATTACCCTCTCGGATTGGCTTCTCTTTCCTCCTAACTTTCATCACACTCAGTGCGCCCACCGTTTTTGAACGGTATTGTTTTTTACTTTAATATTAACCTATTCAATTATTATTATTATTATTATTATTATTATTATTATTATTATTATTATTATTATTATTATTATTATTATTATTATTATTATTACTACTACTACTGCTTGATTTCTCCATTGATAAATGCTCAAAGTTTGCTGCTTTAATGTTTTTGGTTATCATTTTATCGGATTATATCTTGATTAACTGACGGCAGAAAATGGAAGTTTGATTTTTTTTTTTTTTTTAATTGCATACTTGTTATTTTTATTTTTTTTATTTTTTTAAGAAAAGTATACTTGTTATTTTTGGGGGGTGGGGGGAGTTAGCAGATTGGTGGAGATTTGGGTTTATTTAAATACAATATACAAAACGGGATAAATTTTTCATATGCAAACATGGAAATAATAAGCTCTTCTTAAAAGTTTTTAGCCAAATTTGTATTATTTTGATGCTCAAATGTATGCTATTAAAAATTTGTTTGATTTGAGATGTACTCCATATAATTGATTTAATGTTTTATCTATTTTGTTTTGCTGATTAAATTCTATTAATTTACACTGACATTTTTTTTTAATTGAAGGTTTATTTATCTGATTCTTAAGTTAATTTCTTGGATACTGATTCATTAGTTATGATCGTCTTTAATCAACAAAAATTGTTTTTTTTTTTTTTTTTTTTTTTTTTTTTTGAGTAGTTTGTAGGGAAAATTATCTTTTTCCTTATTACTTGGCATGCTTATCATTGTGTTTTGAGGTAACACTTCCACAGGGTATTGAAATCTGACTCACTAATCTGAAACAGGAAGTATTCATCAGTCATCACTATGATTCCCTTTGCTGTTCTTTATGAAACTTTCAGCTTTCTGGATACTTTAGTCAGGGCAGTAGGACTGGATGAGGGAATGCGAATTCTTGAGGGAAAAACTGAGTTCTTAAGCGCCAGGATACAGGACATTGAAGGAGCATTGCTTTCTGCTTCTACTCAGCAAGTCAAGAAGAGAAAAAGGGAAGATGACCTCTTGATCTGGGTGTCTAAGGGTCATGCGCTTGAGCAGAAAGCGAGAAAGTTATTAGGAGATGGCGGTCAAGTACTTTCAGAGAAGAAAAGAAAATGTGGGGAAGGTAGAATCTCTTTTCAACGCTGTGCAAAGCTGGTAGACGTTCACAAGTTGAATGAGACACTGTCAGCTCATGAAAAAGAGGCTGATATCCTTTTGGGATGTGGTTTGTTTGATGCGCGAGGTCCTGATCGTGGTAAACTTATACCAGTGGGAGATTTATTGGGGCAAGTTGCTTCAGATGGTCTGCAGCAACTTCAAACTCTGTTGCTAGATGATAATGTTGGAAGGATTGCTATTCAAGGGATGGAAGGAATTGGCAAGACCTTTTTGATGAAGCACCTGCACAATTCTGCATTGAAATGGGTTGAGGGATTTTATTACAATTTCTGGATCACTTGTCCTCGTCAGTTCAGCATCAGGCATGTACAAGATGCTGTCGCTGCTGCAGTGAAGTGTGATCTTCCCTGCGACGGTGACTTAAATTTAAGGGCTAAAAAACTGTCAGATACGCTTACAGGTCTTGGAAGTTTTGTGATTTACCTAGATGGCATACCAGACGTACAACTTTCCCTGGTTCAGATAGGAATTCCAGTCCCTGCAAAAGGAAGTAAGAGCAAACTAGTTATAACTACAAGGTCTACTTGTGTTTCTAAAATTCTGGACTGTTGTAGAACAGTTAAAATTGATAGTCTCTCAGATATAGAAGCATCCCAATTGTTCAGAAATGAAGCAAGAATCAGCATGACTTCTACTTCTAGCTCGCTTGCAAAGATGTGTCATGGGGTGCCACGCAGGATTGTAGACATAGCTACTCATATGTGTGGCATTGATGACCCTTGTGAATGGAGAAATGCACGTTTTGAGCTTAGGAACCTTGAGAAGGGTGACAAACTTCCGTATTAGACCATATTTGGTGTACTCTACAAAATTAGAATAAAGAGGACCTGAGTTGAGGGTTACTTGTAAATATTTGTAGCTTATATATAGTTAAATCACTTTCAATTGATAGTTGCTATTGCAATAACAATCTACAGTAGCAATACTCGCCAATAGCAGGTCGTTGCTGGTTACATTTGATCACGAGAGGGTATGAAGTGAAAAGAGTTACCCGGTTTTTATGCACCTAAGTTTCTCTTCTAAAGATTTATCACCAGTGATACTCTGGAGGCCTGGAGTATGTACTACTACTGTTGTGGTGTGTTTAGTTTTGATTACAATGTCAATGCGGCAACCAAGTCACCTGTGTGATCACTAATCAGTGACCTCGACAGCTTGACTCTTAAGTCTGTTCTACAAATGAATACTCCGTCTTCTTTAGAATGGTGTACATTCAGTAACATATCAAATTTGTTGCCCTGGTGTTGCTTTCAGAAGTTATCTTGCCTTTATGTTAACAATCCTGACATGCAGTAATCAAATCCTTGTCATGGGCTCATGGCCCAACAACACACCAACAGCCGTGCAGTCAGCTATAATGCAGCCATCACTTCTAAAAAAGATAAAGAAAAATTGTGAGCGCAAATACTAAATTGGCAAAATTGTCAGAAATACCATGTTTGTCATAAATACCTTGTTTGTGAGCGTGAATAAAATCGTCAGAAATACCTTGTTTGGCAAATTTGTGAGCGTGAATATGCGCACAAATATAGAGGGTAAATAACAGTCAAACATCGAAAACTTAAGGTGACATTCTTAAAACAAAATGAATCTGGCTAAAGAAGTCAAAATGAGGTCAAAATGAAGGTATTTGTCCTCCTGTATGTCATTAGCCGGAATCCGTCATTAAGGTGTCATTAGCCGGAATCTGTCATTAAGGTGTCATTAGCTGAAATCTTTCATAAAATGAAAGTTCTGTATACTCATGATATCAGGTTGTTCCTGGGGCATCCAGACCCAAAAGTCAACCTTAAAGTGCTCGAGATCATCAGACACATCATTAAAAATGATTCTAGTAAGGTTAGCTATAGCTTACAGCTTAGAGATACGTTTTTCAATGTTACATGCTAAATTGCTAATTTCGTTGAATCCTGAAAATAAATTTGGCTTTAGTACACTACTCTGCTTTCTTGCTCAAAAAGGGTAAAAAAGAAAGAAAGAAAGGAAGAAGAATCTCCTTCACCATGAGAAACAAAAAAAATTAACACTAGCTTCTTCAATTATAAACGATTTACACTGCAGCAAGAAAGTCAAAATATACACTTTCCAATACATATAATGGCCAGCAGGCCCAGCTTCTGACAAAGGTCATTTTGTTCGCCCTGGCAGCCTATGACTCTATGAGAACATTATTTACATTACATTTTCACTCCTAATTATCTCATTACTCCACTCGAGAACTAAAGGAAGCAGCGAAACGAACTCATCTGATCTGACGACTCCTAATGTACTAGCCTACTCCTCGTGACTTCAGCCTTAAGGCAGTAAGATGCTGCCTCACTTGAGACTCGAGAGCAATCAAGAAAAGAATGCTGGCATTTCATTCTTGTACATTGTCACAATCCTAGTTCATTTCTCAAAATTTCCTGATTCAAACTCATGTCTCCATTCACGGATGTCATCAGTGTCCCACATGCGAGAAGCTGAGTTAACAATCATACGTGGTACCCCACAACACCTCTTTGCAAGCGACCTAGGAATGTTATCGAGCAAAGTAACACGTCTCATGTCAATACCTGCTTCATGAATGAATAACTCTAATGCTTCTTTTTCTGGAAGACAATTAAGTTCAATTGTTCCAAAACCATCCAAGATTCTACACCCCAAGGTAGAGCTAGTAGTTAATATCAGTTTGCACTCACTGCCTTCTACAGGGACTGGAATTCCAATTTGGTCCAAAGAAAAATCTGCTTCAGGCACACCATCTAAGAAAAGCAAAAAATTTCCCAGGTCTGCAAGTGTGTTTGACAGTTTGCTAGCCCTCACATTCAAATCATCATCACTAGGAAGATCACAATTTACAACAGCAGCAACAGCATCTTGCACGTGCCTGATGCTGAACTGTTCAGGAGAGCTAACCCAGAAAACATAATCAAACCTCTCAACACATTTTAATGCAAAGTTATTTAGGTGTTTCATGAAAAAGGTCTTGCCAATTCCCTCTCTCCCATGAACAGCAACCCGTCCAATCTTAGCATCTTCCAATAGATGCTGGAGTTTTTCCAAAGTATTTAACGCTGTTTTTCCAATGATCTTCTTGACTGGCATGTCATTACCACGATATGGACCTTGTTTGTCAGGAAAGGCATGCATATATAGAATATCACCCTTCTTTTCACGGATTGCAAGTGCATCAACCACTTTGTCAACAACCTTTCTCTTCTTTGTACTCGTAAGGAGGTTCCTATATCCTTCGACCTGTGTATATAAGGTTTCTGCTGCCTTTAAAAGCTCCCGACCCTCATCCACCCAGGTGCATAGATCTCTTTCTCTCTTTCTTTTCCTGCCTCTCTGAACCCTAGCAGAAAAGGGTGCTCTTTCACTGTTCTCTATGTCTTCTATTTGGGCTCTCAGATATTCCAGTTTACTCTTTAGATTTCTTTTTCTATCATCAAGACTGGGTACCCCGGAAAAATAGGTGAAAAGGGCCAGAATTGCCCCAACAACAGCTTTGGCATCCATAGGAAAGACTTCCTGTACAAAAATCACCATATTAAGACACTATATGTATAGGATCTCCTATGGATGTTTAATAAACTAGAGTATTGGGCAGAAACGAAAGGAAGAAGGCGAATATGATTATTAATATGAGAACTACCAAAGATGTAATTATGTAAAAAAATAATATTAAGAGGTGTTGACCTTAAGTTTTGATGATGACACAAGGAACCTAAGCAAACCATAAGTGTTTTAACTTTTGTCTATTAGCTTTGATTTATTGACAGGTGTATATATGCAACGAAGTTCTAGAGTCAGAATGGAGCATGGAACAAGGTCTAAGGATAAGCTATGGATGAACAAAGAAGACAATCAAAAGTCAAATTCCTCTAGTGAGGAACTGAAGCTCCAGAGTCGAAGCTTCACAGTGTCTCAATTGATAGAATTTAAGTGGATTTATTTTTTTTGATAAAGATTTTATTTTCCATATTTTAACTTTATTTAATTTAATTTCGAAAAATATCTTTTTGAGTTAAAATATCTTGTTAGTTAAAAAGACTTTCTGTTTTGATTCTATCCTATTATTTTGGAAAATCTGAGTTGGAAAATACTCTTTTAAAAATCGGTTGTTTTACTTGGTCAAGGAAGTTGAGAGAAAATAGGAAGCAGTAAACCACTTCCTTATAAAGTGTTTAGCTTGCTGCCTAAGCACCCACAAACTGCACTTCCTAGTTTTATGGAAGTAGTGGCTTAATGGGAGTTGAGGCAAACGGCAGTGTTTTAACTTCCCTTTTATAGTATAAATAGGACTGGTTTTCTGTTGGGAAAGTACACTTGAGCATTACAGTCTTTTAGCTTTTAAAAAGAGTCATAATCCACTTGAGTCCTTGAGTGTCTTTGTACTTAGCAATTTAGAGTTTAATCTTTGAGTTGTATTGGGTTAGAGTTTGGGGAAACTCTAAGAGTGTTTTATTGCTTTGAGTGAAGCAAGGAGAAAGAGAGAGTTTGAGAGTTCGACTGATTAAGGGATCAGTTGAAGAAAGTTTAAGTTCATAGAGGAACTTAATTTAGAGTCTTAATTTGTAATAAGTTGTTTGCCCTATTATTATTAAGAGTTGAGTTTGAAATCCCTTATGGTCGTGGTTTTTCTTCTTGATTAGGGCCAAGAAGTTTTCCACGTAAAATCTCTCTTTGCACTTTTAGTTTTTATTCGAGTTCCTTTATAAATTCCGCAAAAATTACCCTAGTTCCTCTACAATACAATTCACCCCCCCCCCCCCTCTTGTATTGTTCATTCGAGTCAAAAAGAGGCCTCTCCCAAACACAACAAAAGTAAATTATTCCCCCTTATAACTAAATTCCCTTTTCAATGATAATTCCAATTATACCCTTCCCTATACCTGATAAATTACAACACTCTAGTGTCTAGTCAAGATTACAAATAATCAATAGTCCATTTCAACACAACTCTAATCACTCTGAAGAGAATGAGGAGGTGTGCAAACTTATACCTACAACAGCACCAAAATTGTCTCCAATTGACTGACTTTTGTATTTGCTATTTCACAACAATAAGAAAGAAGTTCAAAGAACATAACATTTTGTTATAGTCCAAACTCCAAAGCCAAAAAAATGATAAATATTTTAGATCCTTAAATTTGAATATGCATCAACCTCATGTCATTTTAAAAAAACAATGGCCCAGCCTTCTGCCCAACAATACCTTAGGTATGATTGCAACACTAAAATACAGAGTAATAAAGAAACTTATTAACAAACAGACCTAATAACAATTGGGTGATCAAAAAGGATAAAATCCTTCTTTCTTTGTCTTTTTCTTGGAAAAAATGGAAGATCTACAAATTATTATAAACTTCATCCAAATTTATTATAAAAAAAATCACAAAATTTAGGAGATATGTAGTTCAATTGAAATGGAAAGGAAAAGGATTAAGAAAGAGAACACCTTTGGCTTAGTGTTACCTATCTTGTTTGGTTAGAGTAAAAAAGGAAAGGAAACCCCATTCCACCACCCCCACCACCACTGTCAGCTCTAGCCCCACCTATCTTTCACAACATCAACACCTCCATCCCACATTCATAAACACAATCAGAGCTATCACATATCAAAAACTATCATTAAATTATACAATCTTGTTGATTTTCTGGCAGATAATCCTGCCACTTTGCTGATTCTATTTTACCTAAAATTGTAAGGCAATTCGTCTATCAGGATATTACTGGTTCAATCTTGCCTAAAATAGTCGGTGATATTCCTGGTTGACAAGGTTGTGCAGATCCTAGAATTGTTCGATTAACATCCCAGGTTGATCTCAGAAACTCCAATAACTGACCAAACTTCTTCAATACAACATTCCGGGTTAACAGAGGGAATTTCAATTCAATTAAATCGTCGGATCAACTCGGTGATTACAGATACACTAACTGACCTAGAACCGACGATTAAATCACTAACAGAGGGAGTTTTAATTCAAATCAGCAAATGATTGTAACTAAGACTCCTTACTCACCTAATAATTAAATTTGTGGTAAATGACATAGGAATATAATGAAAATAAAATACACTCAACAATTGAAATTCAAAGCAAGAAACAAGATAAGTCGGAGTACAAATTATACACAAATGATTCAATATGCAATGTAAAAGAAGATTACGAAAATATGTAGGTACCTGAAAGTTGAGAGACGCAGCTCAAAAATCGAAGTTTGTTTTTTTTTTAGAGAGAGAAGTGAGGAAAATAACTTTATTTTTAAGAGAGAGTGAGGACTTTAGTGTTTGTATGTGTGACGTGTCAAATAAAAAAGAGTGAGGACTTTAGTGTTTGTATGTGTCAAATAAAATACGCCCATAATCAAATCTCACAACTTTGCACGTGAGAAAGCAAGTTGATAATTTCACTTTTTTTTTTTTTGAAGAGAATTTGATAATTTCACTTTTGCTTTGCTTTATGAATTTTATTTTAGTCCCCCTCAAAAAAAAAAAAATGAATTTTATTTTAGTTATTAATCTCTTTTATTACTTATTTTTGGTAGAAATTAGTGTTAAGAATTTCTAGCTCACTAGTACGAGTAGTAGTTTTCTACTGTGAGTCAAATTTGATTTTTTTTTTTCTTTACATAAATATATGTAAGTGATTTTTTTCTTTAAAGAACATGACATTTTATAATCAATCTGATATTATAAAATATTTTTTCCGCTTCATAAATATTACAAGAATTTAATTACGCATTCCAAATCATATTTTATATACTAAATATTTATAATTATATAAGAGTAAAAATTATAAAAAGTTGATATTGTGAAAGTATTTTACGAGACGAATCTAACAAAACTTCATATGACTATATTTTTTACTCTACTTATAAATCATAATGTGTGGGCAAACAAACATGATTAATAGTGTAAAAATTCAATTGTTGCAGTATTATTACAATGATGGAAGTATTAAACATTTTTTATTTCTTTTTGAGGAACTAAACATCTTAAATTGATAACTATAATCATCTCAAATTTGCAATTCAGACATACATATAGGTTGCTAATAAACTGATTTGAAACAAAAGTATAACAATAGCTTCTCTTTATATTTTATACAACCATAAATATTTCCATATTGAAGGAATCAATCCAACGGAATACAAAAGTGGCCACCATTTTTTAACCGTTGGATATAGCTACCGTATACAAAAGGCCATATCTACCCAAAGGCTACACATACAATTGTTGTATGTGGTCCCCACAATTTGTTATGTTTTTATTGGCTAAAATTATGGGTCCAAGTTCCATTTAAATTCAATTTATATTTGACTCCTAGTTTTCTTCCTTTTTTATGATGTGTCAAATTTCTAATGGTATTATATGTAAGGACCACATACAATGATTGTATGTGTATCAACTCCCCCATATCAAACGACCAACGGTTGCATAAAAGTTAAAAGTCTAGAATTAGCCGTGTTTTAGTTAAGATCAATTAAATGTTTCCTCAATTGCAAAAACTCCTCTTGTTTGGACAAAAATATTGGGTAATTTTAGCCGAAAAAACTACTCCCTCCTTTTTTAAATACTCGTTTTATTTCTCTTGGACACGTATGTCGATACTTATCTTAAATCACTAATATCTTAAATTACCAATAAGTATAAATTCTAATTGAAAATTAATAATCAACTCATTGAGATGATTCCAACAAGTACCCATAAGACTATATTTTTTCTTATGTATAAATCACAAACATTAGTCAAAGTAGGACAAATGAATAGTGCAAAAATAGAAATAGAGCAAGTATTTAAAAACGGAGGAAATAATTATCTCAAGGTCACGTGATACAAATACTCACTTCTTTCATAACAAAAGGAGGAAAAAGAGTGCGTTAAGTAATATTCATAGATTGAAAAATGAAAGTAATGATTGGATAGCCTCGCGGGGACCTTCTCATAGGCCCTTTTTTTAAAAATAAAAATAAATAAATAAATAAATAATAAAAAAAGTTTCAAATCATCACAAGATTGTTTAAGGCTAATTGATTTGTTATACTAACTTAGTTGACATTTATTTTTATTTGCTACAAAATTATTCCTTTTCTAAAATAGTAACTTTGTTTTGGTAAAATGACCAAATACCCTCAATTAAAAATTATTAACACATAATACTACTGTAGACATCCATTTGTGTCTCCCCAAAACCAAATCTAGTGATGAGTATCTTTCGCGTCGAATCATAATCGAATGAAGTGAAAATGTGGAAAGTCTAGTGTTGCGGATAGTTTTAATTTCTTTTCTCTTCTCTCTATTTTTGAAAACTTATTTTTAAGAAAATAGTTAATCCAGACTGGTTGGTCCATGATATGGGTCCAATAGTAGTGTAGTTGGATGGGTTTGAAAAGAGCTTTCCAACGATATATTATAAGCCCAATTCCGATGAATATTGAGGAAGTTATGACCAATTTACTAAACTGGACCCGGTTTGAGCCTTATATGCGGCCCAATGATCTAGAGGAGGGCCTAATATATATTTATCATTCCTAATGCAATTAGGAATGGTTTTAGTCTTCTATATTCTTCTAGAAGATTCTTTTCATTCCTAATTCAATTAACATTGATAAATTGACTTTTTGTTGACTTTTTAGAGTTTTAATTAGAATCAAAGAGCATTTTTGAGGAAAAATACGATTTTATCCTCCTGTACGACAATTTTTATCTGATTTTAAGAAAACGCGTGAATTTCCAAATCAGCGCCAAACGCCAGCTGTAGCGCCTGGCGCTAGCATTGGCGCCTGACGCTAATGTTGGCGTCTGGCGCCAATAGCCAGCGTTGGCGCTGGTTCAGTTTTGTCTGCGCCAAAACTCTGTTTTGATATTTTATCTTTTTGGCTGATTTTCTTTATAAATAACGTCGTAAAAACTCCGTTTTCGATAACCAGTTTTCACCTACAATCATCAATTCTCTCTCATTCTCTTCAATAATCATTTACCAACTCTCATCAAGATTTTCTTGATTACTTTCTCTCTCTCTTTTCTAAACTAGCTTCTCCCAAATATAAAAATTCCGCATTCATTAGATTTAGATACACCTAGCCATATTCGAAGTTGCCTTCGCCCTAGACGTGAAACATTTAATTTCTGAGGGTTTGGTCCCAAATCTCTATTTCAATTATTTAATTTAATTGTTTGTTTATTATTTTCCTTGAAGTTACTAACGCGTGTATTTTGTTATTAGAAAGAGGTACAATGCATCCAAGTAAGTACTTTAATGGTTTTTATTGATGTTTTGATATAAATCATGCTTAGGTTGTTATTATGATATTCCTAGTATCATGTCTAGGATAACTTTAATATTAAGTATGATCGTTACGATGCCTTTTATGTTCTTCCTAATATTTATGACTGTTAGTATCATGTTAGGGTTAAAGATTTGATTTTTATTGTTAGTGACATGCTAGGGTTTGTTATTAAACTTATTAGTATCATGCCTAGGATCTTGCTATTTTTATTATGCTTTAACATGATTCAAGATTATTTTTATAATCGTTTTGATTATTATTATAATTTTATGATTATTTATTATGTTGCTTGATTATTTATTGTTATTTCTTGATCACGCCTTTTATGCATGTTTAAAGGGAATTTGTACTTGTAATCACGCTTAATAAGATATTTAATAATCTTGTTTAGGGTTAATTTGATTATAATTCAAGTGATCGCCAATAATATATTTATTTGTGCATTAATATTCAACCAACATAGATAAACAGGTTTAGGGTTAAACCTATTGATTGTATGTTAGTCAGAAAGCGCACATGAATACGATCAGAATAAAGTAGAGGCCTATTATTATGGCAGATTCAATCTCTTTTAGGTTGGATTTGTACCTTCATCCCCAAACCCTATTTGGTTCAAGACCTTATGGAGTTGACGATCTCTTATATCGTTAAGGGGTGTAACCTTCACCTCGTGAACGGTTTACAAGTTTCTAAAAAACTTGTTGGCGACTCTTTTGCTCTATCTTCTTCCCTTTTGGACGCCACCGTACTTTAGTGTATGATCACAGTGAGGTTCAAGCTAGGGGATTAACGCTTGAAATGTTCCCTACAACTACACATAATAATAAAATGTTATAACCCTAATATAATTTAATTATCTAAGCTTTTCCCCCAAAAAATTAGATTAATCTCTAATTTCATCTCCCCGCCATCTCTCTCT
Source organism: Chenopodium quinoa (assembly GCF_001683475.1). Taxonomy (NCBI): domain Eukaryota; kingdom Viridiplantae; phylum Streptophyta; class Magnoliopsida; order Caryophyllales; family Amaranthaceae; genus Chenopodium; species Chenopodium quinoa. The sequence continues at coordinate 545,952 of NW_018742881.1, forward strand.
TCCATCTTCATCTCTCATGTCATCACCATCTCATCTCTTATCTTCTTCCTTCTTCGTCTCTCATCATCTTCTTCATTGTCATTTTTCATCTCAATTCGTGGGTGGCTGTTGGTGATTTTTGGGTGGGTTCGGTAGATTTGGTGGTAGTTGTTTAATTTATGGATGGTTTTTTGGTTTGTGGGTGGTTTTTTTGGTTTATGGGTAGGCATTGGTGGTTTCTGGATGGCTATTTCATGGTTCATAGATGGTTGTTTTGTGGGTGCGGTATCGGTGGTGGTTCTGGGCGGTTCGTGGAGGTAGTTCTACGGGCCTGTTCTCTTACGTTGAAATTCAGCTCAGCTCAGTTCAGTTCAGTTCGGTCCAGCTTCTAATTTCCTTCTCTTATAAAATATTCATTTTAGTTCACTTCAGTTCAATTCAATTTAGCTCCTAATTTCTTTCTCTTATAAAATATTCATTTCAGTTCAGTTCAGTTCAGCTCCTAATTTCCTTCTCTTATAAAATATTCAATTTAGTTCAGTTCAGTTCAGCTCAATTCAATTTAGTTCAGTTCAGTTCAGTTTATTTCAGTTCAGCTGAGTTCAGTCAATGAGAACAGGCCTTACATGGGTTTGGTTTTTGGGTTTCAAATCCGGTGGTTCTCGTGGTTCTTGTGTGGTTTTCGTGATTCTTGGGTGGATTTCGGTGGTATGGGGTGACTTTCGGTGATTTGTGGGTGGCATGGGGTGACTTTCGGTGATTTGTGGGTGGCGTGGGGTGGTGGTTTTGTGTGGCGTGTGGTGGTTGTTCTAGGCGGTTCTTTTTAATTGTAATTGCTTTTATTTTTTTATTTGGTTAATAGTTAATTATATGTATATAACTTTCAATAATCACGTTTAAAAAGGTTTGCCTAGGAGTCCGCGCTGAACAATTATAGTTATAGTTAAAACAATTATAATCATTAAAATTCACATGTAAACACATATATTCATGCATATACAACTACAATAAACATGTAATTTACTACTGAACACAAATATAACCCTAAAATGAACATTTACTATTACAAAAGTGAGCATTGTTTTAACTATAACTGTTTATATACAACACATAAAACTGGTAAAAACAATAAAATGAAAAAATTATAAATAACTATAAAACATATAAGATGCACATAACTGGAAAGAAATAGAATATTAAAATGAAACAATAACAATAGAAAAACAAAGAATTATCAAGATTTAAAGCATTACAACAAATACTATGAAATCAAATCTTTGTAATGAAACAATAACAATAAAAAAACAGAGCATTATCAAAGATATAAAAAAACCGATTGATTAATTAGCATTAACGATACAAAATTACTCACATTAATCCTTAAACGAATCAAGTAATCCAACTCTAGCAGAAATAACATATTTACGATCATGATAAAAAAAAACAACTAAGTTAGAAATCTTCATAAAAGAAGAGAGAGAAAGTTGAAGAAAAAAAAAATAGGAGAGAGAATATGAAATCTCTATAAAAGAGGAGAGAGAAATTTTTTATGCAGTGGCTAGAATGAAAAATAAAGAAGGAAAGATGAGAATTAAAAAAAAAAAAAAAAAAAAAGACTAAGTAGTAAGATGGAGGTATAGGGAAAGTTGCCTAAACTAGAATCTAGGGAAAAATTTGTACCCTGTGCAGCTGGTTGCACACCCTCTTCTACGGGCATGTCCTCATCTTACTTTAAAAATTGTTACACAAAATACAGTTTCTTATTTTGGGCATTGTTCATAGTGTTTTCAATCTAACTATTTGTCATACATTGAAGAGTTGCAGTCGTGTAACGTAGAAGATCGATTGCTACGAGTCCGCGTATACTGTGCGAAGCAAATTCGACTTTAGGACAGTGATCTATTGTCACGTCTTGACAATTTCCAAATAAGCCGTTTCATTATTTAGATTACATAAGTCATATTTCTTACACCTTCAACTCAATAGCATTATAGCAAGATGGCTAATTATATACTCGAACGTAGTACTTCAATATAAATATAACACACAACTTTTACTCTTTTGTTCAGCATACATCCATGGAAGATCTGCATCTGAAGAACGATGTTAGCAAAGCTTTAGATTCCATACCATCCAATTCTAACGAATCCCACCATTTCTGTTGTCCTTCAATCCATTCAAGAGAAGTTATCAATTCTTTTACATCACCCATATTGTTGGAAAACGGAAGGTGCTTCAGATTTGGACAGTCTATAACTGTAAATGACCAAAGTTGAGCACAAATTAGTCGACCCTTATAGATGTTATTCAATTGGGGCAACGAGGTGAGAACTAACTGTTTTAGCTGTGAGAGGTCAATGGCTGCATCTTTTCCTTCAGAATGGCAATGAGTACCGATCTCCTCTACTATTAGCACTCTTAATTTGTGACACTCTTCAACTTTCAATAACTCAAGGCTCGGGAGATTTTGCATACAGCTTGGTGAAAGAAGTTTCTCGACATCATGACACCTTCTGATGGTGCATTTAACTAGGCTTGAAAAAACATCGGCTTGCTGTTTAAAATTTTCAGTATTATTGCCGCACACTATATCAGACAGGCTACTGAAACCACTGCAATTATCAAGATACAGCTCCAGAAGGTCATCTGGAAATGCAACCTGTTCCCTCCCTCGCGCACTCAAGATACAGCCTTGGAGAGATACTGCTCTACTGTATGATTTCTTCAGCCTTTTTCTATAACCAACCTGAAGATGGAAGCACTCTAATGTTCTCCAGTGCTGAGACCTGACATAATTACTCAAGTCCAAAAGGTTATCAAATCTGGCATCAAGAACTTTCAGTGATTCCAAAACTTGCAGCTCGTGAATAATGCCTGAAATATGGCATGATAGTTTCTTCAATTTCGAAAGGGCAGGCAAAACCCCTAGGATTTTTGGTTCAGTGATAGAGGATAGGTTAAGCTCAGTGAGCTTATTTAACATTTCAAGGGAGCGAGGAACCTCCTCAACTGCAGTCTGAGAAAGGTCCAGAAACCTTAATTTATAAAGTTGTGTTATTGGACAGACGTGTTGCAGTTTCTGACAACTGCTAAGATCAAGGACTCGAAGCTCATCCAAGGCACTGATGGAACTTGGTAATCTAATAATACGAGTATCGGATAGGCTTAGAACACGAAGGGCACGCATGTTAAAAAAAAATGATTCTGGAATTACCTCGAAGGGCTGTTGTAAAATTAAGGTTGAGAGATTGGCACATTTGAGGGAAGCATCTGATGGGATCAGTGATATTGACGAATTTATCAATGAAACAAATTTGAGACTTCCAGAGAACTCCAATTTTGAAGGTAGGCCATCATTCACCATTAAGCCATTACTATCAATGGAAAGAGCCATACGCCAAACAAGATCATGCATCCTAACAATCCCGGTATGTTGACAAGATTCAAGCAGACAAGAATTGAGAAGCTTGTTCAATATGGTATGTCCCATGTCGTACTGTTCCTGCCACGATGACATCTCATCTATGAGCCCCTCCCCAATCCAAAGACGTATTAACTCTTCTTTACTGATGGGATAGCCTTTTGGGTATAATGCAGTACATAAGAAACAATGCTGCAGCTTAGCGCTATTCAATCTATTATAAGACAACTTCAATTGACCAAGTATATCTTCCAACTGAGTACTTCCCATTGAAAAGGGATCTACACTCTCAACGATTTCTCCCCATCTAGGAGAATTAACCGCCCCTTTCATGATGTTGGCCAACGCTATGACAGCAAGAGGGAGACCTGCACACTCATTAACTACAAGGTTCCTAACAGAGAGCTCTTGATTGGAAACATCATACGCTCCCATACTATAGTGAAAGAGCTGCATACCCTCTTCCTCTGAGAGTGGTTCGACCCTGATGATTTTCTGGCAACGAAGCATACGACAAACATCCAGCATCCTGGAAATGACAACGAGCTTGCATTTTCTTGGAATGCCTACTTCCTCTCGACGAAATTCACCCCACAAATCATCAAGGAAAAGTATGCACTTGTCTTTGCAGGACAAAAATGCATATATCATGCCCGATCTTCTGGTCACATCTTTATCATTTTGAAGATCAAACCCAAAAGCATCAGCAATTTTTTGCTGTAATTGGTATACAGTGAAATCCATTCCAACAGAGATCCAAGCAGTAACATGGATTTCTTGGTCTTTTACTCGAATGTGAAGCTGCTTTGCAAGGGTGGTCTTCCCAATTCCGCCCATGCCATAAATTCCAATGGCGTTTATCTCATCTTTTCCTAACCAATTCATCATCTTCACAATGTACTTCGAGTTAACACTCAGGAATGTCTGCTCTTTCCTGCGTTTATTTTGTGGTTGAAAATGAACACTGCACATTTCAGAATGCTTATCAACTGCCTCAACTGCTCTACCGCGCTTTCCATTAGATGATATACCACGGAAGTTCCTCACCATGGCCAAAAGCGAATCTATTACAGGTAATCTCATATGCATCTTACCGGCCATTTGATCTGCCAAAAAAAAAATGATTACATTGATATGATTTGTGGCATAATTTGTGATATAGCTCCCCACCCATCAAATATCCATTGTACACCAAGTATATTTTACAGTCAGTCATAGACACAAATACACAATCATAACAAATTAATTTGAATTGACACAATATTTAACTAATATACTTAGCTTACAGAAAGTATTTAAAAAGGAAATGATAGACATAGACCTAGGGGTCGTGTATAAGAAGCTTAAAAAACAAATTTTGAGGATAAATTACCAATAATTAGTTAATTATACTTGTGATTTTATCATAAATTTCCAATTTAATTATATTTTAGGAGTGTAGTTACCATAGGGCTATATATATCATTACCTTTAATTAATTAATGCCCACTCATCTAATCACTTCGTGTTATTACAACATGTAGCACTTCGTATTTACTAATTGGAGATGATAACTAATTGATGAACTATTGAATTGTGAAGATTTTATCAAGTACATAGACAACATACTTTATCCCACAATATAGTCTATGAATTCTCTTTTGGGGTTTGTGCTTATGTCTGACTAATCTCTCTGTTTTTGTTTATCTAATTTTTCAAATTACATAAATTTTGCTTCATTAAACGTTACAAATACTTTTTTTTTCTTTTTTTTTTTCTTTTTCTTTTTAACTTTGTTGCCTATTGGAAATGCCTCAACTTTTAAGATATTACATACTCTCTTTAATTCTTAAGTCTTTATTTTTCATGAATAAATTAGAAACATACATTATATATGTCTATATTATTATTAGATAGAAGAAGCCAGAACTCAAATAGTCAAGTTACTTTTCATTAAATGTGAGAATTATATATAAAAAAAATTCCGATTAAGCTGAAATTTGAGCACCTTGCAGAAAGATCGATTCAGTTATCTCTATATACTTTTTTTTTAACAACAGTTATCTATACTAAAATTGCAGTTTTAAATTTTCAATGTTTAATTACAACTCTTCAAGCTATTAATTCTAAAATTGTACACAACCTATTTTTTTAGATTTTTGCAAAATAAAAACATCAAAAACTATATATTTCCCACAAAAAAAAAAAAAAAAAAAAAAAAAAAAAAAAAAAAAAAACCTATTCCACTAAATTTCTATTTTTATATTTAGCTTTTTCAGAAATCAAATTATCTAAGTATACTTTTGTCACATAAAATATATATTCCGTACAGGTATATTCTAGTTTTATTTAAATTACTACCTCCGATCTTATCTCACAAATAATACCCCAAATTTGTGAGTAATTTGGACCGGAGGTAGTATTACGAGTACTAAAAGTTCTCAGCTGATGTTGGATTATGGTAATAAACCGCGAAAAATGAAAAGAGCGCAATAACAAGTACTCGTACAAAGGATTTGATAAAAATATAGAAACCACAAATATGAAAAGAAATACTGACCTATATTTTGGCAGCGATAAGAGAATGTGGAGCTTAATGTGTTTTTCAAATTAAAAAAAGGAATAATGTGTAGATTTTTCTTTTGTTGTTAAGGAGACTTTAGGATTTTATGTTCTCTTTTATACCTGCCTTGGCTTATGTTGGTACTTCCCAGAAACTGCGAAAACAGTATGCAGATTTGCTGGAAGCACCTTACGAAATTGCCGACCGTGACAAGGTTTTTTGTAATTTTTTTTGGGAAATTGCAATTTTATTTTACTAACAAGTGTGTATTGTGTTTTCAAAAAAAAAAAAAAAAAAAAAAAAACAAGTTTGTATTGTCAAACAATGTAAGCTACTCCATTTTAAAATAGATGGATAAACTACTCGATATACTACCTCTGTTTCTTTTTACTACCTTCTTTTCAGGTTATGTGCATTGATTAAACTTTTTTCTCTTTAATTTATGTCAAATCGTTGAACATAAGTACATAACCTGTAATGGAGGTAGTAGTTGACAAACATTCCTTTTTAGGAAGTTTTTTAGTTGACACGTTCCTTTTAAGGTAACTTTTTACCTCATTTACAAGCTACCTTACTTACTATTTTTATTCTCTCACTCTCTTTTCTCTTTTTAATATATGTGCCTAAATCAAATGTGTCAAGTAAATAGAAATGGTGGAAGTATGTTTTTAGAGGAAACTTCTTAGTAGTGCTTAACTTATGTGGGATGAGAAGTCAAGAACAATTAACAAGAATGGAGAAAAGTCTAAACAATAATAGTATCAAAACCTTTGTTAAAAAAAAGGTACTGGTATCAATTACGTGCTTGTCACTTTTTGTTTTATAATTATTGCAGTTGTTTTAAAATTCTATTTTGTGGAAACCTGTTTGTTACGATTACTACTATTGATTAGCGTGGAAACGCTCACCAAGCCTTCACTATTCGGCTATATATTCAACTCTGTCTATTTAAATTTGCTGCCATGTCATTGTCACAATTCTAGTGGCTTGACAATTAACAAAAAATCTACTTCCTCCGTGTTTTTTTTAAGTGTTACAATTTGACTGGCATATAGTTTTAGACAATTTAATAGGCTTAAAGAAAATTTTAGGTAAGTGGGGTAGTTGAAGTATTAAAAAATTGTAAAAGAAAAATAGTGGGATTAATAGTTTATTAAAAAGTAATGAATGTGAAAGGAAAAATCTATCTATCTATATCTATCTTATACTATACTAAAAGACAAACGCCTCAATATGAGACTGACATATGTCTCATTATGATTCGCTGTCTTTTATTAATTTTATTATTATTATTATTATACATTTATGTTTCCATATGTATAAAAAAAATCTGAATATTTTATTCTAAATATATACATAAACTATTATAGTAAAGTCTATTATAGTAAAGTAATAGACATATACACATGCACGGTATATTAAGAAAAGTATCATAAAATATGTTAGTATATGTACATAATAATAGCTACATAACAATAAAAAAATCTTAGTATAAAAAAATCAAAACAACATATGTATGTATGGCAATTCATATTCTCCCTAGAATATTATGTTTATAACTAGCATAGTGCCCGTGCGATTCACGATTTATAAATCAAATTATTAAATCCGTAGGAAAAATAAAAATAAAAACAAAGGTAATTCATTTACTATTAAATGACTTGGTTACTAATGATCAATAAAAAAAATTAAAAAAAAATAAAGAATAAAAAAAATTAAAAAAATTAAAGAAACGTTATTTGAATAAAATTTTATGTTATTTGAATTTCTTTTAATTTTTTATAATGTTATTTTATTAATTGAATAAAACTCCACATAGCTATATAATTGAAAAATAATTGAATAATACATTTTGGTAGGTTTATATCTTTCATTTTTTTTTTGAATAGCATAGGTTTATATCTTTCATATTAACAAAAATTTACAAATGTTATTATTATATTTTGAAAAAAAAATTAGACTTTGGAGTTCTGTATAAGATTGATAAAGGATAAGTTTCCCGTCAAATATGCATTGAGTTTTGGGTGTTCTATCCGGTTCACCCTTTGGGCTAATCCAGATTTGAGGATTTTTTCTAGGCTATTAGGTTCCACACCCCTTCCGATTGTTGTAAGGGAGCGAACACAGGTCCTCCCTACCAAGTGTAGTCTCAATCATCACTACACCAACAACCAAACACTTGGTATGGAGGACACGTGTTATAAAATATTATATTATATACGTACATATACTTTTTTATATTATAAAAAATATTATATCATATACACATACTATTATAGTTAAAAGCATTATTATGTATAAAACAACATAAATTATTGCACATGATTGTTGTATATCTAGAATAGCATTGTTTATACGAATATTACAATTTAAAACACGAGTAATAGTTATAATACATTTTATATCTATCCTTTTTCCGTCAAGTGTCTAATTCAATTTAACTTTTATTATTCTTCTTTAGATTGGCTATTAGTTCAGGTTTTTTTTTTTATTATTATTTTTAATGCAAGAAAAACAAAAGGTCATTGTAAAAGACATTGTATAGAAAATGAAAGGTCGTTTAAAATTAAATTTTTGTTCAAGATTATGTATTATTTTCCAAGACAACATTTCGGCTTAGCATTCAATATTAGTACAACAAACGATAAAAGTAATTTTTACACTATTTTGTATCTTAATCAAAAACTTTTGTATTCAACCGATTACTTGAATTGAATTTAGGATAATTTTTAGACTATTTTGGGTAACTTTTATCAATAAAGCATAAATAACTTTCATTCATTACAGGGTAGCTTTTATAATAGGTGCACAATATTTTATTGTACATCTGATTTTTTTTTAAATGGTTTTATTGATTTCATAATTGATTTCAAACTAAATTCTATAGATTTTATTTAAATTTCATTAAAAAAAAAACAATATTAGTCTTTCAAAATACGAAATATTTGTTTCCTAAATTATGCCACTTTAATATTGCTTCAAATTAGTTACAGTATTATTCTTTAACTTGACTATAAATAAAGATTGAAAATACTTTATGGAATATTTCTAGTATTGGAAAGTATATATTTATTATAAAAAAATTAAATCAATATTTATGTTAGGAAATCATGAAAATCTTATACATGTATAGAAACTTGCTTTTATTGTTTGAAGTTTAACAAAAATACTATGCTTGAATATGTAAACAATAATTATATCAATATATTTTATACTTAAGCAAAACTATGCCAAAAAATGATGCATACATAAAATAGTTTATGGTTTTAACATAGATAATATCTAATGAAATTTGTATGAAAAATATTCTCATTATAAAATTTTCAAATTTTCTTACTCTTGTAATGCTCATATTCAAAATTTAAATAATTTAACATGTAATTTTATGAGTTTTATAACATTCATAGTTAATTAGTTACTCTATAAGAATACATGTCCGTAAAAAAATGCATTACATAAATGATTGGTTAGTTGATAAAATATGTCTTTAATTCTTATTATTTTAATAGATATTTTTTTTAATCATATAAAATTTATCAATAACCATTTCTATATATTTGTGTTGATTAGTTATATGGATATTATGTAAAAGTTTTTGACACAATGCTTAGCTTAGATAACTGTAAAATATGGCGGGTAAAATAGGTTATTACGGTGAATAAGATATAAGGTTATTATTGTGTTTGTAGATAGTGAACGCGACGGGTATAACAAGTTTTAAATTGTATAGATACTGAATAGATGGTATGACAATTAAAATTTTAGTTTTTCTTCTATTGTTCTTCTATAGTAATATGCGGAATGTATGATAAGTAAATTTAGTTTTTCCTCTACTTCTCTTACAAAGTTATGTGGGGCAAAATAATTAATTTATTTTTCAATTATAATAAATAACATTATAAAAAAAATTAATAGGGAATAAAAGAAAAGAACTGCAAATGACATAAAATACTATTCAAATCACATCTTTCTTTAATTTATTTACGTATCAGCCTTTATTGCAGCTGGACAAAATTTTAATAATTAATTGTTAGAGAAAATAAGCTCTTTATTACTATTTGAATTATCTTAGGATTTTTTTTCCTACGGGATCAATCATGCTTTAATTTTGTCAAAAAAATAATGATTTGATTTATAAACCGTGCAATGCACGGGCACTATGCTAGTATAATATAAAAGTAGTAGTGTGTTTGGGTGGGAACCATGAGAGGAGAAAAATATAATATTTGAATGTAGCTTTTTGCCAAAAAAGGAAGTGTAACACTTAAAAAAACGCGACCGAAAATGAGAAGTGTAACACTTAAAAAAACACTGAGGGAGTACAATTTAGCTATTACCATTTTTTCAATCATAAGAATAACATAATTTATATGATACCGTTGGGAATAACTTAAATCTAAAGGTTATGATTTGCCTATCATTGATTTAAGTAACCAAACTTTACTTACACACTGGAAAGAAATTAAAACTTCTATTTTCCCAATTTTCTATATCTAAAATTTCCTTCATTTTCTCTCTCTCTCAAATTTCTCCATAATAACTTGAAATTTTGTAATGTCACACAAAATATTCAAAATTGTTGCAAAATATGTACAATTAAAATGATACTACCTTTAATTAACACTGTTAGTTGAGACGAACACCACAAGATGGGAGGTGAATTGTATGTGAGTTCCTATTGACTACTTTTCGCAAAATGTAAAACAGAATGTAAAGGAACTTGCAATGCACACAATATTTTACGAGGAAACCTTTCAGGGCCCAACTGAAAGTAAAACCTCGACCCTTATAAGGGATTTCAAAACCAAACCAATGCACTATAATAGAGCAAACTTCACAAGTTACAAACCTATTATAATCAGACCTATGCTCACAAGTTCCAGAATGAACTTGCTACACAGAGGACCCTATCCTACCCAATCTAAATCCCTAACTTAGATCCATTCGTACTCACTGAGTACTACTCTCACTATTGTATGCAAGGATGATTACACACACACACACTCGAAAACCCAACCAATTACAAAGTAAAGACACTAATATATGAGAGGCAAGCTAAGCATGAAATACGAAACAAATATGACGAAGTAAAGGGCTTAGCAAACTTACACAATTAAGCACACTTAGATTTCTTCACGCATAAAACTCACAGAAAATGAATTTTCGGTTTTATACAAGACTTGCTTGTATAGAAAGTAGGGTTTTAAAAGATAAACAATGCAAGTTAAATTCCTAAATCCAAAAACACAATTTTTAAGTAAATCTTTTTGGAGAAAATCTTTTAGGAAATTTAACAAAGATAAATTATCTCAAAGAATAATATCTTTTTGATATTTGGTTTTTAAGAAAATAAATCTTGTCAAGAAAACCTTTTCCTAAAAAATTATCTTTTTAACATTCCAATTTTAAAAAGCTTGCCAAGCTTTTGTCACGTTTCTAATAAATCTCAAGCGTAAACCTATTTAACATATTTACAACTATTCTAAAAGATAAAGACTATATTAAAACTGAATTGTTTGTGCCGTACTAAATACTACCTCAGGTTTCAAATTAGTTGCAACTTTGAGCTTGACATGGATTCTAAAACAAAATTTCATAATGGTTAATTAATGAATTAAAGTATAGTAAATTAAGGGTAGGAGAGAGAAAGTGGAGGTAATTAAAAAAAATGACCACCAACAACAACAACATCCACACCACAAACCAACGTCAAACAACAACCACCTTTAGACCACCCATCTCACAGCTTGACTCACAACCCTAAAACCACCCCCGCAGCGCAAACAACCCCAAAATCACCCCCTCTTAACCCAAACGACTCGAAACCCCATCTGATTTATGTGTTAGATGAGTTAATTTATGTGTTAGATGAGTTAAATTAGGTGAAAATATTATGTTAATAATTAGATCATGAATTTAATGAAATCTGATTTAGATAGTTGATTGTGTTTATAAGTTCTTTAGTAAGGGTATTTTTGTACTTTCATTTTAAAAAAACTTACTAAATTAGGAAAAAAAAAATTAAAAGTTGCATCTAATGTGTAGCGCCCCGTTTTGGCAAAAGTTCCAACTAATATGTAACCGAGGTAGTATGTAGGATACTTGGGCTTCACGCAGTCCATGACTAAGTTCTTGCTGTCAATTTCCTTTCAGCTCCAGACTGGAACTTCGCAGACCAAGTTTTTCCAAAACTTGTTGTCTTCAGGGTTTCTGTTAAGGAACTTCACTAATTCCTGTGAGGAAACTCTTCTTCTATCTTCCTTAACTTTCCTTAAGTTCTCTTATGAGTCTTCAAAAGCTAGGTTACTCTTCCACTTTCAAAGCCAACTTCACCTGTCTTAGTCACAACACTTAGAAAACTTTTATTAGTTTGAAGGTTGCTTTGTTTAAGTTCATCATCATCAAAATCTTTAAACTTCAACAAACACGTTCAACTTTAGCACTATTCACACACTTCCATTTGACCATGTTTTGTGATTTATATGTAATGAAAAATATAGTGATGTGGTATCTTCTTAGAATCATCACGATATATATTTTCTTATATATTTTCTAAATACGTAGTATTAAATTTTTATAATTTTTGCTTATTGAAAATTAAAGATATTAATGGTTAAATTTGTACATTGACAAACGTGACTAAAGAAACGTAACAACTAAAAAGAAACGGATGAAGTATTTTTCAATTGGTTTTGTGTCCTTCGGTGGAGAAGAAAAATTGGCAGAAAATTATCAATAGTGAAGGGGGATATAAGGAACTAAGAAAGAGGAGAGGAAGGGAAGAGACTGTTAAGTGTTAACTTTTTAATTTAATACAAGTACTTCTTACTAATTTTTGTATGAAATTGGACATAAATGGAGATTAAAGGTCATAATCTATTTTTAGAATTAAGGGAATGTACGTGCAAGTATATATTAGTATATAATTTTTTTTGAGAGGTTTATATACCTGCATGTACATTCCCTCAATTCTAAATGAATTATGACCATTTATCTCCATTTACTTACTCCTCACTAAAATCCAACACTTTGTACATAAGCATGTCAAATCGAATGAAGTAATCTAAATTAAACACACAAGAACATGATTGCATCACTTCATTCTTTTTTATTATACTATACTCTATTTTAGTTATTCCTTTAAAAAAATTGTTATAAATCATATTTTAAACTAGTATTGTCGTGAAAAATTACCTTTTAAAATAATATTAATTTCAGGCATTTTAACCACCACATGCAAGAGGCCACCTAAAACCCCCCATTATTTCAATCACATCAATACCATGATACCACCCGACCACCAACTTTGATCCACCTAACCCCCTCCTAAACCCACCCAAACTTCCTTGAAACCACCTAACAATCACCAAAAACCCATTTAACCTCCTAGAAACCACCTAGTCGATCAGCTCCAAAACCACGACAAGGCCAAACATCCTACCACCGCTATATACACTCTAACTCCTTCCCATCCACTTATCCAGGCCACCACCAAAAATCCACCCAAATTCCCTTGAAATCATCTACCAACCACTTTTTCAAAATCATCCCGATGATGATCGATGAGAAAAAACCGTAATCTCAATTAATAAAATAAAAATAAATTAATAAATAATCTTAACTATGATGTAGAGGAAAGAATGAAAAAGGAAGAGATTAATTACATTTGTCAATATCTGTATATGTTATCATTTTACGGCTATTTCACCAAATGCCATTGAGTACTGACAAAATTCACCAAATGCCATCAAAGTTTTTAAAATTCACCAAATGCCACTAACAAACAATACAATGACATCACGTGCCACTAATAGCATATGGACGTTAGTTTTCCGTTAATGCAATTCTTATTTCACCAAATGTCATTACTTTTTAAAATTAATACATAATAATTACTCAGTATTTATTTTAATGAATAAAAATAATACTTTTTTCGATTTTCATGACGAATATTGTTCGGGTAAGGTTTTGGGGGTCATTTTTGACCCGTTATGGGTACAAATTAAACTCGAAATTAGAAAAAAAAAACGTAAATACCCTGTTTTGCATTTTTTCCGAAAAAATTACAATATCAACATGGGCATATAAGTTATTTTTTAGTCAATTCCGAGTTTAATTTGTTCCCATAAAGAATCAAAATGACCCCCAATACCTTACCGGTCAATTTTGATTGTTAAAAATAACGACACGCTAATCGAAATATTTTTCAACACACAATGGAGCATTTACGTTATTTTTTGTTTAGTCTGAACTTAATTTGTATCCATAAAGGATCAAATTACCCTCAAAACCTTACCCGATCAATTTTGATGGTTAGAAAATAACAATACGCTAATCGAAATATTTTTCAACACACCAAACGGAGCATTTACGTTATTTTTTTTTTATAATTTCGAGCTTAATTTGTTTCCATAAAGGTTCAAAATGACCCCCAAAACATTACTCGAGCAATTTTTGCCACAAAAATAAAGAAAAAAAATATATTATTTTTATTAATTAAAATAAATAGTAATTAAAATGAACCAATCATATTATGACATGTGTCAAGATTTAATCTTAATGACTAACGGAGTTAATGACTGTTAGTCATTAATGACATTTGGTTATTAACCAACCCATCTGAACTCGAAAAAATGGTGACCTAAAACCAACCCGACCCGACCTGAAACCAACCCTAGACCCTAGTTGACCCAAGTATGTGAGACTCAAACCCGAACATGAACTAACCTGGAGATGACCCGACCCGAATGTAACCCGTACATTAATGACCTTAACCGAAGCCGAGTTGAACCGAAATTGACCCAAACTCGTCAAAACCCAAATTTAACACGACTTGTTATTACATGACTTGAATTTAACCCGACCCGTTCCTAACCCGACCTGTTACAAACCTGACCACTACAAGAAAATAACCTTTTCATAACGATTATTTTAACCTTTAGTATCGATTGTAATTGCAACAAAAAGCTTTCCCAACGAATGGTCATTCGATACAATATCCCCGGTTGCCTTAGCCTTTAGTAGTGGTTTTCAATATCCTTAGGGTTGGCCTTAATAATCAATACGAAAAACTACATCCAATCGTGGTGATTATTGTAGCGATTACAATCGCTATAAACGTTTAACTCATTTTTCTTCAAAAAAAAAAAAACATGCGTATGATCTTTACAAGATTCGAACATGCAACCTCAAACAATATTTATATATTTGGTTCATCAATAAGCTATGATATATTTTATGTATTCTTTGTCAAGCAATATTTATATATCTGGTGTTGAAAAGGCTTTTCGTATCAATTTTTAGGATTTAGTGGCGATTGTAAATGATACGATTTCTCAAAATTATATAAATGTGTAAAAATAGTGTGGATATGTATTATTATGTTTTCCGTATCGATTTTATATAGGAAAACCATGGCGATTGTATAAATGATACGACATCCTTAATTATTTCACAAACATACTTGCATATTGTAGCGAATGTACAGTCGCTACGAAATAATCGCTATGAAAAAAGATTTTTCTTATAGTGGACCTGAAATCAACCCGGCTTATTATTGACCCAAACCGAATTTTACCAATCATATTATTCACCCGACCCAAAAATTCAACCCGATCTGTTACTAACACAACTCGAAATCAACACGACTTGTTATTGACCCGACCTAAATTCAACCCAAATTGTTCCTGACCCGATTTCAAATCACCTTAAATGCAATGTAGACCACCTTATTATTGTTTATCAATGAATTTTGTCTTGGGAGACCAAGTCGGTCCAGGGCCTCCAGGCCAACAAAAGAAAGGAGCATCATCCTCAAATTTAAGAGTTAAATATAGTATATATTTGTTGCATGGTCAAAGGAGATAATTATTTTTATAAATTATAGACTATAGTTCCCTAATATATTGCCATATATATTATAGTCAAAGGAAATAATTAGCTTGATAAAAATGATAATTATCTATTTATAGTTAGTTGAACCTGAATATGGCCTCACTTGGAAATGGCCCAACCTGATTGTAACCTGCAAATTATTGACTTGAACATAACCTGACTTGAATCCGAGAATGACCCGACTTGAAAATGACTTAACCTGATTATAACCCGCAAATTATTGACTTGAACTGAACCCAACTTGAACCCCAGAATGACCCGACTGGATTATAACCCGCAAATTATTGACTTGAATCGAATCCGACTTAAACCTGAGAATGACCCAACCTGATTATAACCCGTAAATTATTGACTTGAACCGAACCTGACTCAAACCCGAGAATTACCCTAAACCGTTTTAAGTCGTGAAAACTCGAATTAAACCCGATATATTGTTCACCCGATACGAATTTAACCCGACATGTTATTAACCCTACCCAAACCCGATAAAAAGTATGACTCAACGTGACCCGACTAAAGCATGACTCAGCCCAAACTCGACCCGCATAGGTTATGGAATTAATCGGAATTGACTTGACCCGAGTTGACCCAACCCACTCTTATCGACCCAAACCCGACCCGTTTATCCGAATTTACAACTCTACCCGAAACCTCCAAAATTTCTCAAAAAGCATGGATATTAGTCTTCAATTTTGGAATTTTTTGACTTTATTTCACCCGGAAATAAATACAACCGAAATGTTTACCACGATCCCTAATACCCTCCGGAAGTCCAATTGGCTAGGTGGAACCATCCAATTTGCTTTTAAACGACCAATTTACCATTTACAACTTGCATCGATTTCATTAACTCAAGCTTGCCACGAACATTTATGACAACATATAACGATCATATATGGTTCCAAACAGCATTATATGACCCCGAAATGTATCCCCAAAAATCTCAATGCTTTCCGACACCGGCTCCCGAAACATTTGAAATTTCTCAAAAGCATGGATAATTAGCCATCAATTTTGGAATTTTTTGACTTCTTTTCACCTGAAAATAAAATTTGCCTAAATGTTTACCATGGTCCCAAATACCTTCCGGGAGTCCAATTAGCTAGGCGGAACCATCCAATTTGCCTTTAAATGACCAATTTACCGGTTTACAACTTGTACCGATTTCATTAACTCAAGCCTACCACGAACATTTATGACAACAAAAAAATGATCATATATGGTTCCAAACGACATTATATGATCGTGACCCTGAAATGTATCCCCTTAAATCTTAATGCTTTTCGACACAAGGCCCCGAAATATTTGAAATGTCTTGAAAGCGTGGATATTAGCCTTTAATTTTGGAATTTTTTTAATTTTATTCGCCCGGATTTAAAAATTGCCGAAATATTTACCATGGTCCCTAATAACCTTTGGGAATCCAATTGGGTGGGTGGAACCATCCAATTTGCCTTTAAACGACCAATTTACCGGTTTACAACTTGCACCTATTTCATTAGTTTAAGCCTACCACGAACATTTATTACAACAAATAATGATCATATATGGTTCCAAATGACATTATATGACCCGATATGTATTCCCAAGAATTTCAATACTTTTCGACACCGGGCCCAAAGACTTCCGATGAATCATATTTATATAGGTTTTATAGGCATGTTTATGCTAAGTTTATTGTTGCTTTTTAGGTCTTTTTGTTGCTTTTTAGGACGCAAATGCATAATTTGTTTGTTTTGTGCTTATTACGCTCCGTTTGTTTTTGTCTTAACGTTTCAGGTGATTTTATAGTCATTTGAACGCTTTCGAAGTGTTTAGAGTTGATTCGGATGATATTCGATGGAAGCCGACGAATCGAGTTTATTAATCGTATATAACATGTTTGTGAATGTTGATTTGATATTTATATGCATGAGAAATGAATATAGCATTCACAAGGGTCGCTATGCATCTTTCAGAATTGAATTGAGTTAGAAACGAAGTTAAACGATATTTTACAAAGTGGCAAAACTGACCTTTGTCCACTCTTTTTTTTATCATAACTTGAGTTTTACAGATTTGATTGATGCGGTTCAAATTGCGTTGGAAACTAAACTTGAAGAGATTTCCAATGATAGGTCACATGCCCCAAGAAGCCTCCTAGAACAGAAGTTATGGCCATTTTAATTCGTGTTATGTACCCTGCGACCAAACCCCGCGCCCACGCGAACTTCCCAGCGCTACTGCCAAGCCGCGGGACTGACCTGCGCCCGCAGGTTTTAGCGATGAACAGCAGCCACGAGGCTTTGT
Organism: Chenopodium quinoa; assembly: GCF_001683475.1. Lineage (NCBI taxonomy): Eukaryota > Viridiplantae > Streptophyta > Magnoliopsida > Caryophyllales > Amaranthaceae > Chenopodium > Chenopodium quinoa. The sequence continues at coordinate 564,077 of NW_018742881.1, forward strand.
CGCTGTCACGTCTTCACTCGTCCCTCTTGCATCAATCATCTTTGTGCCATGTCATCGTCTATGGTTCAATAGTAATGCAACTTATGTATTTTTTTATTTTCTTATTTCTTTTCTTTATCTATCTTGAGATTAGTTTTAGGATAATATAAATACTCCAAGGGATATTATTTTTCCCTTATGCCTTTTATATCTTTTATTATTTTAAGTTCTTTTTAGTTTTCTCTTTTGAACCCTAGTTTCTCATGGCATCTCCATGGATGATTCTTGGGTTTACTATTTTAATTCATTGAGGTATTTTATTTCTATTTTCTTGCTTTTAATTATGTTTTATTTCTTAGATCTAGTTTTATTTATTTATTTCATGCTAGACTAGTTTATTTCTAGGGTTTGGGAATCCATGTTTATATTATGAATCTTGTTTGATATTATTGATATTTTGATTATTGATTTTTCTAATTGATAGTGTTTTATTGTTAATCTTGCAACCTGATAAATTGTTTGATTAATTCTTGTTAATAAGAGTTTGAATTGAAATATCTTACTTTTAGAGGCTTACCTACAATTAGCAATTTTGATTATGTTAGCTACCGAACTGCATATGTTGAATTGAGAGCGTTAAGACCCGACCGTAGGCTTAGCAATTGCTCTAGATAATTAATTGATTGAATTGTTATTGATATTTGACAGATTTAGAATTATAAGCATGGTGAACCATAACCCTAGGTCTTTTTATTAATTGTTTTATCCCTACTTTATTTTAGACTATGTTCTTATCTCAATTTCGCGACATAGTTTAGTTTCTCCATACCTTAGAAGTTAGATTGAATAGACATCTCTCTGTGGATTCGACCCTACTTACCCTACTACATTGTTAGTTGGTTTTGTTAGGAATTTATTTTTGACAGGTGTACGACAACCTATCAACTCCAAAAATTCTCAAAAAGCGTGGATATAGCTTTCAATTTATAAATTTTTTTTGACTTTTTTTTGCCCGGAAACAAACATTTACGAAATGTTTATCATGGTCCCCATTTCCCCAATATCCTCCGGGAGTCCAATTAGATAGGTGGAACTAACCAATTTACCTTTAAACAACCTATTTACAGATTTACAACCTGCACCGATTTCATTCATTCAAGCCTACCACGAACATTTATGACAACATATAATGATTATATACGGTTCCAGACGGCATTATATGATCCCGAGATGTATCCCCTAACATCTCGAGTCTTTTCGTCAACGGGCTCCGAAACCTCCAAAATTTCTCAAAAAACGTGGATATTAGAATTTAATTTTGGAATTTTTTGACTTTTTTCCGCTCGGAAATAAAAATTGACAAAATGTTTACCATGGTCCCTAATATCCGCTAGCTTCTACTTTAATGCAGAACTCCCAATAGAAGGAATTACGAGAGTCCAATAGGGTGGGTGAAACCATCAAATTTGCCTTTAAACGACCAATTTACCGGTTTACAACTTGCACCGATTTCATTAACTCAAGCCTACAAAGAACATTTATTACAACATATAATGATTATATATGATTCTAAATGGCATTTATGACCACGAGATGTATCCCTTAAATTTTCGAGGCTTTTCGACACTGAGTCTCGAAATCTCCAAAATTTCTCAAAAAGCGTGGATAAATGCCTTCAATTTTGGAAATTTTCGCCCGAAAATAAAAATTGGCGAAACGTTTACCATGGTCACTAATATTCTTCAGGAGTCCAATTGGGTGGGTGGAACCATCCAATATGCCTTTAAACAACCAATTTATCGATTTACAACTTGCACCGTTTTCATAAACTCAAGCCTACCACGAACATTTATGACAACATATAATGATCATATATGGTCCTAAACGTCATTATATGACCCTGAAATGTATTCTCTAAAATCTTAAGTCCTTTCAACACTGTGACCCGAAACCTCCAAAATTTCTCTAAAAGCTTGGATATAAGCCTTCAATTTTTGAATTTTTTTACTTTTTTTTTTTTGCCCACAATAAAACTTTCCGAAATTTTTACCATGGTTCTTAATATCCTCTGGGAGTCTAATTGGGTGGGTTGAACTATTCAATTTGCCTTTAAACAACCAATTTATCGGTCTACAACTTGCGCTGATTGATGTGTCTATTTTATACAGTATTTTACCCCCGTCACTTGGTCATAATTAGTAGTGTTTTTGGCTCTTTAGAGCCACTTTTATTACTAATTGGTGTTTTCTAGTGTTTTTGTAGATTTGGTTGACTTTTGCAGGGATTTATGCTTTTGGAGTATTTTCCCGAGATATTTTGGAGCAGCCACGAACATTGGAGAAGCACGACCAGATTCTATAGCCCAGGGCCGGTTAGAGCCATCGAACCGGTGATTAAGGGCTCGGTATAGGTGATACCGGGGCATTTGGACCGAGTATTCAAGCCAGGAAGAGGAAATCCAGATTGACCTGAAGAATTGGAGCCCAATCGTAGTCCAAATGTTGGCCCAAATGAGCCGCCCGACCAAAGAGGCTGGCGCCCGGAGGCGCGCCCGGCCGGGCGGGAGAAGCTTAGGCTGGCGCCCGGTGACGCGCCCGGCCGGGCTCGAGTTTAGTATCAGGGAGCAAAAAAAAGGCGCGCCCGATCGGGCGGTGCCTCGCCCGATCGGGCGCGTGTATTTATTAGTGGACGCTTAACGTCGTTTTAATTTGTTTTAGTTTAGGATTTTTGTACGGAGTATAAATACTCCTCCGTAATACGATTTTAGGATCTTTTTTTCTCTTTTTACTCTTTCTTTTACTCTCTTAATTGTTCTTTTAGAATTCTCTCTCTAAACCTTTGTTCTTAATTCTACTCTTAATTCCAGATTTATTTTTGGTAACGATTTCTCTTCTCTTAATCTCAGTTATTTACTTTATTCTTTTTATCATGTCTTGCTTTATTGCTTTGATTAGTTTAGTTTCTACTACGTGTGAGTAGTTTTATTTCTAGGGTTTATGGGGAACCATAAATAATATGAAGGGGTAATTTATTGTTGTTGATTATCAATGTTAGATTAATTTCCTATTGATTGAATTAATGCTCTGTGACTAGATTAGGCCTGATCTTTTATGCATGAGTTTGACAATATTGATTCGAGATTCGACGGATGACAATTGATGTTTAAGTCTAGTTTCAATAAACAGGTTAATTTATAAATGGTTAAGTCGAGATTCGAGAGATGAGATTTAATACCGGTAAATTAATTGTGTGATTGTAATACGTAGTGAAAGCCCTTTATGATCTGATTAATGTATGCATTGATGATTGATTACTTGTTTTACCCTGGAATATTATTTATTGGTGAACCTATGCCCTAGATCCTTTTATATATTGTTTTCTCCCTATTCTCAATCTTAGTAGTTTAGTCTCTTATTCAAATATAAATATTGCTTACTTCATAATCTAGATTATTTTAATTAATTAGGAATAGAAAGATCCGTTTCTCTGTGGATTTGACCCTACTTCCCTATCTACATTAGTTAGAGGATTTAGGTATTACTTTTGATTTGGGGATACGACTTTACCCGTCACTGATTTCATTAAATCAAGCCTACCACGAACACTTATGACAACATATAATGATCATATATGGCTCTAAACGGTATTATATGACTCTAATATTTATTCCTTAAAATTTCAATACTTTTCGACACTGGGCCTCGAAACCTCCAAAATTTCTCAAAAACATGGATTTTAGCCTTCAATTTTGGAATTTTTTTGACTTTTTTTGCCCCAAAACAAAAATGGACGAAATGTTTACCATGGTCCATAATAACCTCCAGGAGTCCAATTGGGTGGTTGGAACCATTCAATTTGCCTTCAAACGGCCAAATTACCGATTTACAACTTGCACCGATTTCATTAACTCAAGCATACTATGAACATCTATGCCAAAATATAATGATTATATATGGTTCCAAACGGCATTATATTGTAGGAGTTTATAGGTACTACGCAGCGGAAATAATATGAATCATATTCAAACAAGTACCAATCCCAAGAATCACATGCATAACACACAAGGCACATAACCATATCTTTGACGCGTGAATTCCACAAAGCTATTCGACAGGCAAATCAGGGAGAGAATAGAGCACTAAGCGTTGCTCCTCTACTTAGTCCACGAGATTCGAATGAGTCGTCCACCAATACTAGATTGGTTGAGTGATTGAGGAAAACCGCGATCACCACCTTTATGGACAACCGACCACCGCACGAACCACCACCACCACGAGACACCACCGGCGCCTAGGAGGAGAAGAGAGCCGTGTGAGAGAGGACTTTGAGAGGGGTTGGGTTTCATGTTTGCTAATTAGGGTTTGATCACACTGATCAGTTAATTCCTGACTTACTGCAAACCTAGGCACCTAGTCTATTTATAATCTCATTATAATTAGATTAGGGCACGAAGCCCAAAAACCTCTTAATTCCCCTATATGGCCGACCACCTAGAGTGATGAGGCCCATGTTGGGCCTCGTCCTCTAATGCTCGATCTAGCCCCTTTGTGTGACCTTATAGGATCTGTCCAATTGGGCTTTGGGTTATTTTACTAGTCCAAAGATCGTTAGTACCTCTAGCTATGGCAAAACGACGACCCAAATGTACGAACTTAATTATCTCCATAATTTGATACATTTATATATCTAGTAATTGCACACGACGAAGACATAACTCCTTCATATATGACCCCCATATGCATTCCCCAAAATCTCAAGACTTTTCGACGACGTGCCTCGAAACCTCCAAAATTTCCAAAATTAACCTTCAATTTTGGAAATTTTTGGCTTTTATTCGCCCTAAAATAAAAAATTGCCGAAATTTTTACAATGGACCTTAATACCCTCCAGTAAATCAATTGGGTGGGTGGAATCATCCAAATTCGCCTTTAAATAACCAATTTACCAGCTACAACTTGCACAGATTTCATTTACTCAAGCTTACCACGAACATTTATGACAACAAATAATAATCATACATGGTTCCAAACGACATTATATGACCCTAAGATGTATTCACTAGAATATCAAGACTTTTCGATACGCGGCCACGAAATTTCCAACATTACTCAAAAAGTCAAAAAGCATGGATATTAGTCTTTATTTTGTGAATTTTTAGACATTTTTCTTCGGAAATAATAATTGCCGAAATGTTTACCATGGTCCCTAATACCCTTCGAGAGTCCAATTGGGTTGGTGGAACCATCCAATTTGCCTTTAAATGGAATATTTACCGGTTTATAACTTAATTGCACCGATTTCATTAAATAAAGCCTACATGACAACATATAATGATCATATATGGTTCCAAACGTCATTATATAACCCAGAGATGTATTCCCTAAAATTTCAATGCTTTTCAACACTGTGTCCCGAAACTTCCAAGATTTCTCAAAAAACGTGGATATAAGCCTTTAATTTTGGATTTTTTTTTTACTTTTTTTGCCCGGAAATAAAAATTGCCGAAATTTTTACCATGGTCCCTATTACCCTCCAGGAGTACAATTGGGTGAGTTGAACTATCCAATTTGTCTTTAAACGACCAATTTACCGGTTTAAACCTTGCACTAATTTCATTAAATCAAGCATACCACGAACATTTATGACAACATATAATGATCATGAATGGCTCCAAACGGCATTATATGACCCCGAGATGTATCCCCTAGAATTTCAAAACATTTCGACAACGGGCCCCGAATCCTCCAAAATTTCTCAAAGAACGCGGATATTAGCCTTCAATTTTGTAATTTTGACTTTTTTTCACCTTTAAATAAAAATTGCCGAAATGTTTACCATGATCCCTAATACCGTCCGGGAGTCCCATTGGGTGGATGGAACCATCCAATTTGCCTTTAAACGACCAATTTACCAGTTTATAACTTGCACCGATTTCATTAACTCAAGCCTACCACAAACATTTATGACAACAAATAATGATCATATACTGTTCCAAATGGCATTATATGACCTTGAGATGTATCCCCTATAATTTCAAGACTTTTCGACACCGAACCCCGAAACCTCTAAAATTTCTCAAAAAGCGTGGAACCATGGTCCTTCATATACTACGGGAGTCTTCAATTTTGGAATTTTTTGACTTTTTTTCACCTTTAAATAAAGATTGCTGAAATGTTTACCATGGTCCTTCATATATTACGGGAGTCCAATTGGGTTGGTGGAACCATTCAATTTGCCTATAAACGACCAATTTACCGATTTACAACTTGCACGGATTTCATTAATTCAAACATACTACGAACATTTATGACAACATATAATGATCATATATGGTTCCAAATGACATAATATTACCCCGAGATGTATTCCCTAAAATATCAAGACTTTTCTACACTAATACCCGAAACCTCCAAAAATTTTCTAAAAAACGTGGATATTAGTCTTCAATTTTTGAATTTTTTGACTTTTTTTTTTTGGCCAGAAATAAAAATAGTCAAAATGTTTACCATGGTCCTTAATATACTACGGGAGTCCAATTGGGCGTGCGGAACCATCCAATTTGCTGTTAAACGGCCAATTTACCGGTTTATAGCGACCATTTTAATTAACTTGCATCGAACCCGACTTGAACTGAAATTGACCCTAATCCGTTTTTAACCTGTCAAAACCTGAATTTAACCCAACCTGTTACTAACCTGATCTGAATTCAGCCCAACCCGTTCCTAACTCGAACCGAATTTAACCCAACCTGTTACAAACCCGACCCGAAATCAACCCGACTTGTTATTGACCCAACCCAAATTCAACCAACTTGTTATTGACCTGACCCGAATTTTACCAGACCTATTACTTACCCGACCCAAAAATTCAAACCGATCTTTTACTAACCCGTCTCGAAATTAATACGACTTGTTATTGACCCGACCTAAATGCAACCTAAATTGTTCCTCACCCGATTTCAAATCACCTTAAATGCAATTTAGACCACCTTATTATTGTTGATCAATGCATTTTGTCTAGGGAGACCAAGTCGGTCCAGACCAGCAAAAGAAAGGGAGCAGCATCCTTAAATTTAAGAGTTAAATGTAGTATATATTTGTTGTATGGTCAAACGAGATAATTATCTTCCTAAATTATAGATTATAGTTCTCTAGTATATTGTCATATATATTATAGTAAAAGGAAATAATTAGCTTGATAAAAATTATAATATCTATTTATAGTTTGTTGAACCCAAATATGACCTGACTTGGAAATGACCCGACCTGATTGTAACCTGCAAATTATTGACTTGAACATAACCTGACTTGAATCCAAGAATGACCCGACTTGGAAATGACCCAACCTTATTATAACCCGCAAATTATTGACTTGAACCGAACCCGACTTGAACCCGAGAATGGCCCGACCCGATTATGATTCGCAAATTATTGACTTGAACCGAACTCGACTCAAACCCGAGAATGACCCGTGAAAACCCGAATTAAACCCGACCTATTGTTCACCTGACCCGAATGTAACCCGACCTGTTATTAATATGACCCAAACCCGATAAGAAGTATGACACGACGTGACCCGACCCAAACCTAACCCGCATAGGTTATGGAATTAATCCGAATTGACCCAACCCGAGTTGACCCAACCCACTCTTACCCGACTCGTTTACTCGAATTGACAGCTCTACATTTACCCACCTTTTTCACATTTTCTTAAATTCGTAGCAAAGTAACGGAGAAGGTATATCTCCAAATATCCAATGTGCTTATAAATAATCTTTTTGTATTATTTTTTTAGTGCATAAAAATTAAATGGAACTTCTTGTAATACATTTTTAAGAAGGTAAAAAAAAAAAAAAATGGTCTTGATACTTCAAATTAAACTTTTTCTATTGAACTTATGTGATGTGTATTCCTTCAAATGTTTACCTCACATTTTGTCACGAGGAGAAAGATTTACTTAATCATAAAGTACTTGTGCTCTTCAACTTATTTAAATACAAAAGTTATTCTAGTTAGATTAGTTTTAATCAAGTCAAAAATATTTTCGAATTAGACTAGATATGATTTAAATTCAATTAACTTATTACTTAACATATTTAGTTGCGTGTACAAAAATTTATAAAAATCATATGTTTCGGGTGAAAACAATGGGACCTTGCCGAAGGTCCGCTGAAATGGAGAAGGCTGGATTCGGTCCAAGTTATGTTGGGCCCAAGGTTTCCTGCACAGTAAACACACGTAAACTAGCCTCGGGGGTGTTGCCGAGGAAGGCCCCTCCGATGCTAAAGTCAGTACAATGTGTAAGAAGAGGACACTATGCAAGAGAGTTTGTTGCTTGAGGCTTTTATGGAATATAACAGAATATATCAATGAACATATGAATCTATGAATGAATCAGAATATATCAATATGATGGCTTTTATACCTCATCATACATGGAGAGGTTGGGCCTTAGCCCAATTGGCTTGCTTTGTGGGCTGACCTTTGACTTTAGCACAATTGGAGAGTTGAACCTTGACCTTGGGCTTTTAATTGGATCATTTAGTGCTTAGGCCCAATTGGACTAAATTGGACCCAAACAACTTGCCCCCCAGACCCGATTTGGAAGGATGACGAGTCGGGTTTGATTTAATTCAGAAAAGGAGGGAAGTAAATGATTTAATTAATCCAAAAATTTGAATTTAAACCGTAATTAATGAGATGACAACGGTTAAGGCAGTTGATTGTGGAAGTTGGACGGATAATGGGCAGTTTAATCACAAGATCATGTGTTTAACGGTTACTTAGTGGAGTATTTAAGAGAAATTAAAACGCAGACTCCTCGTATCCCATACCTGGAGATATAAACAGAGGCGCGTCATCTCTCCTCACTTATTCACCAACATAAACCCAGAATTCTCGAGAGAGAAACCAAGAACCCGCATCAAAACTTCGCAAATTCCCCGAGCACTAAGCTTAAAAACTGAGACTTGCCACGAACTCGTAAATCGGCAACTTTCGCTTCAGATTAAGGTAAATTCCTTTGATTTCAGTTTATTTTTCTTCGAATTCGAACTCCTTCCCCTTTTCTTTCGACTTTTTTCTTCGAAATAATCAATGGCAAGAGGAGTTAGAGGTAGAGCCCGTGCTCCAAGAAGAGCAAGGCCGATTCCCGATCCTAGGAACAGGATTGGGACCTGGAATGGACAAAGGCCAGAGTCTGACCCTGCTGAAGGGATTAGGGCGACTCCCCTTTCCTCGGCTCCTCCTCAGAGAACGGAGGAGCCGAGCGCTTCTGGACGGGATGATGAAGTTCCCGCTGTCCTTTGGGATATCCTCCCCGGGTTTTCAGAATGGGAGAATGTCGAAGTTGCTTCGGCCATGATAAAGAACCGCCCCTACCCATGGTGGGTGGAGAATGCCGATCAATATCGATTTGCCGAGCAAATTGAGTTGCATTACGGCATTTTTGAAGCTGATGGATATTGGTGCCGAATGCCCTCGGCATCCGATAGAATCCATCGTCCACCCCCGGGGTATGTGGGGGTGTACACAAGACAGCTTCAGTACGGGCTGAGGTTCCCTTTGGACGTATTCGTCCGAGACTTGCTGATCCATTACAACATCTCTCTATGTCAGTTAACCCCCACCAGCATCCGAAGGGTGATGACATACTTATGGGTCTGCAAGTTCTTCAAGTATGTGCCGAACCTGCACTGCTTCAAAAGGCTCCATCGGCTAGTGCCAAATATTCAAAGTGGGCACGGAAGCCATGGTTCTGGGTGGTACCGGATTGAGTCCCGGCCCCAATACCTAACCATGTGGCCAAACGACTCTTCAGACAAGGACTGGAGAGGTCAATGGATTTGGGTTAGGGCACCCACAGATCCGGGCCACCCTTGCGTCTTCAGCGCTCCCCGGTACCTCGCTGAGCCTGATCCCGAAATGGGAAGTCTAGGTCCCCCCGCAGATAACGGGGCGGATCCGAACCTGGATCAGCAACATATCTTCGGCAAGCTGCCGAACCGGGGGGGCAGTGGCCGAATGCAGCATATCCCGGAGACTTGGCTCCCCGATACGCATTACGTTTTCCAAGAGAACATGCTAGCAGCTGTTGGCCTCAGCCGAAAGTTTAAGGATGGTAAGCTTCTTCGGCTGGGGCCGAGGCTTTTTAACTATCTCTTTTTCTTCTCTCGCTTCGCTTTTTTATGCTGTGCCAACCTATCTGAACTAACCTTTCCCCTTTCCTTTTTCAGAGCGGGACGAGACCAACGTTGGCATTAACTACGCTCGTCTTGGTGTCAACCGAGAACGAGTTGTAATCGAACGGGCCCCGTCTATCACTGAGCCGAGGCATAGGGAAGTTCATCTAGACTCTTCCCACTTCCAAATTGAGGCTGTTGCTCTGTATCAGAGGCAGAAGCCTTGGTGGAAGAAGAGAGACCCCTGGTTTCAGCTGCTAGACGAAGAAGCTGAAGCTGCCCGTACAGCCGAAGAGGTTGCACGGGTTCTCGAAGCTTGCGAAGGAGGAGAAGGGTCCTCCAGAGCTGCTGAAGCAGAAGCTGCAGCTAGAGCAGCTGAAGAAGACGAGGCTTTGCTGAAGACCTCGGTGAGCTTTCAGACTTAACTTTGTCTTTTTTTTTTTTTTTTTTTTTTTTTTTTTACTCACATTCTTCCTCCCCCTGTCTGTTACAGTCTGAAGAGAGTAACAGACATAGAGAAGGGAAAGCTCCTGTTCGTCCCGAAGACCAAATACAAGAAGAGTCTTCAGACTCAGATATGGACGAGCAGCCCCTTCTGAAAAGGCGCCGAAGGATGGCCATCATCGGCCCTCATGACTTTCAGCGGAGGCCGATGACCATCGGCGTTGCAATAAGGGAACCCGAGGAAGGCAATGGATCGTCGAGGGTTCCCCGGCCACCACCCCAATCACCTCAAAAGACCCCTCCGCCACCTCCTGAGATGGAGGTGGATCAGAGAACTCCCGAATCTAAGGGAGGGGTCCAAGAAGAAATTAAGGAGAGTGCTGCTGAGCACGAAAACAAGGATGCCGTGATGTCCAGTGCTGAGGGCTTCACGGCAGACATCGCAAGAGAGGTTGAGGCTTTCGTCCTCACCCCTGAAGAAGAGGAGGTCATAGTAATTGACTCCTCTGAGAAGGATAATGCTGAGCCATCCAAAGCTAATCAAGCTCCATCGTCATCCTTCCCTTCCTTCCAGACTCTGCAATCTGGAGAAATGGGTTTCTCGGCCCCCGAATTCCAATCCCAGACCACATCTGGGACCTCATATGGGGTCAGAACCGAGAAGGAGCTGCAGCCTACTTCGGCGATTTTGCTGGCATGTCCGAAGTAGATAGGGCAAGGATCTGGTCGCTGAAGGCCACTGCTGGGATGGGCGAATCCAGCAGATCAGTTCCTGACCCAGCCAGGTCTAACCAACTGCTGATGATGCAGGTAATTTTCCTTGTCTTCATTTCCTCTGAAATTCAGCTCTATATTTTTTTTATTTATTATTTTTTTGTCTTCCTGTTTTCAGTTCGTGCACAATCAGACTCTCACTGTAGAGCTGATAGATACCCTACAAGATAGGGTAGACGCTGCTGTGCACGACAAGAAGGTAGCTGAAGAGGAATTAAAGCTTGCTAAGCTGAAGCAAGCAGCAGCTGAACAGAAGCAGCAGAAGGGTGAGGAGTATGAGAAAAGAGCTGTTGAAGCCCTCAAAACCTTCTGCGACGCTATGGAGAAGGAAGTTTTTCCCCCACTGATGGAAGGGGAAAAATTCCTCCAGGAGCATATGGGAGTGGACGTCTCCAAATTCAAGGCTGCTGTTGAGAGCCGTATTCAGGAAGGAGCTGCTGCACAAGCTGAAGTGCAGCAACGTCTAGAAGCTCTTGAAGCTAGCCGAATGGCTGCTGAAGAGCTGCTCCAGGCCAAAGATGTCCAACTCTCAGAGGCTGCTGCTGCTGCCGAAGCTCAGAGAGCTAAACTCCATGAGGCTGAGGATCAACTGATGACCCAAAAAGTTGAAGTGGCCCAAGCTCAGACAAAGGCTTCCCAAGTTCAGCAGGAGCTGAATGAGCTGAAAGGTTCCTCCTCCAAGCTCGCTGATGAGCTGAAGAAATCCAAGGAAGACTTGGAGGAGACCCAGAAAAAGCTGGCTGATGCTGAGGCTCTACTCAAAGTCCGTGTCTATACCCAAGAGGAATAAGAGATGGGTTTCAGAAACGGGTTCCGAGTATGCCGAAGAGTCTGCCTTCATGCTGAACCGAAGCTGGACTGGTCTAAATGTGCTGAATGGGTCCAGAATCCCGAAGACCCTCATATGAAGTATGCAACTCCAGTCGAACCTGAAATCCTTAAGGCTGAGGAAGCCGAAGAGGAAGCTGAGAGAATGGAGTTGGAAGCTGAACAGAGGGAAAGGGAGGCTCGGCAGAGTGCAAAGCCCGCTTCTTCTGCTGCTGGGGCTGAGGCCACCATGGGGCTCAACGCTGATCAGTCTGATCCTCAGGCTGAAGCATAGGAACTCGGGCAGTCGTCTTCAGAATCTTGCGGTTCATCATGTGCTTAACTTTAGACTTGCCGCTTTCTGAATTTTTTGCCTTGTTTTTTGCTTCAGCTTGCCTTGTCGTACAACAGTTTATTTTTTTTGCTTATGTACGTATTTCGGCAGCTGTTATTTTCCGCTTGTGGGCGGCTGCCGATACAGTTTAATTGAACTTGTAGCTCAATTTCTGATCATGAATTATTAATCTGATGCTCTTTTCTTCAGTTGCTTTGTTTTTGAATGCTTTACTGTTTCTGTTTCTTCAATTCTGCCGTACATACTTGCACTGAGAGTGCTTCTTGCCCCCCAGAAATTGAAGTATGACTTCAGCTGAATAAGCAATTTCTTCACTTCTTCAAAATGGGTATCCGAAACACAGGGCCAACTAAAGGCAATGCTTCTGGGATACAAGTCTTACTGAAGATTGACTTCATCTGAAAGTTGGATATCCGAAACACAGGGCCAACTAAAGGCAATGCTTTGGATATTAGCTTTCTGGGATACAAGGCTCAGTTAAGGCAATATCCCAGAATTGTCCATGGACTCATGTCTTTGGAGAACAAGTCTTACTGAAGTTTGACTTCAGCTGAAAGACCAGTGTTCTTTGAAAAGACGAGTTTTGTCAGCCATCTGAAACCCAGTTACCCGAAGGCGAAGGTTTCAGACGAGGCTGATTTAAAAATTTTCAACTGTTGCTGTTATCCTTGATTTTCTGTCTATCTTTGAAAAATGGATACCCGAAACACAGGGCCAACTTAAGGCAATGTTTCGGATAATGGCTCTCTGGGATACAAGGCTCAGTTAAGGCAATATCCCAGAATTGTCCATGGACTCATGTCTTTGGAGAACAAGTCTTACTGAATTTTGACTTCAGCTGAAAGACCGGTGTTCTTTAAAAAGACGAGTTTTGTCAGCAATCTGAAACCCAGTTACCCGAAGGCGAAGGTTTCAGACGAGGCTGAATAAAAAACCCTTAAAGAGTAGATAGAACAAAGAAAATTTTGAAAGGATAAAAAGTAGACATTTATATAAATGGCGGCTCCCGGGCCTTTCATTAGTTCAAATTGTACTTACAAAGATAGTTCTTCCCCGAAGGGTTCACACATGGTATTTTTTCAGTACATCGGCGTTCCAGTGATTTTTCAACTCAGTTCCATCCAACTGCCGAAGTCGGTATGTCCCTGGCTGAAGCTCATCATAAATTTCATAAGGTCCTTCCCATGCAGCTGAGAGTTTCCCATGGATTCGGCCTTTCTGAACTGCAGCAGCATTCCGAAGGAAAAGATCTCCAATTTTGAGAGGCCTTGCATGGACCCTTCGGTTATAAAATTTGCTGATTCTCTGCTTATAGGCGGCCATTCTATCTCGGGCTGAGTCTCTTACTTCGTCGAGGAAATCGAGGGATTCCCTCATCAGTCGCTCATTCTCAGCCGAGAAGTGGTGCACTCGAAGGCTCTCAGAGCCAATTTCCACTGGAAGGACGGCTTCGGCACCATACACCAGTTCAAAAGGTGAGCGGCCCGTCGCATCTTTTTCAGTTGTCCGAAGGGACCAAAGGGTTCCAGGGAGCTCCTCTAGCCATTTGGACTTTTGATCTTCCACCCTCTTCTTGAGGGCATTTAAGATCTGTTTATTTGCAGCTTCGGCTTGTCCGTTACTTTGCGGGTGGCATACCGCTGAATATGCCAGTCTGATGCCGAACTGATCTGTATACCGCTTCAGCAGTAAGTTATCAAATTGCCTCCCATGATCGAAGACAAATACTCTCGGGATGCCAAAGCGAGTGATGATATTCTGCCAGATAAATTTTCTGACAGTTTGCTCTGTAATGTTCGAGGCTGCTTCGGCCTCGATCCATTTACTGAAGTAGTCGACACCAACTATCAGCCATTTTTTCTGGTACACAGCCTCTGGAAATGGTCCCAGTATATCCAGTCCCCATTGGGCAAACGGGAGTGGATTAAGGATCGGCTGAAGATCCCTTGCTGGCTGATGGATAACTGAAGCGTATTTTTGACATTTTTCGCATTTCCGAACCAGCTCCTTAGCATCTGCGATCATGGTGGGCCAGTAATATCCAGCCCTCAATGCCTTGTGGGCTAAGGTTCTTCCCCCAATGTGGTTCCCACAGATGCCGAGGTGAATCTCCCGTAGGATATAATCTGCATCTGTTGGTCCCACGCATTTCAGCAATGGGGCTGAGAAGGACTTTTTCAGAAGTTCCCCCCTGAAGACAATGAACCTAGAGCTGGTTCTCTTCATCTTGGAGGCCAAAGCTTTATCCTCAGGAGTTTCTCCCCGAAGCTTGAAAGCTAGGATGGGGTCCATCCAACTAGGCTCTGGGTCAGCGCAGCGCACTTCAGGTGCTTCGTCGACACTTCTCTCTCGACGCACTTCTACATATACAGATCTGTTCAGCTCGGTAAAAGATGAACTAGCAAGTTTGGAGAGTGCATCGGCTTGAGTATTCTGACCCCTTGGGATCAGCTGAACCTCAAAAGTTTTCATCTCTGCAATGACTGATTTGATCTTGGCAAGATAAGCTATCATGGAGGGCTCTTTGGCCTCGTAGCTGCCACTGATCTGATATGCAACTAGCTGAGAGTCTGTTTTTAAGCAGACATGATCGGCTTCCAAGGAGATGCACAATTTTAGGCCGGCGATTGCTGCCTCATACTCGGCTTCATTGTTCGAGGCCTTAAAAGAAAACTTTAGTGCATACTCAAAGGATTTGCCTTCGGGAGAAGTTATCACTACCCCTGCCCCCGAACCGTTTTCGGTGGAAGATCCATCCGTAAACACGGTCCAGACTTTCTTTTCACTGTCTAGCGCTTCTTGGTATGAGCATTCGGCCAAGAAATCCGCTAGAGCTTGAGCCTTAATGGCAGCCCTCGGACGGTAGCTGATGCTGAATTCGGTGAGCTCAAAAGCCCACTTGGCTAGCCTACCAGATTTTTCAACCTTGCCGAGAAATTTTTCCAACGGTTGATCAGTTAAGACCACTATCTGATGGCAATCAAAATAGGGCCTCAGCTTCCGAGCAGCCACTACTACCGCGAAAGCAACTTTCTCGAGTAGAGGATAGCGAGTCTCGGCATCCGTCAGTGTATGACTGACGAAATAGATTGGTTGCTGACTCTTACTCTCTTCCTTCAGCAATACTGCGCTGATGGTGGCTGGGCTAACGGCCACATATAGGTATAAAGTTTCTCCTTCAGCTGGGCTAGCCAGCGTTGGGAGTTGAGCCAGATGCTCCCGAAGCTGTTTAAAGGCGTCTTTTTGCTCTTCCTCCCAAACGAGCTCTTTTGTTTTCGGGAGTTTCAGGGCTTTGAAGAAAGGTAACCCCTTATCCGAAGCTCTGGAAATGAACCTCGAGAGGGCTGCCATTCTTCCGGTGAGCCGCTGAACATCCCGCTTCGTTTTCGGCTCAGGAAGGTCGAGCGCCGCTTTGACTTTAGAGGGATTGGCATCAATCCCCCTTTTGCTGACCATGAACCCAAGGAATTTCCCTGACTTCACGCCGAAGACACACTTCTTCGGATTCAGCTTCATTTGATGCTTTCTCAAGGTGGCGAAAGTTTCAGCCAGGTCCTTTACATGGTCCTCTAGTTTTTTGCTTTTGACGATCGAATCGTCAACATAGACTTCCATGTTTCGGCCCTTTTGATCGGCGAAAACTTGATCCACCAGCCTTTGATAGGTTGCCCCCGCATTTTTCAATCCGAAGGGCATCATTTTGTAATTGTACACCCCAGCGTTCGTGACGAATGATGTCTTTGCTCGATCGTCTGGGTGCATAAAGATCTGATGATACCCCGAGAATGCGTCCATGAAACTAAGCAAGGCATGGCCACTTGTCGAATCGACTAGCTGATCGATCCTTGGCAAGGGATAGAAATCCTTTGGACAAGCCTTATTTAGGTCCGTGAAGTCAACGCACATCCTCCAGGTACCATTGGGCTTCTGAACCATCACCACATTTGCCAGCCATTCTGGATATTGGCAAGGTTCGATGAATCCTGCCTCCAATAATTTTTTGACCTCGGCTGCGATGTCTCGGTTCTTATTGGCGGAGTAATTCCGCTTCTTTTGCTTAACTGGTCGACACGTCGGGTCAACATTAAGCTTATGGGAGATGAGGTCTGAACTTATCCCGGGCATATCAGCTGCCGAGAAAGCAAACACATCTCTGTTGTCCCGAAGGAGCTGAATAAGTTCACAACGGGTGTTCGGATCAAGGTCCATCCCAATTGCTACACATTTCTCACCGTCTCCTTCGGCCAACTCAACTGTTTCAGTCTGTTGGTCCATGTCCATTGCCGATGGACTGGACTCTTCAGAATCTGGCCTGCTGCCAATGTCAGCAGGTGTCCCAGTCTTTTTGTTCTTCGGCTGGCTCTCTGAGTCTTGCGGCTCAGCTGAAGAGCTAGCCTTTTCCCTTTCGGGCCCTTTTTCTCTGGGCACAGATCCTTGGGCCGAAGCACTTAGGCCTTTTGGCTTTTTTGTGCTTGGCTCTCTCTCTTTTTCTTTCTCCTCATCCTTGTCGTCATCTGGGCGGACTACTGGATGGCTTGAGGTAGTTGCACCTTCGGGCGTCCTTTTGGTTGCCCTGTATCCTTTCGGGGAAGCCGGCGTCTGAGACGTAAATCATCAGCTGATGATAAGTTGAGACGACCCCTTGGATCTCGTGAATTATGGGTCTCCCCAAAATCACGTTGTACACTGAAGGAGCGTCGATGACCAAAAATTCAATCATGACGTTCCGGGCTGCCTCATCGCAACCGATGGTGACAGGAAGTGTCACCTTCCCATCTGGATAAGTTGAAGCCCCATTGAACCCGGATACCGGGTAGGGTACCGGCGTAAGGTGCTTGGGCTTCAACTTAATTCGATTGTAGGCCTTTTGGAACAGAATGTTTGCTCCACTGCCACCGTCAACAAGGACCTTACTGACGTCGTGGTTGGCCACCGTGGCGATGATCACCAACGGATCCTCGTGAGGGAACGTAATCCCCCGGCAGTCGCGGCTGTGAACGTCATGTTCGGCACCGGCGACTGGGGAGATTGAATGTCAGCGTTGTTCACCTGGTGAGTCAAAGCTCTAAGGTGGCGCTTGTGCTCCCTCCGAGAGTATATTCCTCCCGAGATAACATTGATCGGAGGGAATTTCCCCTCCGGCTTTTTACTGTTTTTCCGGGGAAGTCGAGGTCCTGCCGAGGGTCCTTTGCTGACCTCTCGGATTCTTTTTCTCGCGGTGATCCGCGATGTATTTTTTTCAAAGTATCCCTTCCGGACCATGTCCTCTATCTGGTCCTTCAGTTGGATACACTCCTCAGTGTTGTG